>NC_133545.1:32158653-32476730 GCF_048773025.1 Camelus bactrianus
ATACCATCATTATAGTCACTGTTAAGGCATTATTGGGGGGGGGGGGGAAAGCTAGTTAATATGCAAATTTGTTTATCCCTTGTTACAGAACATATCTGGGAATATGGCATCTAGATAGGAACCACTGCCTAGGGTCAAAAATGCAGCAGAAACATTCTGATCATGGAACATGGTATCCATGAAGCTTAAACACAGGGTGGCAGCTACAATTAGGAGTGGTGGTAGGTGACTGGGAGGAATTCCACAGAAGAAAGCACTGGGTACCCAAGGCTGGCATAAAAGAAAATTCCAAGGATGTTGAATAAAACTATCTCCCTTACTACTTCACCTAGAGTCATTAGTGCTAACACGTATTTTTAAGCTTCTTTGTCTGAAACTATGTGTTCAGTCCTCTGTGCTCTACTATACGGAGAGAGTTTTCAGTCAAAACCTTTTGATATGTAACCATCCCCAACTTGCTCATTTTGCAAAGAGATAAAATACCAAGCTTGGAATCTAAACATTTGTCTTTACAGTGTTGTAATTCCTTATTATATGTGTGGTTATTTATCTTTAAGCTACTCCCAATTTAAGGTCCCTTATCTGTAAGCCCATGTCTCTCTCCCACACCCGGATTTCCATTAATACTTCACTAAGAGGCCAGAGACTATAATAGGACACCGCCACATGGGAAAGGTAAAGGCCGGTCCTTCTCTTGTGATCCAAAAGTATTAAAGGAAGAACAGAGAGAGGGGGAAGAGAGACCAGAAATAATATATAAATGTTCTTATGACGGAGGGCAGGGTTTAACATTCCAACACTGTTCTTCATTTGCTTGAGTTGAGGACAGTACCCAAAAGGCCTCTGATCTTAGACGGAGCAGAAAAAGCAGCTGCTCTGTGAGTCAGCAGGCGTGCTATGGGGTTTACTAGGCCACAGGCAGGATGGAGGACGTGGCAGAGGTTCAGTGGGTGCAAGGCAATGGTGGGAGCCAAGTGAGATGAGGGAAGGCTGCCAAGCTCCAATCATGCCAAAAGAGGCCAGACCAGATGTGTACACTGATACCCGAGTTCAGTCTGAGTGCTGACAGACTGATCAGAGCACAGCAGATGAGGAGCATCCTTGTTCTGGTCCAGAATGACCAAGGAAGTCCATGGAGATGGCCTACTTCCCCTCCCGCCAGAAGGACACAGTCAGTTCTCCACATTTCCTAGAGAAAAATAAGGGGAAAGAAATAGAGGCTTGCAGAAAACTGAGCAAGGGTACAAGTGAAACAAAGTGACCACTCAAATGACTACCCTGGACTAAACTTTAAACTGAACTAGATTACATGTATTTTGTTTTTATTTTCTTGCTATCCAGATCATTTACATTAGTGTGGTGTGAGTAATTCTGTAACATCATGCATGCACACATAGTCAAACTGGCTATGGATTCACTGAACCAGATTCTATCCTGTTGTTTAATAAAGGAAAATGGTTATTGCATTAAAATGTATCTTGCGGCGCCTCAATACAACTCTAGAATGATTGTGTTCCTAACAGAAGGTAAGGAACAGATGTAAATTATATTTAATTAATTCTACTTAAATTTGTTTTGTTTACATAAACTTTAAACTAGGCATTTGGGATCATATTCTAATTAGAAATGCTATAGATCATAGATTCCTAAACTTTCTTAGTTCAAAGCACCTTTAGGGTCTTAGTAACATTTTTAACAAGTCACCAAGACCAAAGCAAAACGAAATGACAATTTAGAAAATAATGTTAACAGTTCTTTTATCCAGTCTTAGATCCAACAACTTAATAATACATTTTTGTATCCTAACAAAACCATTGTAATTTGAAAAAGTAATGCAATTTAAAAAATTTTTAAATTTTACTTTTAAATAACAACAATTACTTACTAATGAGATGTGTATGCCTGTTGAGAAATGCACAATTTTTCAAACTATGCTATCAGATTGGATATGGCTAGTCAACCTCTTTTTCTTTTCCATATTGATTTTTGCATAGTACATGTTTGTAACTGATGAAAACACAGCTTTGTGAAGGTATGATTTTAATTAAAAAGAACTTAGTGTGATTTAACGTAGAAACTGTGAAGTATTTCAAGTGATGTCTGGCAGTTACTAGGTATCACCGTGTTTCCCTTAAAAAGCCAATATGCCCCCATGTTGCCTCTGCGAGTTTGTTGCCGTGCCCCAGGGCACCCTGGAGTATAGAAGTGTGTTCTTTCAGAACATCGATTAAAATTGGATAAGAATAGTTGGATTGATATTATTTACAACATTTTTAGAACAATGCTTGGCACTTAGTGAGTACCTAATAATCGTTACCTATTAAAGTGGGTTCCTCCTCCGCAGATACAGAGGACCAACTGTAATACGATTTATATACAGGACTTGAGCATCTACAGATTTTGCTATCAGGGGTCCTGGAACCAGTCCCCCTGCCAATACCGAGGGACAACTGTTTAATTACTATTTCTAAGTAAGACTTCCTCTGATGGAAATTAGCCTATTTTAGTGATCAAGCACCGCAACTTTTGCTTCATCTCATTTATTGAACAAAGCATATCTTGTTTAGACATGCTTTGTTCACATATCTACTGTAGCAGTTATATATAACTGTCATTTCTTCGTGTCTGGCTCTACCTGCAAGCGGCTCCAGGACAAAGAGCACTCTTACTCATTTGACATCCCTAAGCCTTGAACTTTGCTTGGCATAAAAAAAGTTTAATAAACATGCATGGAATGAATGAATGATCAAATGCAGCATAGCAGTTCCCAGTGGTACTGAGCATCAGGTCATAAAAAACATGACATTTAATTATCAAAGACCACTTAATGTTGTAGATCTATTCTTGAAGAATTTTGATCTTAGAGTAGTCGGCTTGGCTTATTGAGACTAGTCAATTGAAAGGTCATACCCAGAGAAATGATTTAAGCTTCCAGATTTGCAGCACTTGATTTTTTTTCTAGACCACTAAAGAAATCAATATGCTTGTCAGAATGATCTTTATGTAATCATGTCAAGCATTAGATCCTTTCAAATCTGAGTATTAAGAATTTGATAAAATGTAAAGAAGGCATCAGAGAATGTGATAAGTTGGCTAAATTTATTTCTGAGGTAGAATATAAACTTACTATACCATCTGCCTGAAAATACTTGTTCAATTCAGAACAAGGAATTAAACAAAGGTTTTCATTCCAGGCATGCTTCAAATTTTTAAAGTTTCCCCAGACACTTTATAATTTTTTTTAACTAGAAAAAAAATTTGTATTGTAGTTAAATTGACCTATAACATTGTTAGTTAGTTACAGGTGCACAGTGATTTGCTACTTCCATACATTACAAAATGATAACCATAATAAGTCTAGTTACCATATTTCACCGAACAACATTATTGAAACATTATTGACTATATTTCCCAAGTTGTACAATTCATACCATGACATTTATTTTGTAAATGGAAGTTTGTACCTCTTAATTTCCCTTACCTATTTCTCTCATCCTCCCAAATCCCCTCCACTCTGGCAACACCTGTTTGTTCCCTGTATCTATATTTCTATTTCTCTCTGTTTGCTCATTTGTTTTGCTTTTAGGTTCCACATATAAGTGAAATCATATAGTATATGTCTTTCTCTGTTTGACTTATTTCACTCACTGTAATACCCTCTAGGACCCTCCACGTTGTCACAAATGGCAAGATTTCATTCTTTCTTATGGCTGAATAATATTCCACGGCATTTATATACCACATCTTCTTTATCCATTCATCTATGGGCACTCAGGTTCCTCCATATTTTGGCTATTGTAAATAATGTTGCAATGAACATAGTGCATATATCTTTTCAAATTAGTGTTTTTATTTTCTTTGGATAAAAACCCAGGAGTGGAACTGCTAACTCCTTTTTTATTTTTAATTTTTTGAGGAATCTTCACACTGTTTTGCATACAGGCTGTACCAGTTTACATTCCCATCAACAGTGTATAAGCATTCCTTTTCTCCACACCCTCTCTAATACTTGTTATCTGTTGTCTTTTGGATAAAAGCCATTCTGACAGGTGTGAGGTGATATCTCATTGTAGTTTTGATTTGCATTTCCCTGATAATTAGTGAGGCTGAGTATCTTTTCATGTGCCTGTTGGCCATCTGCATGTCTTTTTTTGGAAAATATCTATTTAGGTCCTCTGCTCATTTTTTTTAATCAGGTTATTGGGTTTTTTGATGTTGAGCTGTATGAGTTCCCAGGCACTTTAAAGTGGAATATCTTTGATGCTCAACTGAACTGAGTTTCACGTACTTGATCATGGATACATATTTCTTGGTTTATTACTTAATAATAAAACTTTGAGCAGTTTAAGAATTAAAAAGCTGAATATTACTCAATTTATTCAGTTGTAGAAAATCTGTAAGTAAAGTATACCAAACCAAAGTTGTTTCCAATAAATTTTTGCAAAAATGCTGGCATAAAATTTCTACAAGATTTTAAGATTATCTCTGAGTGTAAATGTTGATACAGGAGAACATTTCAATTTTAATTTTCAAGTGAAATTATTGTCTGAGTCCTTATACCTGAACCTACTGGCATCAACCGTATCACTAAAATAGTGACTTGATGAAGAGACACAGATGAGGGGCTTATAGAAATGGGACTTTGCATCCTTATTTCCCAACTTTAGGTTCTCATACAAGAAAATATATGTCAATGAAGACTATGAAGATCAAGAAACAAAAATACTAGGAACTAGAAAATAAATCTCCTCCACTACAACTAACGACCCCACAATACATTGGAATTTAATAGTATTTTCTCTGCTTTATATCCCTAAAATCAATAAGGCTCATCATTTATAGAATTCTCCTTCTTCAAAAAAAGATCATTTTAATCACAAACCACAGTATATGAGTTGTTTTAGAATTTCCTTTAACTCTCAACTAGCAATGCCCCCCCAAAACTAAATTACATCATCACGCATTGTTTCTGGGCATGCAGAAATTACAAATTTTATATTAGTAAGATTCTGTTATTCTCTCCTTAAATTGCTAAGCATTGTTCACATATCCTAGAAAGTGAATAAAACAATGAACTCAAAGCAATACCTAACATAGACTTAAAATATTACCATGAAAATAGCATTCTATAGAGTATATGTTTATTCTGATTTAATATTAAACTACTGTGAAAATAATCATCTTCTAAAAATTAAAAAATCTATTTTAGTCATATGCCTTCTAATATATTTTCTTGTTTGCCATTTGTTTTTTTAAAACATTCCAGTTGTTAAAAGAGACGTTTGCTTTAAGAATCTTGAGATGAATATGCAGAATTGTAAGATTCAAAATTTTAATCAATAAATATATGGCTAAATTGGTCATTTCAATAGGATAAATGCCTTTACACTCACTGAAAAAATGCACTGTTGTTCATAAGTAATGATATCTTAATATTATAAATCTAATTATTCATTCATACTGTGGTGGATAATGTCATTAGTAACCCCCAAATGTTCATTTGTTTCCTTGCCTTGAATTTAAAAAGGCCTAGCATTTCATAACAACAAAACTCTAAATATGATTAACTATACAGAAAATCCCTTTAATGATTAGACGTTTAGCAATTATTCATTAATACTGAATCATTAGGCTATAAAGTGAGTAGACAATAAAAATATACAAGATAAAAGAATCACTCCTTCCATCATCTTGAGAGCTTATATCATTATGTAGCTAACTGCCAGGAATGAGCTGGAGGTAAGACAGAGCTAGACTAATTCTGGAAAAACTGAAAATCACACAGCCCTCTGACTTTCACTTACTTAAGAAAATCCTTAAAACCTCATAATCACACAACCTTTAAAAGTCATCTTAGAAAGACAGAGAACTAATCATCCAACTTAAGTACACTTGGGATCTAATAGCCATTTCAGGCTGCCTCCAGCTGTAGACATCTGCCAAGTACAGTTATTCATTTCCAGGACAAAATGGAAAAAAATTATTCCTACCTCTGACATGAAGAATGGGGATGTACTTTATCCAACAAACTGTGTGGTTTCTATACTCCCCAAATAGTGAGAGTAGTATGAGTAATTTTGATAGCTAGATCTCATGCTGAATCTTCCATCTAAATACTTTTAGAAGAGTGGTACATCACACACAATGATACGGTTTCTGGTCTGCAGCTTTACTTTCACCTTTACCTCACAAGAATACCATGTCTTATGTTAGATAGCCATCTAGCTGGATTTATTTCTTTGCCTTCTTAAAAGATGTGTATCAAAATGAATTAAAACTGTTTCCTACAAGCTCATAAAAATCACTAGTGTGATGATGTAGCAAGTTTTTACTACAGGGAAGAAAAATGAATGTCATGTTAGTCACTGTCCTTGTTTCTGTTGTTTAACAGAATCATTTATCTGAAGAGATGCTATAAACAATGAGGTCACTGTCATCTACTGCTTATTAGAAAAATCCACCCTGTCAGTCAAAAATATTTTTAAATACCTTAAAATACCTGAATGATGAGCATAATCTAAAATTAGAGACAGCTTTGTGGAGCAGATGACATGAGACATTCTTGGAAGATGGGTAGAACTATGACAGGTGGAGATATAGGGGAAGGATATTTTGGGCTAAGAAATTGACATTAGAAAACAGAATATGTTCAAAAAATGACGAGTATACTGGTATGGAAGGAATGCAAGGCTTTTGGGGTGAAGAAAGAAAAAAATCTATATACGTAGGATTTTGAAAGTGTATTGAGACCTGACTCTATAGAGTTTTGAATCCCAGGGTAAGGTGTCTGGACTTGGCTTCAATAGATAACGAGATGGCAAGGTTTCTGGGAGAAATACATATTTAAAAGAACAAAATATTTACACATATTTTAAATAAACTTTTAAAAGGTTCCAAGGAAAGGATTATAATCTGAAGAATGGACATATATCAGATTGACTTTCTTTAAAAGGAGCATAAATAAATTAAATACCCAATTTTTTTATTCTACATAATTTTTCCTATAAACATTTTTGATATAGGAGAATCTGTAACAACTTAGAATATATGCTTACTATATAGATAGTGTTTCACAGATTTTGAAGATGAAACATACTATTACCATCTGTTATTTAGTGTCAATCTGCACTTAAAATAACAAGGTTAGTATCATCACTAATAAGCTTTTTAATTAAGTTGTAATCCTTTTTTTCTTCACTAAGCAAGTATCAAAACAATATGATATGCTTTTCAGTTACTTAAATTTGGAACAGATTTATTTAAATCTCAATAGCTGGCTGCATTTCTTGAAAAAAGAAAACACTTCTTAAACAGCTTTTAGAAAAGAACTATTGAAAGCTTCAAGTTTCTATACAAATATCAGATACAAGTAAAGTATTCTGGAAGACTTAATTTGAATGAATAAATATATTAAAATAAGTGACAAAACATTGTCTTTATATTTTCTTAGACTCTACCACATCTCATTTGTTTCTACTTTTCCTATATTCTTATTTTCTTTTATTTTCTAGTTATATATTCAATCTTTTAAAATATTTATTTCCATTATTTTTCTTGTCTAGTGCTCTTCTTTACACTAAGTATTAAAAAAAAAGAATGTATTGAATGAGAAAAACTACTTTAAAATATACAATTTTTTTTAATGTAGTACATGTACTTTGAAAACCACATTGGAAAATTCAGAAGAGTATAAAGAATAAAAGCCAACCATTCTCCCAATGCATAGTTACAAAGAGACAACCAGTGAGAATATTTGATGTACCTTTAGAGCATTTTTATAGTGTATAAATGTATGCAATGTTTTACAAAATCATAGTAACATATTTTAATCCGTTTTTAACTTTGAAAATATATCAAATACTTTATCATTAATTACTTGCAAAACTAATTTTAATAGTTGAAGCAGTTCTTCTTTATATATTATGATTATTTCTTATTCTTAATAGGATGATCCAAATTCTTTCTGTGGTAAATCTTTAGAAATATCTCTTAGTAGTTCATATAATACATTCATAAATTGTCCCAAACTTCATCAAATGGTATAAATATGTTAAGAAGATACTGGTTATCTTATGTTATAAAGAAAGTACATTTATTATAAGGAAAATATAAATAATAAAATAAAATGTTTGATGATAATATTCAAAGATAAAAGCTGTTAACTTTTGCTATATTTCAGCTAGGCCTTTTTTAAAGGCATATCTTGTACATACAGTTTACATAAAACTGCTTTCTTGATTTCACATTATATATAACAGTTTTCTTATAGCCATATATATTATTCAAATTATAGTTGTTTGAATGGTAACTACTATCTAAAATATGTGATCAAAGTAAAAAAAAAAATCTAGAACTTATGAATACTTATAATTCTTTTAACCTGAGATAACAATTTCTAACATTCTGATTTATACTTTCTTAGAGCTTCTTCTATTTTTCTATTTACACACACTTAAAAATTAAAATTAAAATGCTAGCATACTATATTCAAGAACTGTTTCTTCTATCTCTATGTGATCATCTATGTTAATTTTAAGTAGCATCTATGTACTGAAATCTATAGAAATGGCATTTTCAGAATTCAGATTTGCCCCTGTCCCTTATAAATTTATGAAAGAATATCTCTTGGACATAGATAATATAAAATTTTATATGTATATTATCTTATAAACATACATAAAATCATGTATATGTGATTATGATGTTCTATCAGAGGGCAGTTTTACTAAATACTACTACATTGGTCTCCTGAATTACTGTGCAAGTGTTAATGCCTGAACACTGATAAAATTGACCATCTCCCTACATCTTCACCAACATTTGTTAATAAATTCCTTCCTACCACATTCTAATCCAGCCTGCCTATTGGCCTGTGCAGAAGATAGATAAACCTTGGAGAATGACAGTGAATTACCATAAATTCAATCAGGTGATGGTGACTCAAATTTGAACCTACAGTTCCAGATATTTTATTGCTTGAACAAATCAGTACATTCTCTGACACCTAGTTTGCAATTACTGATCTGTTCAAGGCTTTGTTACTTGATATTTGTTCTGATGGCTTGTAAAGACCATCCCAAGGTTTCTTTCAGTTGGCAGGACCAGCGATATACCTTCATTGTCTTACCTCAGGGGTATGTAAATTCACCAGACCTATGTCATAATCTAGTCCACAGGAAAAAAACTCGATCACTTTTTCCTTCCCTTCCCTTTCCCATCATACTGGTCTTTAACATTGATGCTATAGTAATAATTGGACCTAGTGAGCTGAAAGCTACACACATTGACAAATTATTTGCAGGCCAGAGGGTGAGAACAAAATCCACAAAAATTGAGAAAAATTACATTTCAGTGATCATGGAATTTAAGAATAATAAAGACGTATGTTCAACATCTATTTATGATTTTTAAAAAAAGCTCTCAACAACGTGGGTATAGAAGGGATGTACCTCTATATAATAAAGATCATTTATGACAAGCCCACAGCTAACATCACAGTCAATGGTGAAAAGCTGAAAGCATTTAAAACAGATACATAGATCAATGGAACAGAACAGAGAGCCCAGAACTTAAATGGTCAATTAATCTATGACAAAAGAGGCAAGAATACACAATGGGGAAAAGAGAGCCTCTTCAATAAATGGTGCTGGGAAAACTGGGCAGCCACATGCAAAAGAATCAAACTGGACTACTTTCTCACACCAGTTACAAAATAAATTTAGAATGGATTAAAGACATAAATGTAAGATCTGAAACCAAAAAACTCCTAGAAGACGTAGGCAGAATGCTCTCTGACATAGGTCTTAGCAATATTTGG
The DNA here is from genome assembly GCF_048773025.1 of Camelus bactrianus. Classification (NCBI taxonomy): domain Eukaryota; kingdom Metazoa; phylum Chordata; class Mammalia; order Artiodactyla; family Camelidae; genus Camelus; species Camelus bactrianus. The sequence continues at coordinate 32,168,471 of NC_133545.1, forward strand.
GGGGCTCTGTCTACTCAGGCAAGGGAAACAAAAGCAAAAAAAGATGGGACTTAATAAAACTTGAAAGCTTCTTTACAGCAAAGAAAACCATCAACAAAACAAAAAGGCCACCCCTTGAATGGGAGAAGATGTCTGCAGATGGTATATCTGAGAAGGGGATAATATCCAAAATAGTTAAAGAACTGATAGAACTCAGCATAAAAGAAAACAAACAACCCAGTTGAAAAATGAGCAGAGGATCTGAATAGACATTTTTCCAAAGAAGACATACAGATGGCCAACAGGCACATGAAAAGATGTTCAACATCACTAATCATCAGGAAATGCAAATCAGAACCACAATGAGATATCATCACGTAACTTTCAGAATGTTTATTATCAAAAAACAAATGAGTATTAGAGAGGATGTAGAGAAAAGGGAATGCTCATGCACTGTTGGCAGGAATGTAAATTGGTACAGCCACTATGAAAATAGCACAGAGGTTCCTCAAAAAATTAAAAATAAAATAGAAGTCAGCAATTCCACTTCTGGGTATTTATCTGAAGGGAAAAAAATCACGAATTTGAAAAGATATATGCACCCCTATGTTCACTGCAGCATTATTTACAATAGCCGAGATATGTAAGCAACCTAAATAAAACAGATAAATAAAATGTGGTATATATATATATATACACACACACAATGGAATATTACTTAGCCATAAGAAAGAATGAAATCTTGCCATTTATGACAACATAAATAGACCTAGATGGTGAAATAAATCTGACAGAGTAAATAAGTGAAATAAGACAGAGAAAATCAAATAGTACATGATTTCACATATATCTGGAAAACAAAACAAATGAACAAACAAAATAGAAACAGAGTCACAGACAGAGAACAAACAGGTGTTGCTGGAGGTAAAGGGATTTGGGAAGATGAAAGAAATAAGTCAGAGAAATTAAAAGGTAATAATAAATGTCCAGTTATAAAATAAATGACTTACAGATATGAAATGTACAGTGTGGAGAATGTAGTCAATAATAGTGTAATAAACTTGTATGCTGATTAGACTTATTGTGGGAACAAATAACAAAGACAATATTAAAATAAAAAAGCATAGGAAGATAAAGAATAGATTTATCTTCTCTTTATCACCTACAGACAACAAAAGTTAGAATGACAATACATTTCTCAACAGCAATACTGAAAACAAAAAGACAGTGGAATAGTATATTTAAAATATTAAAGAATTTTGTATTCTCAGGCATATACATTCTCAGATATGTTGCCACATATAAAGCCACATTGATAACACTCTTGGACAAAGCAATAAAATAAAAATTACACAAATCAAGGTAATTAGTGCTTCAAGAAATAGGATATGTACTAGATACTTCATAATATTTGTTGTATTAAAAGTTTATGTAAGTATGTTAAGTCCCTGTTTTAGTATGATCTATATATCTTGGTGTACAGTACTGTTTTAATTACTGTAATATTATAATATGTTTCAGTGTCATGAATTACAACGCTCTTCATCTTTTTGTTTTTCTTAAAAAATTTACTGATTAATTTCTGTTTCAAATAATGATGGGAAAACTGATACTGGATTTATCTCTTATAGATGCGCATTCAATACGACTATGAACTTAATAAAATATACAAGGCAGTATTTTTCAGGCATTGCACAACAGGTAGGATAGAATTTTAGACAAGGGAAACAGACACCGTGAGGTAAACACCATAATCAATTAGGCTCTCTGCTTGGAAACACTATTGCCTACTAAGGCTAAGAAATACAGAGCCAACACGGAGAAGCAGTCTTGCTAAGCTGATGAGGAATATGTGTGGGTTCAGGGCTCCTAAAAGGTGGAATTTTCAGGACAGAGTATCAGAAATGAAGGGGATACCCAGATGTGAGCCCCAGAAGTCAAGGGGATTATTCTTGAGTGCTTGGCCAAGGGCTAAGCTGCACACCTAGAGAGAAAGATTTCAAAAAGCCTAATAGAAAGAGGCTGCTTCAGAGTTAAGAGATAAAAAGGGAGGACACTTGAAGTTTTGCAATAGTGCAATGGATTGGAGTACTGGCTGAGTCAGAGTGGAGAGATCCCACCGAATCCTTCCAGCATTAATCTGGAACCCCAAAAATGGTAAAATATAGGAGTAAGGATCAAGAACTAAAGATAAATTGAAGATAAAACAGAAATAAACCTGCTTAAACAAAACATAAAGCTAAGAGTGACAGATTCAAGATCTGGTGAATTTAACTGACTGCTAGGATAAAACACAATAAAGTAAAAGCAACATTATCAAGAATTCCTACAATCTGTCATTCACAATGTCCAGTATACAATCTAAAATTACTGTACCTATAAAGAAGCAGAGAAATATAAAACAATTAGGTAAAAAGTAGTCAATAGAGAGAAATGCCAAGATAATCTAGATATTGAAATCATCAAACAAGGACTTTAAAATAACTATTATAAATATGCTTAAGTATATAAAAGAATGGATGGACACACAATAAATGAACATATGGCATCTTTCAGAAGAGAAATTGTAAATATAGAAAAAGAGCCATATAATGTTCTAGAGGTGAAAAATACAATATATAAAATGAAAAATCCACTGGATTGGTTTAACAGGAGTTTGGATATAGAAGAAGAAATGGTCAATGAATTTTAAGATAAATAAATAAAAATATCCAACTGAAGAACAGAGAGAAATGAAAAAAAAATTGAGAGGAAAAAAACAGAGCTACAATGAACAATGAGGTGATATCAATCAGTCCAAGAAATGTAATTCAAGCCATAGATAAGGAGGAAAAGAGAATAAAAAAGAAAAAAAAAGTTACTTAAAAAATATAATAGCTGAAAATTTTAAAAATTCACTGAAAATCATCTAAGAAGCTCAGCAAACCCCAAGTTTGATAAATACAAGGTAAAACCATTTTCAGACATATCTTAGTTAAATTGCTGAAAACAAAAGATAAAGGGAAAAAAATATAAAAAAGCAGCCGGAGTTCAAAAGACACATTACATTAACTAGACTTATTGTGGTAATCATTTTGCAATATATAGATGTATCAAATGATCACATTGTACACTTTAAACTTACACAATGTTATATGTTAATTATATCTCAGTAAAGCTGGACAAAAAAAGACACATTATATATAATGGAACAAAAATAAGAATAGATGTTGACTCCTTACCAGGAACAATGGCAGCCAGAGACAATGGCAAAATTAACTCTGAAGTACTAAATGTACTACAACCAGTGAAAACATCCTTCAAAGAGGAGATCAAAGTAGTAATATTTGCAGGTTAAAAAAAAGCTGAGAAAATTTATCACCAGATGACTGTACTAGAAGAAATGCTAAAAAAAATTATTTAAGCTGAAGGCAATCATATTATATAGAAACCTGGACATAGAGGAAAAAATGAAGACCATCTAATCAAATACTAATAAAATAGAACATATCAAAAATAGAAAGATGTAGCTAGAGCACTCAATAGTTAGCAATCTACAGCTTAAATGACAAATGAAAAAAAGGTTTGAACTCAATCATATAAGATTCCGAAGAACAGGAAATTAAACCTAAAATAAGAAAACAATAAAGATAAATGTATAAACCTATGAAACAGAAAATAAAGAGGAAAAAAATTAATGAAGCCAAAGCCTGAACAGAGCCATGTGGAGCTGAATAGTAAACAGTTTAATTGAGAAGTCTTATGCTCATTGAGGTGTAAAAATAGAGCAGTTTATTTTTTAATATCTGCTATTTTCCATCAGAAATTCCTGAAAGTTTCTGATATCCTCACGAACCTTTCCCAGTTTTCAGAGATGCTACATGTTTGCCCTTATTTTCGTATTTTGCTGGTAACTGCATTAGCAGTCCATAAAAGAGACAGTGAAAATCCTGTAATTATACTGACACAAAATTCTGAAATCTTGGTATCTTTTTATCTGGGGAGGCTTGTTCTTCCTCATTTGGAAAGAAGTAAAAATAATGAAGCAATCAGGTTCACCAGCCAGTGAATGCATTCATTTGGCCATATGTTTGTGGCTGACAAAAAGAGATTTAGTTCCAAATTAGGCCCAATAATTGACCATATATTATGAAAAGAACGCTATGGGGCAAATGGAATTACAGAATTCAATATGGAAACTGTCCTGCTAAAATGTTTCTAGTGAGGGGACTACCATGGACTCTGGACATGGTTGATGGTGTGAGAATGCAGAAGCTCCTGTTTACCTACCACTGGCTGTTTCTCCCCACAGGAATACAGAACTGGTTGTCTCTTCTGAGGTATAAGCAGCAGGGGGTGCCTTTCAAAGTCTTCTCATAAAAGATCTTGATGGTTCGAGCTTTCAGCCCATAAATTTTAAACATCTTTAGGTATGCATTATTTTTTCCTCTGAGGTACACTAGGTATTTATGGTACCTCCTAGTCATTTTTAATCAAATAGCCTTATTTGATTCCTCAAGCTTTGCATTTGTTTTTGATTACTGTTTTTACTGAAGTATGACAAAAATTCAGGAAAGTGTACAAATCACAAATACAGCTCAATGGACTGTCACACACACTTATGTAACCAGCCTTCAGATCAAGATATTTAACTTTCCCAATATTACTCTAGAAATCTCCTCATGCCTTTCTTCTAGGTACTGTTCGCCACCTTGAAGTCTAATACTGTAGAATTGGTTTCCTAATTGTGCAGATTAGTTTTATCTGCTTTTGAATTTTATGTCAAAACAGTAGTTCTCCCTTATCTGTGGGGTATATGGTGTTCCAAGACCACCAGTGGATGCTTGAAATCTCACACTGTTTCAATTCAACTTAAAACCCTATATATATTGTTTCTTCCTATACAAAGATAACTATAATAAAGTTTAACTTACAAATGAGGCATAGTAAGAGATTAGCAACAATAAAAATAATAGAATAATTATGGCAATATATGGTAATAAAAGTTATATGAATGTGATCTCTCTCTCTCAAAATATCTTGTACAAAATAATGCCTTTTCCATCTTAACTAAGCACTTATCATGTACTGTGGCTACAAATTTTGCAGTCTAAGATATGACAGCAAAACTAGCACAATTTTATTTTTCTGAACTTTTACAATTAGATAGGAGATTTTTCTTACTGTAGATCTTAGCAACTTCAGCATATGATTTTTTTTCTTTCCTTGTTTAGGTTGAAAACTTTCACCTTTTCACTGAAAGGAAGCACTTTACAGCTTTTTGGCATATCTAAATTGCTGCTATTATTATTTAGGCACTTTGAAGCCTTATTAAGTGAAAGAAAGTGTACTTGAACACAAGCGATGCAATATCCCAATAGTCAATCTGATAACGAAGATAGCCACTAGGTGACTAACGGACGGGACAAAGGGATGATTCACACCCCAAGTGCGATGGAGTGGGATGGAGTGAAATTTCATCACAGTGCACACTTTAAAACTTATGAATTGTATATTTCCATCATTTCTCATTTAATATTTTTGGGGCCACAAGCGATTCAAGAAAGTGAAACCACAGATAAGATATACTGTAGAAGCCTACAGTATATATTCCTCTGAGTCCAAAGTTGTCTGTGTGGCAATAGCTTCTTCTCCTCATTACTTGATAGCATATTACTATATATTTTATACATATATAGTTTATATATTTATTAATTCTACCATTGATAGACAATTGAGCTATTCCCCAGTTTTCAGTTACAACAAATAATGCTCCTAAGAACACTCTTGTGCATGTACTTTAAACATCACAGGTAAACACTTCTCTTAGATATATAATTGTTTGGATCAGAGAATATGTGCATGTTGAGCTTTCGTAGATGCCGTTAAAACAGTTTTCTGAAGTGGTTTTATCATTTTCTGCTCCCACCAGCTGTGCATGAGATTTCTAGCCGCTCTATATACTCACCAATACTTGATGCTGTCAGACATTTTCATTTTAGCCCTTCGAGATGATATGCAGTGACATTACACCGTGGTGTTAACTTGTTTCCTTAATGACTCGTAAGTGTATTCATCTTTTCACATGTTTTTGGCTTCCTGAATATGCTCTTTCTGAAATATTTGTTCAAATGTTTGCCCATTTTTTTAATTATCTGTATTTTATGAATTTATAGGAGTTCTTTATGCATTCTGAGTAGAAGTATTTTGCTAAAGGTATGTATTGAAAATACATGTGGCTGAACTCTCCCTCTCTTAATGATGTCTCTTGATATGCATACATTCACAATGTCAATATCCATAATGTGCTTAATAGAGAAATAATAAAAGTTTTCCCTGGAATTGGAAACATGACCAGGATGCCTACTGTCACCACTTCTATTCAACATTCAGCTGAAGTTTGTAACCAGTCCAATAAGGCAAAAATGAGGAGGTAAAGGAATCAGAGAAAAAGGGGAGAGGAAGAGGAGTAGGAAGAGGAGAGAGAACTAAAAATTAAGAGAACTGTAAGGATTAAAAATAAAAAAAATCAAGTTGTTATAATTCATAGAAAAAAAATATGTTAGAAAGTCCAAAAGAACCTGCAAGCTATGAGATAATGGGGTGAATTTAACCAGATCACTGAATGCAAGGTTGCTATTTGAAAAGTTAATTGTTTTATCAATATATAAGCAATAGGCAAATATAAAATGAAATTTTTAAAAAATGCTATTTATAAGAGCATGAATAACATCAAATAGCTAGAAATAAATCTAACAAAAGATATGTAAGATGCTAATACTGAAAAGTACGAAATATTATGGAGAGAATTTACCGTTCTGAATAAAGGGAGGAATACATCATGTTCATGTATTTAAAGACTTATTCTGTAGAGAGGTTAATTATCACCAAACTCATTGCATTTAATCTACAGATTCCAAACACACCCAGTGGAGAGTGCCTTGTGAGTTCTTTAACTTTAATATTTAAATGCAAAGGACCAAAAATAATCAAGGCAATGTTAAAGAAGAACAAATTTGGAAGTCACAAAACTTCAACTTTTTTAGTATAGCAGAATTATTTCATTATTGTATTTATTGTGTCAGTGTGTTCCAGTTAGCTGAGATAAACTGCTGCTTGGCCTAAAGCCCTCCAGTTGTTTGAACTCAGTGGTTCTGCCCTATGTTACTACAGATCTCTGAAGAACTATTTAGCAGAGTACTTAATACTATACTTAGAATAGGCGACCCAACCCTTCAGAAAACTAGGTATACTTTGAGCTTTGTCTTATCTGCTTTTAGTGAGTTTTCATCTTGCTTTTTTTCTCTTATAGTCTCTAAGTTTCTTGCCTCTACTTTACTCTTTAAGCCTAATCTTTTAACTTTCACTTTAATATTTTTAACCTCATTGGCCACTTTTTCTTCATTTTGAAGCCCAGCTATTTTTGTCCCATGATTTTTTTCAGCCCAAAGTTGGGGAATGGTAAGTTCGTTTCCCAGTGGGCTATTCTTTCAGTTATTAGTTCCCACCAAACTCATTTGTGAACAGAGCCATGTGGAGCTGAATAGCAAACAGTATAATTGAGAAGTCTTACACCCATTGAGGTGTAAAAATAGAGCGGTTTATTTTTTAATATTTGCAGCCTGCTGTTCTCTGTGTAACCCTGTCCCTGCTAGGTAATGAGAATTCTAATTATTCCTATATTTCTCTGGTCAATATCTAGTTAATCAATTTAAAATATTACCAATATAATATGAACTGTTTGATGTTCCAATTCCTTTCCTTAATTCCCTTATTTTACAGATGAGGAAGCCTGGGCTAAGAAACTTGCCCAAGATCATACAGCCAGTAAGTGACATGGCTTGAAACACAGCAGTCTGGCTTTAGAGCCAATAACCCTAATAAGAAGCTAATTGAGAAAAAAAATTACTTCTGCAAGATAACTGAATAGACTCAATTTATCCATTCTTCATCAAGGACTCTTATTTAACATACATGGAGTGGCCTCAGTACCTCATAAAATCCCTGAATCTGAGGGCAAATTTTGGGTATACCCAGTCAATTCTTGATATTTTCAGTGGTTATGTTTTATAATGTCACTGCAAACACAGAATTAGTGAATACTAAATCATTGCTCTGAGGGGAATTGAAGGGTTGTGTTCCTTGGGAAAATACAGAGAAAGGCTTCTGCAAACCTGTGGTCACAATATTTTTTTTCAACTGATGAATACATAACATTGTTTTGTGTGTGTTTCTGTTTAAAGACGCCTCATTTAATATATACTATTAATTCATTAACATTGAACTAATGGCCAACATCACTCTAACTCACACTTGAGTAAAGCATATCTAACATACATTTTTTCCATGAGGCACATCACACCCTTCTTGTGCTTAGGGAACATTTTAAAAAGTGAAATCACAACAAAAAGCACAGAAATCTGAAAAACATGACGCTAAATATAGTGTAAAAATGTTAGTTGTTTACAGTCTGAGAGCTAAAACAAGAAGGGAGAGCACTGCCAGTCCCAACCACAGCTCCCACCACAGGAGTACTGACTTTGAGGTTACAAATACACCTTAGTGAGAAAGCAACTTTGCAAACTTGGAATTTGTGAATAATGACGATCTATATATTATTTTCTAAAAAGAAAATGCTTATTTATCACCAGATCATCAAAAGTCTGTGATCTATCACCCCCTAAAGTAAAGATCCAAAACCCAGAATGTTGTAAAGTTCATCTCTGCACAAGCCCAGCAAACTGAGAATGTCAAACCTAAATGCTATTGTATTTGTCCACTGTATAACTGCTTCTACTGTATTCTGATGGACAACAATTTATACTGAGGACTGAGGAACCACCTAGTTAAATGTACTCAGAAATTCACTTTAAAAAACCCTCCAAATGACCTAGTATTTTAATGTTATAATTGAACTTTGATCAACAGAACATCTGCATTCACTATAGCAATAATGTTGTTATTCCCAATGTTGTATAGATTTATCTTTGAAAGAAAACACAGAGGAAACTTTGATGTCAGGACAGTGATGTGTTTTTGTCTGAAGCACCTGGCTTGTTTTCATCTCAGGAGCACTATAAATCCTGCCATGATTTTGTTTCCCTAATGTTCACTGCTGAAAGCTTAGCCAAATTTATAGTCCAACATCAGTATATGGACATATGTACACTGCTCTTTTAATTTTATCTTTCCAGACACCATTTTACTCATCTTCTAATTTCCTCACCTTCCTTCCATTTTTTATATTTTGTTTTATTGCACCTTAAATCATTTCTTAAAGAATGAGTATGCATAAATAATAAATTCTACATATATTTTTGTATTTACTATCTTTAAAAAACTTGAATGGGGAAATAAAAAGTACCAGTATAAATGTGGATGCTGATAACTTCTAAACAAATAAAAGGACTAAAGTTATTTTCCTGCCCTTTCAATATCCTATTACATTTCCTCTCCAAGTGCGGTTCCTGGACCAGTAATATAAGTAGACATCAGGAACTTGTTAGAAATGAAAATTCTTTGGCATCACTTTACACCTTCTGATTCAGAAACCCTGAGAAATGGGCCTAGAAATCTGGGTTTCAACAAGCCCTTCAGGAGATTGGGATGCATGCTCCACAATGCTCTATGGGAATATGTGTCACATGGGCTTCACTCATGCTCTCTTTGCCCTAAAGACAGGCTTATAACAGTTCTCAATTTTGACTGCCTCATAATCATCCAGAAAGATTTTAAAAATCATAAGGCACAGGCTGTGCCCCAGAACAATTACATGAGAAGCTGGGACCCAGTTATCAGTATTTTTTGAACTCTCTCCAAGTGTTCTAACAGGCAGCCAAAGCTGACAACTACTGCTCTAACTCTAAGGATGGTCTCACCAGTCCCGTCATGAAATTAGTGATTATTCCTAGCATCTTGGGAGTACTTCAGGCAAAACACTCCTCCGAGAAATCCAAGCCACTAGTTTGCTATGTCATCTTGAGGAATTAGTAAACTGGATTCCTATCTTACTGTGTACACCAAAATAAATACCAGATAAGTCCAAGATTTAAATGTCTAAAGTTTTGAGCCCATAAAAGAACTAGAAGTACATATGGATGAAATTTTACAAAATCTCGAGGTGGAAAGAAAACTTTCAAATTACCATGACATAAGCCCCACAGCAAAAGCAGAAGGATGGATCCATTTCACTGCATAAAAATGGGGACAGGATGGCATCTTTAAATTCAAGCAGGTGGGTTATTCGCTATGCCACCTTTGACTGCACTGCAGTGTTAATTTAAGCATCAGAACGGAACACAAGGTCTTCACTGACATAAAGAGAGAAGATAACCTCATGGTAAGCAAAAAGAATTGTGTCAATTTCTTGGCCTTCCTGTGGCCCAGTTTTAAGGCAGAGAAATATGGGAGAACAATGCTGAACCAGTTTTTGCCTGCTCAAAAGGAAATTAAAATTCTCTCAAGGGTAAGAGAAAAAGCTTTGGAATCTAAGAGCAGAGGAGACCTCTCCTTCACTTTCTGTCTGAAATGCTGAGGAAAAGGGTCCTTCATGGGGTCTCTGTTGGCATCATCACAGCAGAATGGGAGAAGCTGGAATGCCGGAATGAAGGAGCTGAGGCAATCACACCAATTTTCTGTAGCCCCAGAGAATAAATAATAAGAGAGAAGATGAAATTACCCTGAAAAGTATACAGCTATGAGTTTCAAGAGCCATCTTGGGCACCTGAGGAGGTCTCATAGTAGTAACAAGAGGAAACACCAGCAGATGGCGGCATGGACTACTGTATGGTTGGGGACCTCAACCATTTTAGTGAGGCCAACCATCAGTGGGTGTTAGTAATCATCTCAGCAGCAGCAAACATGAACAAAACCCAGCAGAGGGACCAATCACACTCCCCCAGCACCATGACCCTCTAAAAGGCCCCCGGAACTTACATGACTCTCCAGGGAGATGCAGAGGTAGGGGGATGGAGGGAATTCTGAGCTGCCATAGATTAAACTTGAAATGACTGGAGTTACACTGAAGTGAATTAAAATCACCTGTTATCAGGTGAAATGTGGAAGGGGGCTGGGGGGGGTGTTGAAGGAGTGCTGAAAATAGAATCAAAATTGTATTCAAAAATGAAGGAAAATGTTACTATATTTTTTGTACATATGAGTATAGCTTGTTTAAATGATACATTAGAAATTTCTGGAAAAAATCATAAACAGAGTCAAAAGATAAATTATCAAGTGAGAGCAAAATATATAAGCAACATATTTGCCAAACAAAAGGCTAATTTCCTTCGTATATACAAAAAACTCTTAGCACCAAGAAAAAAGGATATTTTATTAGACAAAGAGAACTATACAATAAGAACTGTATGATTCGTTCACCTTGAATGTGTCCTCAGTATTAGAATTTTACTGTGGGATAAAGAGGAAAAATAAAATAAAGTGGTCAAATATTCAACTGTGGATAAAAAAAAAACTTACACCTAATTCACATATTCATTGCTGAAAAATCGGTTTACTGGAAGATCTGAATCTACAATGTACTACTTAAAACCTAGATAATACATCACTCTTCTGTCTACCGTATTGTATATTGTGGCATCACAGGATCCACATATCAGCTGTCCTTTCTCTTTCCACAGGTCCCCAGGAATTCTGCATACAGATCACTCCCTGGTTTCAGGAATTTCCTCTCTAGTATGGCTGACTACAAAGCCAGATCTCTTCTATGTAGCTCTCCTTCTTTTTTTAACCCCTTGAATAAATAGTTTTGGCCAATCCTCTTTTAATTTTTAAGGATTGCTTTTGAACTACTTTCGGGAAGCAGATGAAACTAATATGAAGAGAATGCAGTTCTCATAGTCACCACTGTATTCCAGGCTTTAGGGCATTATTTCTAAGTAGCGTCACAGGAGTCCAGATATTTTCAACTTAGGATAATTGTAAACATTAAAAGTATTTTTTTTAGCTTGTGTAGTTGTTCTCTTATGTATAGAAAATTTAGAAATTAGAGAGGTAGGAGAAAGAGAAAGTATCATTTGTAGTTCTCCCATCTAATATCAATATCTTACTGGATTTCCTCCAGGCTACAGCACCTCATTAAAAAAAAAGTTTCTCAGGAGTTCAAAATTTGTAGATACTGACAGTCATAGGCAGAATAAATAAACAAGATTACATGGTATAGCACAGGGAAATATATACAAGATCTTGTGGTAGCTCATAGCAAAAAAAAATGTGACAATGAATATATGTATTTTCATGTATAACTGAAAAATTGTGCTCTACACTGGAATTTGACACAACATTGTAAAATGACTATAACTCAATAAAAAAATTTTAAAAATTAAAAATAAATAAATAAAAGTTTCTCATTTTATACTTTCTATTCTTATATCATAACAAAGGTCTTTCCTGAGAAAGTTTCCTAAAGTACCTTTTATAATGATACAGAATGGATAATCTACTTTCCTGTTAGAAACTCAGTGTTAAGTGTGTCCTCTATGCACGCCTATCCTTTCCCTGCCATACGCATTATTACTTTGAGTTATAATTTCATGTTTATTTCTCTTTCTCTTCCACATATTGGAAGCTCCTTGAGAACAGTGTTCCATAATCACGTTTGCATATGCACTATCTAAAAATGTTTGGTACATAGTTACTGATTAATAAACACATACATTCTTTAATGTTGAATGAATTACTACTATTAATGCAATTAACTATTACTTACTGTGTGTGTGTGTGTGTGTGTGTGTGTGTAAGTGGCATATGATAATTTTCAGTTCATTTTCCCTTCTACTTTATTTTTGGGGAAATATTAATTTTAATTATATGGATAGACTCTATCAGTATATCCCTTTTTAATTTGTTTGACATGTTTTAATTATAAGTTCAACAGATGTTTCTATAAAAAATTCAAATAGCACAGAATGATCCAAAGCAAAATATAGACATTCTCCCATGTGACCATTATTAAGTTTGCTGTGTATTTTTCCAAATATTTTCTGTGACTATACATAAAGATACTTATTCTTCCTAATATGATAAGCATCTCCTTATTAAAAACCATTTAGGTAGAGTGGTATGGTTTTCTTCATGTGAATTTCACATATTTTCTAAAATTAAGGTCATTCTTTTGTTGTTTATCTTTTCACTGGGATTGAAAATGACACTTCCAGATTATACTTTTTCACTTATTGTGGTTTTAATTAATTAATTAGTTAAGTAATTACTTAATTTTTATTTTTAAAATGTAAAAAGATTATTTTCATTTTTAAAAAAGATTTGCAGGAGAGAGAGCAAGACAGCAGAGCAGGAGAATGTGGAACTCACCTCCCCCCATGAACACATCAAAAATAAATCTACATGTGGAGCAATTCTCACTAAAAAGAAACTGGAGACTGTCAGTAAGACTCTTACACAACCAAGGCTGTAAGAAACCTCCATACAGAATTGGGTAGGAAGGGAATGAAAGTTATCAGCTGGAGACCTGCACCCCTGGGAGAGGACACAGAAGAGGAGGAGGATTACACAGGCTTGGAGATCATCCCTGGGGAGTGAGCAGTTCTAAAAACATAATGGGTGCTGCAGCCCTGGGGTACAACACAGGGAGGACAAGTCTCCCAAGCTGATTGAAAAACCAGTAGGATCAACAGAAGGACTATAAGAAATCTAGACTCTGCTCTTGAAGTGAGCACACACGTGCTTTCTCAAAAAAAGAAGGTGGAAGAAGCAAATTGAAACTGCCCAGAATTCTGACTGGTTTTCTGAGACCACCCCAGAATGCCCCCCAGCACCAGCTGAGCATGTGAGCCAGCCCTGCTTGCTCCACAGAACAGCTCCATGCTAGGCCAAGGGCTGCTGTGGCTAAGGGGAGTGTAGTTGTGAGGGACAGAGCTGGCTTGGACTTGGCATAGCATCCGAACAGGGTGAGGGTGGCCATCACTGGTGGCTGTGAAAGCAGTAGGTTAGGAGCAGTCCAGAACTCTGATCAGTGCCAGGACCACAACTGGCTGTGCCCCAACCCAGTCTGAATGTTCACTCCAGCCCCTTTTCCTACAGCACTGCGCCCCTCTGTGATGAGGGTGCTGATGCTGGGAGGAGAAGAGCAAACAATTAGAGGGAACAAAGCCAACTTGAAGTCAAGCCTCAGGGCTTCTGCTCCAGCAAGTGGGACCCAACCAGGCCCCCGATAGAGTGGTGGTGGTCACTGAGCAGGGAAGAAGCCCTAAAAACTGAAAGACAAAAAAATTGTAAAATTCACTATAACTACAATAAACAGTGAAGATGTAAAATATCATTTCAAAAACACAAAACGTGGGGAGGGGAGTAAAAAAGTATAAATCTTTCAGAATGTGGTTGAATTTAAATAACTACCAGTTTAAAACAAGTAATATAGTATAGGTCAACATAAAGAAGAGCTAATTCCCCTCCTTCTCAAACTATTCCCAAAAATTGAAGAAGACGGAACCTCCCAAATTCATTACATGAGACAATCATTACCCTGATACCCAAACCAGACACTACAAAGAAAAAAGAAAATTAAAGCCAATGTCTTTGATGAATACAGATGTAAAAATCACCAACAAAATGTTAGCAAAAGAAGTTAAACAATATATAAAATGATCATACACCAAGATCAAGTAGAATTTATCCAGGGATGCAAGAATGGTTCAATAGCCACAAATCAATGAGATACACCACAGTAGCAAAAGGAAGCATAAAAATCACACGATCATCTCGATAGACTCAGAAAAAAAATCTGAAAAAATTCAACATCCATTCATAATAAAACCCCTCATCAAGTTGGTATAGAGGGAAGATATCTCAACATAATAAAGATCATTTATGACAAACCGACAGCTAACATTACAGTCAATGGTGAAAGGCTGAAAGCTTTTCCTCTAAAACCAGGAATAAGACAAGGATGCCCATTATGTTTAATATAGTATTTGAAGTCCTAGCCACATCAATCAGACAAGAAAAAGAAGTAAAATCCAACCTGGAAAGGAAGAAATAAAACTCACTACTTGCTGATGACATATTATATGTCAAAACACTAAAGCCTCCACCTAAATATTTTTAAAATAAATGAATTCAGTAAAGTTCCAGGATACAAGATTAGTATACAGAAATATGATGCTTTTCTATACTCTAACAATGAACTATTAGAGAAATTAAGAAAACAATCCCATTTACAATTACATGAAAAAGAATAAAATAACTAGGAATAGATTTAACCAAGGAGATGAAAGACCTATATTGTGAAAATCTAAGACACTGTGGAATGAAATTAAAGACAATACTAATAAAGGTATCTCATATTCATGGATTAGAAGGATTAATACTGTTAAAATGTCCATACTACTTGAAGCAATCTACAGAATTAACACAATCCCAATCAAAATACTCATGATATTTTTCACAGAACTAGAATAAATAGTCCTAAAATTTAGTCCTTGAATAACCAAAGCTATCTGGAGAAATAAGAGCAAAGCTAGAGGTATCATGCTCCCTGACTTCACATTTCTACTACAAAGCTGAGTCATCAAAACACTATGGTACTGGCACAAAAACAAACACATAGATCATTGGAACAGAACAGAGAGCCCAGAAATAAATCTGCGTACCTATAGTCAATTATGACAAAGAAGGCAGTAACATACAACAGATGGCTGTGGAACATACAAAAGCTGGCTGTGGAAAAAAGGAAATTACAGTACAGTGTTGTGGGAAAAGTAAATTGGTACAGCCACTATGGGAAACAATAGGAGGTTCCTCAAAAAACTGGAAGTGGAAGTATAATATGATCTAGCAATTCCACTCCTGGCTAGATACCTGAAGAAAATGAGAACAATAATTCAAAAAGATACACGCATCCCAATGTTCACGGCAGCATTATTTACAACAGCCAAGATAATGCAAGCAACCTAAGTGTCCATCAACAGATGAATGGATAAAGAAGGTGTCGTGTCTATATACACAATGGAATACTAAGTCAAAAAAAGAATGAAATTTTGCCAGCTGCAAAATGGACCTGAAGGGTATTATGCTAAGTGAAATACGTCAGCAGGGAAAAACAAATACTGTATGTTATCACTTATGCATGGAATCTGAAAAAATAAAATAAACGAGTATAACAAAACAGAAACAGACTCACATGTATAGAGAACAAACTAGTGATTACCAGTGGCGGAGGGCAAGATAGAGGTAGAAGATTTAAGTGGTACAAAACTGCTATGTATAAAACAAGTAAGCTACAAGTATGTATCGTACAGCACCGGAAATATAACCAACATTTTATAATAAACTTAAATGGGGTATAATCTATAAAAATATATAATTACTATGTTATACACCTAAAACTAATATATTATTGTAAATCAACTGTACTTCGATGAAAAATAGTAAAATAAAATTAATAACAAGATTTTTCAGTAGTAGTATTTTCATACCCTCAGCTGAAGTCAATTAAAGAAAATAAGTTAATTTATTAAGTAATATATCTCTTTCTCACAGATAAGACCTATTTTAAAATCAACTTTCTGATGACAAAGTAATAATAATAATAACAACAACAACAACAACAATAATCACCCCCATTTAGTTAATATTTTAAAATGGAAAAACTCAATTTTGGATCTCTATTTTAATTTTTTTTCTATCTTAAGATGCTGTATAATTAAACAGGATTGCTTTAGTCTTTTACAGCATAAAAAAGTTAACAGTCAAATTCTCAGTGCTTCTTCCCACACTTCCCCTCCTTTCTTCTACCCCACAAGGTTCTCTCCTAACCATTCTGCAGCCTGATTCAGTCTTCATGATTCCAAACTAAGGCCCAACTGAAAAAGGTTAGAGCTGGCCCTGAGGATAAGCATGCTGGAAGTTTGAGTGGTGGTGAGGATTTGTGGGTAAAACATGTGCTTTTTGTTAGGATCCGCCTCTCGCGGTCTTTTTTCTATTAAAAGGATAATCTAGAGTTGACTCTTGCTACTGAGAATGTACCTGCCTATGAAATGTTATTTACTTACACAGAAAAATATTTCCTTACAGCTGTTTTCCAACATTTAAATAAATCACACCTTCCACAATAATGTAAAGATAAAGGGCCAGCACAGCTCTCAGCAGCAATGCTCAGCTTAACCCACTTGCATTCATTAGGATACATGAGTTTAAGCCACAGTATTTATTATAATCTGTGACAATAAGAAAACGTGAGGTGAAATACATTAAATAAATTAAACATGCATTAAACATCTCTGAATCACAGTTCAATTTCACTAAGTGAACCGACACTAATTAGCTTGGTCCCCTTTAAGAGAACAAAGCAACGACTGATTTCAAAGTCCTGGGTGAATCAGTTACTATACACATTTCACTCATGACTAGCACACCTCACATCTCACATGGCCAAAATACAGTGCTTTTTCACTTCTAAGTCTGTTCGTTGGCCCCATGAAACTGGTGGCTTGGACAAAACTGAGGATATGGGAAAGAAACCTGAAGTTAATGAACAGTGTGGTGGATTCTTCCGTGGAGGTGATCACAATCCACATCACGATGGACTCCAGTTCCCAAGGGCCAGCACCAACAACGAAAGGAAGAATGCCTTGGTAACCCAGCAACATGTACCAAGGCCTACAAACAGTTAAGTTTACCTTTACAATGTTCCATTGTGGTATTATTTACAATTCTCTTTGTCATTTAATAAAGATCAGTCATCACCTCCTGATCAAATAATTTACTGCACATCTTAAACTGTCCAAAGAATTATGGTGTGTGTGGGGGGTGGGCTGTCTATATGTGCACAGGGAGGGGTAATTTTAAGGCAAGACCTGTGAGATGTCATCAATCATTAATATCTTTTTAAAATATGGTTAAGATAAATTTAAACTTCAAAATACAGTAGATTCATGAATCGAGTGTTCCATTCTTGCATGCTGACCCTACAAGGTGATTGTCTTCATAATTACCCCAAGAGTATAAAGAAAGAAAACCCCAAAACATGGAGCTGTGACTAAGGTAGAAGCTGACTTACTGTTCCCCACTGTCTTCCTCATGTGAAACGGTTATGGACTGGATTGTGTCCTCACCCCCCACATTCATATATTGAAGTCCTAACCCCCATCATGACTAAATGTGGAGACAGGGCCTTTAGGGAGAGAATTAAGGTTAAATGAGGTCATATGGGTAGATGTCCTTATAAATAGAGGAAGAGACACCAGAGATACCTCTCTCTCTCTCCACACAAGCAAAAGGAAAGGCCATGTGAGGACACAGCAAGAAAGTAGCCATCCACAAGCCAGGAAGAGAGCTGTCACCAGAAACCAAATTTACTGACACCCTGATCATGGACTTCTAGCCTCCAGAACTTCTAGAAAAGAAATGCCTGTTGTTTAAGCTGCCAACTCTTTAGTATTTTGTTATGGCAGCCTGAGTTGACTGATACAGAAGGTCATCTTTTGTTTGCTCTCCTTTTGTAGCCTCTGAAATTCACCTGCAACCTCCTACCTTCATCCATCTCTTAATTTCAATGTCCTCCCAAATTGGAGAACTCGGAGATTTAAACATTGTTGGTGTTTCTGTCTTTAATGCAGTAGTGAATTTTTAAAATTGACTTCTACACTTGTGATTTACTATTTTCTGCTACCATTCAAACACACCTAAGTTTTAGATCCATGTCTTCTGGTTTTGCCTCTGGTCAGGCTGCTTCTATTGTTGTAAGAAGTGTCAGTGGGAGCAGACACAGATTGGCCCCTAAACATGTGTTTACTTTTCTCAGTCGGATCCTAATTGGAAGGATGTAACATCACAGATGCATCAACTCCCCTTCTGTATCAGTGTGGTGCCAGCATCTTCACTTTAAACATGCATTTGGCCTGTCAGGTTGCCAAGTTTTAGGGTGATGGTGATGGCTTTGATGAAGGGACCTCAGAATTTGAGCTTGTGCTTCTGTCGTAATGCTCAGGACAGGCTCCATCTTCACCGTGTTCATCAAATCAGGGGCATCGCTGTGGGAAAATTCCTGGAGGTCATGTTTAGTAATAATAATAAAAATAGTAGTAGTAGTAGTAGTAGTAGCAGCAGCAAGTAAAAAGCCTGCCTTGGTGGGTCATTCTTCTTGCGTGTGTATTGCATGTATATTCTTTTTGAAACAGTACATTTATTTTAGTTCCCTATTAATTCTTACAGTTTTTCCAGTTATTCTTTTCTGTGTTTCTTGGTATATAATTATACCATCTGCAAATAAGGATAATTTTGCATTTCCTTCCTAATAATTATACCTCTTATTTCAGTTTCATATCTTATGGCTTTGATGAGAACTTCCAGAACAATTAGACAACAATGATAATAACAGCCATTTTTGTTTTCCACCTGATTTTAATTGGATACTATTAAGATGGAAATCCGCTATTGATTTGAGGTGAATATTGTTAGAAAAACAACATATGTTAGTGAAATCTTACATGTGAGTTCGGAAAGATATTCTAAAATACGATATGAGTATACATTTTTTCTAGATTTTTTTGTGCTTTTATTGAAATTACCAAACTGTTTTTTTTCCTTTTCTGACCTATCAGTAGGAAGTAATATACTAGCTGTTTTCCTAACATTGAACTAATTTTGTATAATATACATGATTTTGAATACAAAATAGATAAACCAGACCTCTAAGGAATGTTTAATCACTAAACATGTTGAACACATTTCTGCCTTATAAAAGATTTATATTCAACTATGATCTCAATCAGCAAGTTTCTCTTCCCACTAAAGAGAACAAATTATAACCCTTTCCACGGCTGCAGTAAATAGCAAACAGACTGCTGATTGTACAGAAAGAAGAAAAACAGACATAAGACAGAGCATGCAGATTAGAAAGGAGCCATTCTCTCCTTAATACCAAGTGAATAGAAGTGGGCATTTTGCGAACTGCTGTAAAAAAAAAAATCAATTGATTAAAGACATGTCAACTGAAAGCAGACTTCTAGCAATTAAATTAGCAAGTAATTAGAATAATCTTTAAATAGTAGTAAAGACCCTGCAACAAAGGAACCACATAGATCCCTATCCCTTCCTTTTGTGCCCGTAGCATTCTGGGCTTGTCTGTATTACTCAGTAGTTTATCTAGTATTATAAAGGATACTACAGAACAATAGGATTTATGATTGCTGTTATGAGCAGTAATTAAATGGCATTAAACAGGAAGTGCCCTGACACTATGCAGTGGGAGAAAATTTGTCTCCAGCTGAGACTCTAGTATGTGAATAACTATTCCTGTCTAGAGGAGTTCTCTTTAATTCTCCCTGTATTAAAACATAACAGAGAAATGCATGAACAAAAAGAACTTCATCATGGCCAAAATGCAGCAGGCAAAGACACTGAGTAGAAGGTGACTTATCCTACATCATAGTCATTGGAAGTTCCCATATGGAGCCAGCACCGTATAGAATACACTGAAAGGCCAATTCCATAAGAAACAAGTGTTAAAGATTCGGAAAGGGCTATCTTGCAGTGAAAAAATATGAGTGAGAGTTAACACCAGGGACCTGCATGTTGGTTGAGGTATTTCTATATGTCCATGAGCAGTTACACAAAATCTGAGACTATTTTTCTTCATCTGTAAGACAGTGATAATAATATCCACCTTGAGAAGATATCAGAACTAAATGAAATGTGTCTGTTTAGCACAGGGCCATCCATGGTAAGTATTCAACAAGAGATGACTTGTTACTTTACTATTATTGAAGCAAATCTAGAGAAATGTGACAGAGACTTTAAAATATATTTAGGTAGAAATGAAGACCCTGACACAAAGAAGTGACGTTTTCAGGACAGAACATGGTGGGGCAAGAATAACATGGAGAACAGAAAAATAAAAATAAAACTTGGGAAAAGAGAACCTCCATATGCCTGAAGGTGGGGAGGGAAGTCTCTCTCCTAAGCTCTGTTAGCTCTTAGTCAAAATTAGTTCCTTAGGAAGGAGAATGGGAACTTTATATCTGAGTACACAATATATACTTCACAGGTATTTGGATTTATGTTCATGTTATGGTATAGTAATGTATGTATTATTTCACCTTGAAGTAGGGGACCCACCGTTCTTAAGTAATCTTCTTTTGGTCTTCATAAAATTCCACATTAGATAACCAGATACAGAGATAGCCTCAAAAGAGACCCCAGAAATTCCGGAGTCCAGCATGAGTAGAGTAAGTAAGCAGCACCTCTTACAGAATCATGTTTTAACAACACCTTTTTGTCTGGCCAGATTACGCATTTTAACACATGTTACATTGTATTTTATATGTTTGTTTCACTGCCTGTGACTCATCTGACTGTGATTTCCCTGAAAGCAGGTACAGTTTTGCTCATTCTTGTGTTTCATAACACCAATCACAACAAACAGAGCTGCCTTAGGGCCACTGTAGGACTTAAGATTCTTTTTAGAAGCACAATTCCACATCATCTGAAACATGCTAAATTTCAGGATCCACTTTATGGCTATTAAAAGATTATATTTACTATAAAATTTTAAAGATATTTGTAATTTAATTTGTGGAATTTGGCCGTGATCCAAACACTTAATGATTGGCACTAAATTCTCCACAGTCTCATAATGCACGCTCAGGAATTCTTGCAAAGTAGAATATTCTAAATAACAAATTGTTTTCAATGGCCTTGAAATTTTAATGGCCATGGACTTTAACAATTAGTGAAGTTGGAACAATATTGATTTTTATAGACATTTGAACATTTATTACTTTTAATTTTCTGGGTTATTTTCTTTTTATATTTTGGAATCAATGTTGTTGTTGTTGTTGTGGTTTTCAGTTCTTAAATATTGTCAGTGGCCTTTGAAGAGCTAGAAGGTCTAGGCACTAGACATAGGGGTACACCATGGACGGATGTAACCAGCACTGATGCCATACAGTAGGTGGCCAATCAGTGTTTCTGGATTAGACTGGTAATTTGAGAATATACATATGCCACTGGATATTAGCCAAAGCCACAGCATAGTTTGCAGTGCAGTTTTATTTAGTTCTGTCACCACTAAGCCATTTTACACATAGCAGCGGCTGGCTACGTTGGTCATAATGTTGGCAAGTTGAGAAAGAAGCATTTCCAGAACAAGAGAGTTATGCTGGCTGTCAGAACAGGCCAGAGGCCGAAGTCACCTCACAGATGTCAGCAGGGGACAACCAATGTGAAAGCAGACGAGCAGAAGTCAAACATGCTGAAGCTTCGAAGAGAGGAGCTGGGCCTCCCACATATTGGCAGTATGAGAGCCAGGCCTTGTGGCTGACACTCATTAAGGGAGAGAGAGCTGGCAGGTGGACTCACAGACATTTCCGATTCCATCTTCTCTAGGGATGCCTGCCTTGACAAACCCTGTTCCCCAGACTGTGTGAATGACTGCAATGAACAGATGCTCTTGAGTGCAGGGGGCCATCTTATTCCTCAGATGTACTGTGGCAGAAAGTAAACGACAACTTTAAATAGTTGACAGAGACAGTCAAGAGAGCAGTTAGGTTGCCCTCGATTGAGACGGCTCCTGTTTGCTCAGTCACTATCACCCCGGTGGCAATTCTGTTACCCCTTAAAGAGCCTTTACCTGTCCACACTGGACCTCTGGGTCTCAGCCGCGTCACTCTCCGCCCAGGAAACAGCACGGTTTCCAAGGCTGTGCTGTCATCTCCAGGCAAGCTGGAAACAGACTGGAGAGTTATAAAGCCTATCTGGATAAACGTGATTCCTAAAAACCTCTGAGATTTCCACATCAGACTGTCCTTTCAGGACTGTTCCAGAGTGAGAAGCCTAAACAGTAGACCTGATACAGAGGCTTGGTAGACAGTTCTTCACAACTGAAAATGTCATTTGCCTTAATTATTCCCCAAGTATACCTAAACCTTAAGTGGATATATAACGCACTCTAAATTATGCTTGTACCTTCATCAATTGTTCAACTTTTTTTCTTAAAATGTTTTGAGTACAGAATTATCAGTCATCTGTTGGTATAAAGTTAAGACCTGTACAAAATGCGTCTCTTAGCAATACTGTCTCCAGAAATTTGATAATCATATCCATGTTTTAATGCTCTCTCTTATTAAAGACTTTTGTGAGATACACAAATGGCAAATATTATGTTACAGCTGTTGTACTTTAGAGAAAATGACCATGTTGCTGGAGCAAAATTAACCAGCCCAAAGATGCCAAGCCTTAGAGAAGAAGGCTAGAAGCTAACAAGCACTGAAGATCTACTATGTGCTAGGGTCTCTCTCTCCTTCTCACTCTATAGACATAGATAGAGAAAGAGATGGATACATCTTTGTAAGCACTGCACCCCAACTGTGTTTGTCCATAACTCCAACCACTTTCAAAGAAAAATCTGGTACCATGAACAATGAATAACACAAATAGGAATATAGATGACTTTGGAGCACTTTCTTATTTGCTTAATAACTTTCAGTGGCACCCTATCTCCCACTGGGTCAAGTCTAAATAATTCTGCCTGGTTTTCAAGGTGCTCGCTGGTCTCCTTGCCCAGCCAGTCTTATTTCTTCTTCCCTCCCACATATTCCCTCTGAACAACATGGGTCAGTATTGTACTGACCTGCAAACACATTGCACTCATTGCCACCTCCACGCTTCTTTCTTTCTTCTTCTGTCACCTAGGCAAATGTTACCAATTCCTCAAAAATCCCTTCACAGTTCATTATTTAGCAGAGTTCAGTGACCAGAAATGCTACAAAGACTTTGTTACAACATGATTATACCTATAATACAGTAATTCACAAAGCATGGATTTAAAACAATGATGTTTTAATGAAGTTAGTAGACATTTATGGCAAAGGATTTATCTTTTTAGAATAAAGCAAAGTGCATTGCTGAAGCTGAACTGCAAATCCCAACTCTAAGTCCCTTAGAATATAAGGGACGGCATTTTTCATGGGACCTCAGGTCAACAATGTGGCTTTTAATCCTCCTCTAAACTACTTGAACATAAGCTTGACAAATTCATTTTTAAAGTTTTCGAGTTCTGAAATACAGTCCACAGTATCTGAATCTGCAGTGCTGCCACCTCCATAATAAATAAGGCTTGAAGGATAAATAAAATATCCACCTTCCTTTTCTTTTCATGAAGGGAGATTGCTCTCCAAAAATTCTCTATAATTCAGAATAAAACTCACAGAGACTAACCATAATAGTTCATGTTTTCTTTACAGGCATCACAAGTAAGCATAACTATCAAGGTCATACAACTTTCTACTTTTGAATGACATTCATTGTTCAGCAGAGGTTTTCCACACTATAGTTTTATGAAATAAGGCAGTTGTCAGAATTATTTATGGGAAGTTTCTTATATTTAAGGATTTTTAAAACACAACCTTTAAAAACATCATTTTATGATGATTTAAGATAACAAACACCAAATAAAATGACCCATCCTTAGGTAAATAGAAAGATATAGTGCCACTATACATGTAAGATGGTCAGGTTAGAATCTGCTGCTTTTAATCTAAGGTTGTGGATCTGAAGAGAATTTCCTTCTATACAGTCTAAAGTTACTTTTCAGTTAAAAAATTCCAACAAGGAAATGCAGGCACCAAGTGGCCAAAATCAGACATGGTTCCTGTCCTAGAGCTTTCAGGTTTGTGGCAGAGACACAAAATGATGCACCAGAAATGTAATAGCAAAAATAGACATGTTTCTGCCCTCAAGTAACTAGACTACTGTTGGGAGGGGGCAGTTACCTAAGTAAACAAAGGAATACATCATTCCAAATCACAGTTGATCTTATGGAGAAAATATTGTATACAGTGATGAAGAACACAAAGGAGATAAAGAGATAAGAGGTGCTTTTCTTAGAAGAGACACGTGTGCTGAGGGCTATGGTGTGAGAAGAATTCAGCCATTTAAAGTGGTGTTAGGGAGAGACAAAGGCATGTATAAAGGTCCTGAAACAAAAACAAACAAAAAACAGACCTGCTTGTTCAAAGATCAGAGAGTATGCCACAGTAGCTGAAACAGAGGAGGGAAGAGAAGAGAGACATGAAATAAGTTTATAAAAAACAGACTGCAGTTAGATCATCAGAACCATATGAGAAGCATGAAGGTGTCTGGATTAGACTCAACGTGCAACAAGGGAGCATAAAAGGGGACTGAAAGGATTTAAAGTTTAAATTGTTCCCCTTGGCAACTAAACAGACTGTGAAAGAAGGAAGCCTAGTTGGACACTATTGCTATCCTCCAAGGAAGAAAAGAGGGCTGTACCAGAGTGCTTGCAGGGAAGACACAGAGAGATAGAGATCTGAGGTACATTTTGAAGGCAGACTCAAATCTGTTGATAGATGGCTGGGGGAATACAAAGATCAAGAACTGTAAATTAAGAGCGAAACCCAGGTTTCTGGCTTATGCAACCAAATGGATACTACTGACATAAACCGAGTTGGGGAAGTCTGAAAGCAGAACAGATTTAAAGCAAGGTGGCGTGGGGTAGAGAGGAATTCAGTTGCAGTCACAGAGATCTTGAGATGCCTGTGAGACATGTCAGGTGGGCAGTTACATACATATATGAGGATGCAGTTGGAATGGGTATAACTCAGGAGTCCTCAGTCTGTAGATGATATACAGTGACAGTAATAAGCAGTATCTCCAGAAGGGAAAATGTAAAGAGAGGAGAGAGGGGGATCCAAGAACAAGGTCCAGAGAACAAAAGTAAAACTAAGAAGAGACAGAGGAGTGGCCAGTGAAACCTGGGACACCAGACATCTTGCAAATTAAAAGAAGAGAGTGTTTCAGGAGATGTACTGCATGATTGAGAAGTCAAGTACTCTTTTGGCTTTGATTTATTTATTGATTAATATCTGGGGGCTTATTTTAAAAGGTAAATAATGTTATCTAAATATCATGTAACAGTAATAATAATTCAGCTAGAGTTGGTAAACTACTTCCACATGCATTATCTGACTTGATCACAATAAGTATATTTTATTATAGATTGTATCATGCACTTAAAGACACTGGAGCTCATAGGAGTAACTAATATTTAATAATAAATTCAATATTTATTCAACAAGTATTGTGAACTCCCATTGTGAGAGGCAAGTTCTAGACTCTGGATATATCTATGAACAAAAGAAATCACTTCCTTGCACTCACAGGGACAATAGCCTTTGCAATGATCATAGTGTTTCATACAGGGCTAATAATTATTAAGAAGTGCACAGTTTTAACTGCAGAGGTTCATTTCTTAAAATCTTAATTACTGTTTTTTAACATTCCAGCAGTGTTAAGCATATTCACATTGTTATGCAAGAGGTTTCACTTTCTCGAATTCTTGTCACTGTGATGAATACAAAAATAATACAAGTTTTATGAATTTGAAGACACACTACATTTAGTAAACTAAATATAACATCACTCTATGTCAATATATGACATATTGAGAGGTCTATCTGCACCTTAAACCTTTCAAAAATTTACCCTTGCTCAGAGAGTTCTTAATAATAGCAATGTTTGCCAAGTTAAAAAGCATGAAAATGTGTCCTGTTTGTGTCTAACCAAGTCTTTATCCATGTGCACATTGTCCTGATATTCTGTCAATGCAGTCATTGAAGTATACGGGCTTCCTGATCTCCCATACATATTCTATGTTTTGTTTTCATGGATAAAGTAAGTTTTAGAACTACTCTGACAAAACACAAGGTTGCTAAGTTTGCTTTTTTCAAACAATACAGAAAAAAGAAACTTCAATATATTTAATAGCATATACTTTATGTTCATGTTCTTGTCCTCTTTTCCTTTAGGAAATAAATTATTCCTGTCTAAAATAATCTATGGATGCCACAAAAATGTGGCATCTTATCTATGAAAGAGTCAAATAACATTAGCGCTTGGTGGATTTATCAATAGGTCTGGCACTTAAGAGATTTATGTGTAGGTCATTATGACAGGACATATGTAACATTGATCTCTGTGGCTGGATTCATGCTAACTGAACTTGACTGTATAATCTCATGTAAGAGCCACTGACCCTCTGAAAAACTGCTTGTGTTTTGGATAAAATCCATAGCTTAGATTTCTTTGCCCTTCAAAATGACCATGGTGGTCTCTGTGGCTTTTTAAAAATCTTTTTCCCTTCTGGAATTTACATTGGCTGAAGAATATTTTCTTTTTAAGAACCGAATTTCACTGTTGTCATGACTGAATCGTTCTTAAAGCAACTTCAGTTTTATAGAGAGATTGTTGTTTAATGTCTTCCCTGGCATTTCATAAGGTTAAAGAAGACCTTAACAATAACCTTCGTGTGCCGTACATACAGTCTGCAGTCATTGGCACGTGAGAGCAAATGAATAACTGTGTTATTTCCATTAAAAAAAAATTATGGGATTTGGGGGTTTGTCACAATGAGGTTGGATGCCACTTACTTTTCATGAGAGAGAGCCAAAGATGCCTTGTGTTCTACAGTATGCAGTGCAGTCCACTGACCAAGAGTTGTCCCACGTCCCACATGACCTTCAAATGTCCCAGCAGTCACTTACACAGATGAAAAATCCTTTAATAATCTGAGCCTAGAATCTAAGTGCATTTTACAATAAACATAGTGTATTTTTACATGGTTTTCCCTATAGGAATTTTTCTGGGAATGCCAGTACTAAGCAAACTGTGGGAAGATTTTATTTTGGTTTATCTGGACTTTAACCAAGAATTGTTCATAATTTTGTAAAAGTATACACTTGACAGCAATGTCACTTGTGAGGTTTGAGTCATCAATGTAACCAGTTCAGCACACCAGCATCAATTTGCATTTGGAAGAGTCACATCTCTGGAATTCCATGTATAGACAAAAGCATCCCACCACTTCATTTTATTTTCTTGTGTCGTCAGGACTGAACATTTTCCTATTAAAATTAAAATGTGTATTATTTCATTTAAATTTATTTTTCTTTTATAATAAAATAGATTATATTTATTTCCAAATATTATACATAGGATATAGTATCTACAATTCAATCTTGGTAATAAAAAGGAGCATTATAAAACATTTATTATAAAAAGGCTATTGACTGAACACTAGAAAGAACTTTCGACTTCTGCAACTTATGAGAGAAGGAGAACTGTATCATCTCCTCTCTAAAGGGTTTTAGATGATGTTAATCTGGAAAAATAACAGCAGCCTTCCCATCAACCACTTGAAAGCACTGACTTAGTTACATCGGAGAGACGTACACCAGGAATTTACCCTTTAGTATCACTGGGTAAAATATAATGGTTTGTTTCATAATGGTACTGAGTGTAAAAGCCCCTACCCTGACCTCTTGGATCAGATCATAGCCTGGAAGAAATGTTATTCCATTCTAGTGAGTAAACATATCAGAAGCAAAACACTGGCCTCACTTACTCAGTCCTGTGTTGTTCCTTGAATTGTACCCTCTCCTATGTAGCCTCAGGGCCCTGCTGCCCACAATAAAGCCTTTCCCCATAGATATACATCAGATTTCTTTTCTCCAGGAAATTTTATCATTGATTTGTGAAGCTTGAAGTCTGGTTGGCACTTCCACTATGGCCCAACCTAGTATTAGAGTCCAGGAAAATTCAGGTAGGCTGTGTGCCCTTAGTTCTCTGCCTACACTCTGCCCCCAACCTCTTGAAAGGCTTCCAGGATCATATACAAATGTGCCTTCTGATGGTTAATGATCATTTCTCTTTTTTTTTTTTTTTTTTTGACACAGACTGAGCTTTTTAATGTAGTCATTGAACTTTTAATGATCTAAAATGCATGTAATAAAAAGTAACTAACTTTATAAGATTGTGATAGAACCCTAGCCAGAGGCAAGGAAGATTTTTAAAAATCACTCTAATTTATCTGGGTACTCTAGTGTGACGGTTCTGTACGCAGAATCCAGACCCAGAACTCTCAGAATCAAATGCTAGTTCTGCCATTTACCAGCTCTGTGACTTTGGTATAGTTACTTAACCTCTCTGGTTTAGTTCTTCTATACAATGGCAATAATAATAGTACAGATCTACCACACAGGACTGCAGTGAGGATTAAACTGATTAATTTATGCAAAGTGCTTAGAATACCACCTTGCATGTAATAAGCACTCAATAAATATTAGTTACTATCCCTAGTATTGTGTTTCTGTTTCTAGGGATATTCGTTTATACTTTCAAAGTCTTCTACTTTCAAAGTCTTCTACTTTCCCAGGCTTTCAAGTGAAAAAGAGATCCAAATGCTCCTATGTCCGTTCTTGATTTCCTCTTGCACTCTAGCAAAGCATGAACACGAGTCCCTCCTTTCTCCAAATCACAAGTATGTGAAAATTAAAATACTATCTCATGACCTCATGTACTTTAAAATGTTTATTATGTCTTCCTTGTTGTAAAATGTGAACCAAGAGGTGCTTTGGGCAAAGGTAGTTCTACTTGGGGAGGTTAGTCCTTATGTTTAATTCTGATCCAAGTATGTCCTGGCTTCATCTATAAACCCAGTGACACTACACAAAATTCTGACAGCTTTATGGCACTGTCCTTTACACTTTTTTGAATATTTGTTTCTTCTCTTTTGGAAAACAAGAATTCAACCTTCTATTCACATTGTTATTCCGACAGGTCTAATACCTCTGCATTAGCGTTGACGACTCCAGTGATTACCACCACACCCAAACATCAGTTAATGCTTGATGATGATTACGAGGTTGATGCAGCTAAAACAGAGGAGCCCTTGATTATTCTCTGTCTTGTGTCAGATCTTCAGGGTATGTCTAAATAGAACACTAGATCATTTGGTTGGACTGACTTGCCTAATAATCAGTAAAACTGATTTTTCACCCTGAATTTACTGAAACTTTTTTGTGTTACCTAAGAAACACAGCCTAAAGGTTATGAAGATTCCAGCCTTCTCTCCTCTGCATAATTAAAAATACTAGGCTATATTTATATTTAAAATGCCTGAACTGAGAATTAGGAAATTTAGCCAAATTTAATCCTTGCTCTCAACAGTTTACATTTCCTTATATTTACTTTTTCTTTTCTTATTTTTCTATTCTTTTACAGCAATCACTTTGTGGTTTTTATTCCTGGATGATGTTAATGGCTGGATTCTCATGACTTGGTCAGAAAAGGTAGTTTGATGACAGCCGAATATGAGATCTGCAAGGCCTGAAACCCTATCCTCAGTGGTTTTTCTCTTTTCTCCTGGGAGCCATTATAAGACAATACCGTGTCATGTAATTGTTAAATAACACCAGAAATTTACACTCAAATTTTCAAAGAATGAGAATAAATCTTCCATCCATATAGACATAATTAGAATGACACATTTTTCATGTCTGTCCAATTCCCTTAGATGCATTTGCTATATTTTCCCCAAAGAAAAGGAAACAAATCCTATGAAATCTGTCAGGGGGTCCCCAAAGGACATTCTGTTGCTTCCTTTAAAAGCACCAAACTTCAAAGAAGCTTGTAGCTGTCCATAACTCAAAGGATTCTTCGCTCAAAGACTGCTGCACATTGTTCTGATTTCCCCTCATAACAGAGGACTCGAAGGTTTTAAAGAGGTCTCAGTAAATTAGCATCCTTTTATGATCAATTCTAATTAATCATTTCAGTAGGGCAGTGTGATACTACATACATCATATGGAGGAATTTACCACAGTGTCATTTGCCTATTAAAAATTACTACTTAAAAATAAACCTTAAAATCATAAAAGCTCCTTAAGGTAGAGAGGGGAAAGATATAAAAAGAGAGAGGATGGAGAAAAGAAAAGGAAGAGAGATGGATGAAGAGAAAACAGATGATAAGGACAGGGAGGCATGGTAATATTTAAATGTTAACAACGTGTCTATCTTTGTCACTTATCTTGCATGGCAGTGCAAATGAACAAAAAAGCAGGGAAAGGTGCGGTACGTTACATTATTATGGGTATGTCAGATAAGCAGTTTGTCTGATGTTTCCACCTCTGCTGGAAGGCTGGCTTAAAACTGTGTGACCTATTCTTCAGAAGGTCAAAGATAAACTTCAGCAATTGTGTGATTCCTCCCACTCTGGTAGAGATAAATGTGTTCATATTTTTCCCAGCTAATCCTCCTTGTTGGATGATTAGCGTAAGGCTGCATCCACATGACATACAGATGTTCAAGATAGCTGGACAAGCATCCAGCCATCTGTAATACTGTCTGCCCATTGGGTCATCTTGTTATCATGGGTCCTTTCAGACCCATTTGCTGCAAGTTAATGCAAAAATAAATCTACAAACTTGAGTCCTCTAGGACAATGATAACAGTCCTTCTTCCACAAAAGAACTGTACAGGAAAGTTTTGTATTTTTTTTTTAATGCTTCTGTCTAGGTACTATCAAAGACAAATTAAATAGCTCCCTCTGGGTTTGGGGCCTGAGCAACAGTAGTCTATCTTTTTAAGCTTCCCAAGTGATTTTAAAAGTGCAACTGGATTTGAGAACTGCTATATTAAAGCTTTTGAAAACGGTAAGTGTGCTAAAATCTTGTCAAATTTCAACCAAGTTTGAAAAGAAGATGGAGCATTTTGAGTGGCTCAGAGATTGAAACAAAAATATATGTGTTAAAAAGTGAGACGTTAAAACCAAAAGCAAATTAAAGGCATTATAGCAGAAACGACTGTGAGCTCATTCAGCAAATGATTATTTGCGTACCTGCTAAGTGCAGCAGGTTCTACTTTGGTTGAATGATGAACAGAGGTAAATAAGGTAAATAAAAGATCTTACTAGATGGGATTACTTCACCAAGGATAGTGGATAGTGACCCTTTACGTACACCCCCTGAACATAGGACGAAATGAGCAGAGTGTATGTCATAGGGAACGCAGGCAAGTGTTAGGGAAAACATTTGGGAGTAAGAATCTTCAGCTCTTTAAATGAAAAATGCTGAAAACTGTGACTCTCTCTGCACTGGAATATTTAAATACCTGGTAGTCTTGCATCTGTCTGATGGAGCCATGGTGAGTTACAGTTTTGCCATCCCATGATTTTGATGTGGTTTCTGCTCCCAAGCTTCTCCAAATTCCCCAAATCCACCAATTATCTATTGCTACCTCCTTAGTATTAAGAAAAGAGGAAATTCGAATTATTAAGTCAGAATCAGGATTCTGGGTTATGCCCTTCCCTCTGTACTCCATATCATTACTCTCAGCCCAATTTATCCCTGAACTAGAGCTGATGACTTTTTGTTGTTGTTCTTCTTCATATTTACCTAGAAGAATGTATAGAAATATAAATGAAAAGATATTTTTAAACTTGCTTGAAGAACTTAACCTGTAGTTTACCTCCCCTACAAATTAAGGTAGCTTTCATGATGTACTTTGGTGAAATCTTAATTGCAAATGAAGTATTTTTGTCTCCTCTTGTTAAGGAATTCAAAGTACCCTGTAGATGAATTAGTCCTTGTGATGTTCTCACAGAAAAGAGAGTGGATGTTCACTAGATCTTATTATGTGCTTTCTTCTTATCATCAACTCAAGCCAAAAAAAAAAAAAAAAAAAAAAAAAAAGAAACTACCAATATAATATGTTCCAGAAACTGTGCTGGATACTGAAAATATCAACATGAAAAGCAGGTATTCCAGGGAGAAGAAACAGACCATAATCACATAAATAAACAATGTCACTGGGAAATAAGTACAATGATTAATACTAAGCAGGGATAGAGAGTTGAGTTGCAATTTTAATTGAGATGAACAAAGAAGGCCTCTATGGGGCATGTTTCTGAAGAAGTGAGGAGGCAAACCAAACACTCTTCTACCAGATAGAGGAATATCTAGAGCAAAGAGCAATTATGAAGACCTGAGGCAGGGGGTGCTCTGTGTATTAGAGGAAGAGTGAGGAAGTGAGAAGGCTGGAAAGGCAAGGGGTATGCACGGTGGGGCAAGATGATTCTCTTCTTAAACATACTTGTTTGTGTTAAAACCAGTCCTCTCTCCTTCTGTACCTGGCACCTTGATCCCTATCCCTGTAAGTCGGCATTTGAGAAAAATTTAGAGTTCCTAATTTTAGTTTGACAGGATATGAATAGAAGGAGAATTCACATATTAGTCAGGGGCCTGGCAAGAATTCAAGTAGGATTGTAAAGAGGATTTAAGTAAGGGAGTATTTATACAGGAGTGGGCACCCAGAAGCTAGCAACAGTAAGAAACCACAATCTGCAGGGTGAGGAAAGAAATGATGTAATGAATCTAATAACAGGATCTGCAGCTATGCAAGAGGGGTTGCTCACCATGAGTTATGGATCAGGCAGCCTCTGCCAGATTGCAGACCCAGAGGAGAGGAACCAGGGGAAGTTATACCCAGTCTGTCTCTTCCCCTGCCCTCTTGCCTTCTGTCAGTGCCTCCTATTGGTCTAAGTCATCGGAAACCCAGAAGGCAAGGAGCCCTAGTAACTCACTCCACAAGGTTCAGCATTCTCAGGCATAGAGAAGAGTAGAAAGTGGACTAGGGTTAGGGGAGAGAGGCAAATAGAGAAAAAACAGCACACTCTGTAAGGCTGTATTTCATTCATATTTTATCGAGCTTTTAGTCTAGAAGCAATTACAGCAGTAGTAGTTAACAAGAATCAAATATGTAAATGTATTATGACTTGTGAGGAGTCAATAAGGTATTCTTCTACTAATTAAAAATTGAAATGCCTATGAAGCTTCAAAGTTATTTAGACATTTTTAATCTACTACCCCCAAGAGGAGTTTGTGTGCACATACAAACCACCCTCTATTACTATTAATCGTACATGTATCTATATCTATCATATTGACCTGAGGTGTTGAAGAAATTGCTTTTCTGTTCAACTGAGTCATCTCAGATATTACTCATTGGTCTTTATTCTGGATTCAAGCACTTTTTGGAGGGCCAGATGCATGCAATTGTGCCTCACTCTTGTTATCTAACAATAAGCCATATATCTAAACACCCTGTGTCAGGCAGAGATCTCTGCACTGTCCCACTAGATGTCAAGGTTGCTGTGCTGCCAGACTGTGGCTGTCGCAAAATTCCACTCTCAGAACACTTATTTAAAGGCTATTGAAAATCAGAATTGATGCCATATGTTGACATGTTCACAATATTCACTAGAAAGTGTTCTGGTTGACAAGGATTTGAATTGAATTGTATTGTTTTATCTTATGCTGTGATTCTATTTTAAATATTATTTTTTTAATACAAGTTTCAAGTTACAGCATTGTAGTTCAACATGTGTATACACTACAGTGTGATCACCACCACAAGTCTAGTTACCATCCATCACTACACAGCTGACCCCTCCCTTCACCCATTTTGCCCACTACCCCCACCACCTTCCTGTCTGTTAATCACTACTTTGTGCTCTGCATCTATAAGTTTGTTTTTGTTTTACTTTCTTTGCTGCCTGGCTTTGTTTTGTTTTGTCTCATTTTGTTTAGTACACATATGAGTAAAATCATAAGGCATTTGTCTTTCTTTGTCTGACTTATCTCACTTAGCATAATAGCCTCAGGGCCATCTATGTTGCTGCAAATGGCAGGATTTCATTCTTTTTATGGCTGAGTAGTATCCCTTTGTATGTGTATACCACATCTTCTTTATCCATTTATCCGCCAATGGACACTGATGTTGTTTCCATAGCTTGGATATTGTAAATAATGCTGCAATGAACATAGGGTTACATACATTTGTTCAAATTAGTGCTTTTGTTTTCTTTGGATAAACACCTAGAAGTGAAATAGTCTAGTCATTGTCTTAGTTTTTTAATATTATTTGGGATATTCTTTTTTCTTGAAGTAGGCCTGTATTGCTATGAACTTCCCTTTCAGAATCACTTTTGCTTCATCTCATAGATTTTGATATGTCATATTTCTCTTCACATTTGTCTCTAGGTATATTTTGATTTCTCCTATGATTTCTTTGATAGTACATTGATTATTCAGTAGCATGTTGTTTATCTCCACGTTTATGTGGTTTTTCCCATTTTGTTTCTTGTGATTGGTTTCTATTTTCATTCCCCCCTCTTACTCTGTGATTTTAACTAGACAGCATAGAGCTCGGCAAGAAATCATCCAGAGGGTTATCTGTTCTTCTAATTCTAAGAATATTCTTCTACTATTTTATGAGCCTCTATGTAGATGCTAATTCAAATGATTTGCTGGACTGCTTTCCAACATGAGGGTTTCCATTTATGCATTATTGAATAATTGTGAAGGAAACAAAAGAAAGTTAATTGTTCATTCAATAATTTTCCAGAGTTAAAGAATAGCTGATATGAGATCCCTTGCCCTGTCCCCAGTAATGAGGCCAATATTATTGGCAAACTCCAGAATTTAGGAATCATCAATACATTCATGGCCACATTGCTTTAAGAAATGAGCCTCTCCACTCCAGGGTGTGTACACTTAAAGGTAGAAGAAAAAAATAACTAAAGAAGAAAACTGGACTTAAATGACAACTTATCAATCTGCTTCAAATATCAAAGATGCCCAGCATTTAAAAACCTACAGAACATTTGGATCAGAAAGAACCTGCTGAGAGAAAAGACTCAATGGTTTTGCCTCCCCTGGAAGTAGAATTTTAAAGCTGGAAGGAAACAAAGATTATCATCAATCTTCTCATTTCACTAGTGAGAACACCGAGGCTAGTGGAGATCAAGCACCTGATTATATACTCTAAAGCTAATTGGTAATAAAGCCAAATTCAAGCTGGCCTTCCTAGGAGCAGAGACTTAGACAGATTCAGATGAATGAAATTTACTAAGGAGAGATCTTAGGAGACACCTGAAACTGAACGAGGGATGAAGGAAGGAGAAAAAGCCCAGCCAGGGTGTGTCACAGGTTAAGTCCAACTTTGGCCTGATCCATGCAGGTTCTGAAGCAGCAAGTATTTCGTAGAAATGATTCCATTTTAGGCAAAGCAGGTAGACTTTTGTATACATTAGTCATTGGATGTGGGCCGCCTAGTGGTGGGAGATAGGCATAACTTCCCAGGTGAGCCATCTCTTGGGGGCCTGCCGTGAGCCATTTGCAGCCAACTCTGAAATTGAGGTTGAGGGGTGGTGCATCAGTCCAGTAACAGGATTCTGGGCAGGGCACCAGCAGCATCTTCCATGGAACCAAAATCTGAATTCAGGCCTCCAGACTGCTACATCTCCTCTTTTTAGTATACAATGTGGTCCATAGCTTACTTCCTTTTCCTACCATAACTCAACCTCTTATGCTTTCTTCCCTCTCATTCTAACAGTAAGCAAGGTAAGACAATAAACTGCTAAATTCATTTCTTCCTGTCCCTTGTTTCTTCAGCTGCTCAGAGTTGCGAGAACTGATGTTCAGTGTCCGTGACAATACCAGAGCACTGTTTTCACATGCTGCACTATTTTGTGACCTCGAATTAGTTATAGATTTTGGTATTGTGTCAATAGTGATATATCTAAAATTTTCTTTCTCAGACTAATTACCCAATCTACAATCTTCCTTAACAGAAGACACTGAACTAAGTATTTAAACCCAATGAAAATGTAAGAACAATGTAAATAAAAAGCTAGACCACAGGAACAGATTCAAGTGATCACACACCTTAAATAACAGAAGCCTGTGAATTCATGCTGGCAGACCTAAGTAGGTCACCTAATCAGTTGTTTACTGTACTGCTGGATATGAAGCATGGTAAAGTAAGCAGGGAAGAAGCTGTGTGAGCTTCATCTCCATAACGACAGAGAAGGGAACAATTACAAGAGACCCTGGCCAATCACCTCCACAAAAGCAGTTTTAACCTCAGAGCAATGAGGAGTGACATAGCAAACTGCTGCTGATGTCTGAATAACACAGGGCTCTGAGCCAGGTAAAAACTTTCCCTTTTCAGAGCACTGAAGACTTTGATCCTTGGACAGATTTGCTGAACCAGCTGAAACCTTGAAAGGACCAAGCTAACTACTGCAAGAATAATGTACAACAGCAGAATGAGAGTTTAAAAGTAATTTAATTGCAGTATATACTATATTCAAGATCAGACAGCAACACATACTAGTAAATATAGAGACTGGTGCATTGTCAAAACTTATCTGTATTAACAAGGATGTATCTTGTCTTAGATATGGTACTATATATTATAACTTGTTATTAAGGTCTAATAACATTTTGAAATTAGTTTTTCTCCCTTTTCTCTAGTTTACTGAAATATAAAAAAAAAAAAAAACTAAATGCAATTAAACCTGCAACTCCACTTTTTCAGGGCAACATTGGTCTAAGTATTTTTAACATTCTCTTAAAATACTTTTCAAAGCTATCTAGACAATTTTCTTATACTTATTTTTTAATGCACAGGGGAACTTGCTTGGGAAATTTGTTTACTGAGATTTTTGCCAATTGATTAGGAATTTTATCTTTCAGTATAAAACCACCCCATTGTATCTAACTGATCTGCTTTTTAGAAAATATAACTCTGGGACATTTGGACTTGATCTTTGATTTCACATTTCTGGACATTCTCCAGAGTCCTTGGTAATTCTCTAAAAACTTCTGAGCCTGAATTTTCTTGCCAATAAAGAATATATTTGAAAGGATTACTAATAGCAAATCCAATATATCAGTAATTACATCTCAGTCCCTAATAAATCCTTCCCAGTGGAATTCAAGCTTCTGAGAATCCCTTTTCCCCCTTCCCTCCAACCCAGTCCTTCACCCTATGAATTTCTATAGACAGAAAAGTTCTACTGTATTGAGCAGCAGGGATTGAATGTCTCAGACTGCAGCCAAATCCTGCAGAGTATCCATAAAATAGTTTGTAAAGAAGTGAAAAAATATCATTCGAGAGATCTTTGCCGGCTTGAGTGGATATAGTGGATTGGATGCCTGTCTGCAAGTCAAAATTTATGCTGTAATGAAAACGGTAAAACTCAACAGATCTATTTATAAATTCATTCTAAACACTGAATGAATTCATACTCAACTTCTAGGACATCACTCATTTCCTTTGATTCTTTGCAACATATATAATTAAATTAATAAATTATAATTTAGATCAGCCTATTAAAAAGGGACTTGATTTGATTTAATCAGCCTTTAGAAGAAACCTGTTCCTAGTAACCTTTGTTGTCCTTTCAAGAACATCAAAACAGCACCTGGAGTGGATTAGAGCACAGTCTGTGATACTGGCTTGGAAGCCCAGCCTGCACCCCACCTATCACCAGCCATGTGTGAATTCGGGTGAGCTGATGAACCTTACCTGAACCAAAGCACTGGTTTTCCTACCTCTACAGGGGAGCCATAACAATAATTACCTCACTGAGCATTAATGAAGATCTGATGAATTGATGTGAGCAATGCCCTCTGCCCCATGCCTAACAAAGCAAGTGCTCAACAAATAATTGCTTATTATCATGTTTGAAAAGGAAGCCGTACAGTATTTTTACTATTTACTGCTCTCTTAATGAAATGTAACTACATAATTAAGGTAGAATGGAAATGCTCCTATCAACAAAGACTTCTGACATTTCTAGAATACAAAGCTGATTCCACTTCTTTGCATAACAATCCTTCAGTGATTCCCCGTAATCTGGCTGACAATACGCAAACCCTTTGTCATGATACACAAATTCCCTCATCTTCTCCCTCCTTGCCCCATATCTCCTCAGCTTTTTCTGCTACTACTCCTGGCTTGAGTAACTGCAACTCTCATATGAAACTACTCACAGTGCCTGAATATGCCATGCTACCCATGTCTCTGTGCCTCTGTCTATTCTGTTCCCTCTCTTTGCCTTCCTTTAATCTACTGCCAAACTTGTGCTCCTCCTTCATGACCCAGCTCATACATCTTTTCTTCTGGATAGCCTTTGCTGCCCATTCCCTAAGCAAAAGTAATCACTGTTACCTTTCTACTAGATTCAATTACCATACCAGGCATTAGAAACATGTGTTTACCTGTCTACCTCTATTAAGCTATGAGTTTACTGATAGCAGGGATGGGTTTTGTCCTGTTCTCTCTCCAGCACAGAACATGCTCCTCGAGTTGTGCACTTGCTCAGTAATATTTGTTGTAATGAATGAATTAATGACCAAATGTATTCATCAACATTTTTACCAGGTCTTACCACCTCCATTGCTCCACCCTGATTCAAACCAGCCTCTAAGCTGTTTTCTTTGCATTCATCTGCTTTTTCACAGTCTATTCCCAGAGAAGCAGCCAGACTGATACTCAGTGCTCTCCAGCGGTTTCTCATCCCTTTTAAAGTAAAGCCCAAGTCCTGACAACCAGCTCACGGTATGAGAGATCAGGCCCCCACTGCCTCATGAACCTCATTTACTCCGACTTTCATTCTCTACCACCTCACTCCATCCACACTGGCCTCCTTTTCATTTCTGGAACATACTAAGCATGCACTTACCTCAGACCCTTTGCACTTAACAGTTCTATCTGCCTAGCAAGCTCTTCGCTCATCTACATGCACAGTGCCCTCCCTCACTTTGTTTGAGTCTGCTCCAATACCAGTTTATTCTAGAGCCCTGTCTGGTCACTCCATATAAAATAACCCCACCCACAACAACTATGCCCCCAAATCTCTCACCTCCATTATCCCCCTTCTGTATTTTTCTCCCTAGCACTCACCTCCATCTTATTTGTATGCAATGTATTTACTTTTGAATTTGTTTACTGTTTGTCTTTTCCACTTGTATATAAGGAATTGATAAGTATGTGTTTAATGAATTAATATATTTAACGTTATGCCCAATATGGAATAATATTACCTTCTTTCTGACTAATTAATAGTTTTGGTTTACCTTTGGCCACCCCTATTGCTTTTCCCTTCCTTCCTTAACAGAAGAAACTTGGAATGGGACAAAACTGAGAAATGTATGTAAGCTGAGGAGCCATACTTAGGCTATTCTTTCTATAACATGAAGACAGGGGGCTTTAGGAACCTTTATATAAAGTAGGGAATTTGTTGTTGAGCCTCAGTTTTTATTCAGTACATGACCTCCCCCACTTATACCTTTTGCCTTTCTCATTTCAAGTAGTCAGTACTTTGTATTCTTTCTCCCCAGTCTAGAATTCTTAGTGACCACCCCTACCCAGTTCTGATCACTTTCTTTTACATCAGACACTCTCAGGGAAGAGCTTCTTGCTTTCTTCCTACTTGAGAGACTTTTCTCAGGAAGCATCAGAAACTCATGCATACTGAATCTTGAGAGGATTTGAATTTTGCCAGAGATTAAAGTCTTAAAATAGAAAACTGAAATTCTACTGTGGATTATGAAACATCAGCAGAAATGAGCAGGAGTGATTTTTTTTTTTCAACGTGAGTCTTGTTAACCCTGAAATTACACTTCTAGGAGGTCATCTCCTCAGTGCTAGGTACTAGATGAAACAGAAAACTAACTGAGATCTAGCTTTTGTTAAATATCTAGAACTAGGAGAATAACAAGCATATAGTGAATATGTAGATATGTATTATTCTGTAGTTCAAGAATTTTGTAGCTCAGTAGAAATCTAACAAACTTTAAAGGAGAATTTTACAAGGTTCCTACAATTATGATTTTACTGAGTTTCCTTGCTTTCCAGCTTCCTTGATGTTTTTCCTATGCTTTACATGTCTTTTCCTGGTCCAGAATTCCTAGCAACTTTCTGTGTATGTAGACCATAATAAACTGATACTTTTTCCATCGGCAATGAGAGTATTTCTGTAGAACGTTTGAAATTACTTTCATATGATTACCCAAGTTTCTTTGGGCCCTCATATAGGGAAGTTGAGTGATTCATTCAAGGTCTTAGAGCTTGTTAGTGACAAAAGATAGATGAATCACACTCAATGACCATGAGGGAAGGCTTGGTGCTATATTATCCTCGTATGCAGAGATGACATTACCGACCTACCATTGTCAGGACTCACACTCTGAGTTAAAATTTCAATAACAATGAGTTGCTTGATCCACTCACAAATTTCTAGCTTAATTCATGACCTACAGAATATGTTTTTAAAAGTATTCAATTAATTATGTAAGATCCAGCAATTACATAAGATTCAGAAGTGGCCAAGTGTTTTGAATCCCTACAATAGGATTTTCTAACCAACTGATTTAAATTAAGACTTGGCATGTTGGGCAGCAATCAATAGAGCACCAAGTGATTAGCTCCAGGAATATCTATCCAATTAGACAGGCCTGGGCCCACAGTCCTAACAGGTGTTTGGTCTTTGTTTCTGTTTTCTTAATACCATTTGTTGTTGCTAAAATATTGAACTGTTTTAATGTATTTTTATCACACAAAGGTTTTTTTGATGCAGGGCATAGATTTTTTTAAAGCAATTAATAAATCATAAAATTGTCGTATAAATAGTTTATGATGACTGAGGTGATCAAGTCAAAATTTCATTTATGCATTGTTTATTTTTCATTTCATTATTTTCGACCCCTAATCCAGTGAGGACTCTAGGAAAATAGTTAACTGCTAAGGAAATAGAGGAATCAATGCAGAAAAGCTAAATCAATCTTAAAAGACTCTGGACTCAGTCACTGAACAAGGAAGAGACAAAACATCTTTTCCCTTTCCCAATCCTCCCTTTACACTTGCCATTTGTTGGCGTGGCTCACTGCCGTCACATTAACCATTGCGGATTATGAGTGCTATCAGCAGGTTGAATTACATTCCTATGAAACCTTCATTTGGAGATTTGTGTCATGCCTTCAGTTCTTTGAAATTGGATGTCTTCCTGTGTAACCTGGGAAGGTATGGAGCAAAATGGTCCCAGATGTACTTTTATTTTAGGCAGTGATCTGCAGACAGGATATGTTGTGTTTTCAAGAAATACTTTATGACCAAAATATAACTTTCTTCTTTTATTAACAATATCATAATAAATTCTCAAAGTGCAAAAATCACACAGAATATTTGGAG
Organism: Camelus bactrianus; assembly: GCF_048773025.1. Classification (NCBI taxonomy): domain Eukaryota; kingdom Metazoa; phylum Chordata; class Mammalia; order Artiodactyla; family Camelidae; genus Camelus; species Camelus bactrianus. The sequence goes on from NC_133545.1 coordinate 32,210,297, forward strand.
AAGAAATACTAACACCAATACTCAAAAGAAGAGAGACTTTTCTTCAACTACTCTACCCTGTCCCCTTACATTGAGAAATCAGGAGATAAGAGGCCCCTGAAGATATCATTTCCTGATTATTAGCAAAAGATAATTTCAAATTAAGCCAATCTGTTCTTTTCTTACCCCCATAGCTTTTAGTGTAGATGTCAATTGACATGCCAGGCATTGGAACTTCTTTAGGAAATCATGTTGCAGAGGAGACAGCACTGAACACTGTAAACCAATGTTTTGCAAAGTGTCTTCTGTGTAGCAAAAGCATCAGAACCACTGGAATTGTTATCCAAGTACTAATTGCTGGGTCCCAGACTAAACTACCTGAATCAGACTTTCTAAGGCTGGAACCCAGCAGCCTGCATCTTAGATAAATAGGCTCCTGAGTGATTCACATGCTGGAGAATTACTGACTTGCTGGAAGACAATTTATAACTCTCATTCTGCTTACTGCCTTAAAGAGAGTTTTAAAAGGAAAAGATTAAAGCAAAAGAAATCACTGAAGCTATTTGCAAAAGCACTAGATAAACAGTGCCTAGTGTAGCAAGAGCCTTAACAGTCTAACTATAGTACAAATACAAAGTAAGGCAACCCTTTCTATAAAATGTTGCTAAGAACATATGGCTCCCGGAACAAAACATCTTTGTGAGGAGTAAACAAAAATTGAGATCGGAAAAGACAGTAAAGAAATTTTAAAAAGGCAGTTGATCATCGACCATCTATAACAGCCACTCCCTCTACACAGCCTTGTAACTTTTGCTCTGTGTAAATCAAGTCCACATGAATATCTTTTAAAAAATCTGTTTCCTGACTTTTTAATCTAAAATCCTAGCTGTGAAAATTCAGCAGGTTACATCCTGAGCTAAGATAACATGAGTATTTAGCCTGAGTTAAGATAAATAGAAATATATGCATAAACAAAAACAAACAAGGCAGTGTGAAGGGGAAAGGGGAGGGGGATAGAAAGACAAATAGATGAGAGTGGATGACTAAGTTTATGTCAAAAAATGTACTTCACATCTACCTGTAAGAGGTTGAAAAGTAATATCTTTCAAGGAAGAAACAAGTCTTCCTGGAACTACACAAAGGAAAATAGTACATGTTTGCATTTGGGGTAGGGTAGCCAGAAAACACTTAAGAAAATGAAACACGCCACTAGCCCTAAGCACTGACTGCAATAAAATCTTGGCACGTACAGATTTAACGTTCATAGTTTTGACTATGGTAGAGTGACCTGGGTCCCTGGCACGCAGTAACCTGTACTTTTGACGAGGCACATTTTGAATTACTTGTGCTGAAAGGGCGGGAGGTCAGAGGGAGCCCCGCGGTCAGTCTATCAGGGCACCTGGGCAACAGCCAGGCAGTGGAGACTCGACCATAACTACACAAGTGCAGTGACGTTTATGGGCTGTCCCCCTTACCACCCAAAAGATAGCTTTTAGAAGATGACAGGAGCAAATAAAAAGTCAAAGAAACAGACAGATCTTTGCGAGAAAGCAGAATTCTGAAATTAAAGAATGACATGTCATTGACAAGAAGAAACTCAATTTATATGCCATATTTCTTCTGAGCATAGCATAATGGTTAAACGTACAGGACTTTGGAACAAGACGCGTTTTAATCAGACTGATCCCTGGTAAATTCCCAATCAGTATCTGCCTCAGTTTTGCCATCTGTAAAGTGAGGATAATGATGGTGTTATCTCTCAAAGGGTTATTATGAGGACTGAAGTTAGTTGATTTTAAAAGGGCTTATAGCAGCAGTATACAAGTATTTGTTTAAATAAATTCAGATATAATTAACATGACTTTCTGAGGGGATGTTCCAGCCAGGGCAGAGATAGCTCATGAAGTGAGAGAGAAAGTCTTAGCAACATGTGAAAAGACAACCTGCATCGGAGGCATGTGTACCTTGATTAAAACATGACTTTTGGGAAAGCCAGGAGTGGATAAACAATATTGGTTTGTGATTCTGGGAGTTTTTATAAGAAGCGTCCTCTCTGAAGAGCAAACACCTACTATATTTTATGTTGAGCTGATAAAGACAATCAATTATTTCAATGGGGAAAAGCTTTATGTGCCAAAAATATGAAAAAAAAATTTCACATAATACTCAACTGATAAAAAAAATAATAGCATATATCTGTCTTGAGGACTCACAGAAGTCTTAGTTTTCCTGTAGTAACATCATCTATGAGACAGGTATACAGTCTTGATTTTCCTTTTTTTTTTGCTTTGTCAAGTGTGTTCCTTGGCACTTGACAAATAAATAAGCATAACCATAATCATAACTTGACTGTATACAGTCCATTTCCTCAAGAAGCTGTATGATCATAAACATACATTCTCCCCTTCCATCCTGCCAGCCTGTCAGTGAGGCTGGCCTTTAAATAGGACTCTGGTGCATTCCAGTTTACAAGCACGCATTACTCATTGTTGAGAATGCTCTTCAGAGATGAAGAATGCAGATCCTGTGCTATTAGGAAGAATAAAGCAGCTTTCAAAGAATGGTGACATCATCCAACAAACCCGCGGTCATTAGACTGAAATAAACGGGAGAGGTTCAATTAAACTCACAGTCTGAAAGGCAATTTAAAGGCCTCTTTCCTTGGCTTGCTGTGTATAAATGCCCAGTTTTTATTCTTAACTTTGCTAAGATCAGTAACATCAAATACGTAATAGAATTGGCAGCTGAAGGCTTCATTTGTTCAGGGCAGACTATTTCCATGACTCTATACTCATAAACCACCCAGTTCCATGTCAAACTGCAATTTCTCTCCTAAGCAATTCACCTTTCATAATTATTTCCTTACTGTTGTATTTAAATTCCGGTTTTAACGGGTCTGTATGTCTTTTTCTTTTTTTAATGGAACTTGAGATATAAACAATACATGGTTTCTGACCTCATTTATCTTCATAACCAAGGTAACTTGTTGCTCTTTACAAAGAAAAATAAACATCATGTGAGACCAGCCCTACCCTAGATTTCCCTCAGTGGTCTCAGGATGCATGCCAGTGCCACTCCTTCTCTTCTCTGGGACTGAAACACTTTTGAGTATTCTGAGTGACCTACAATCAGGAAATGGTTCAAACTGTGATCCCCGGCTAAATTCCCATTGCCATCTCTATGCAGTTAAGTGATTAGCAGCAGGGTAGAAGGCCTACTATCTCACCGGGCTTTCACCTGCCTCCTTGGTTCCACTACTGCCAATGGTGAAGGCCCAAAAAGGCAGCTGAGGTCATCCTGCCTTTGAGATTTAAGTAAAACTCAAGAGTTAAATTTAATGCCTTCCCTATATTTCTGATAATTTCTAGGACCTAAAATCTCATGGCCTCTTCCAGCTACGAATTTTTTAAGTTTCCTCTGGATTCTAAGACTTCTTTCTTGGAGCCATTCTCTTCCTTCTGCTTTGTGAAGGCTCAAGAATTGAGCCCTTTCCCTGATTTCTCCCAACCCACTCACTCAAGGTAATCATGCCTAGCACTAAAGGTTTGGAGCACCAGCGTTTTTTGTTTTACCTAACTTGTCATTTTAACATTTTAATACAGACTGTTAGACACTGGTCAGGCTTCTCCCTTCTAGAAGGCTCTCTCAGCTTGCAGACCCCCTCCATTCATTATGTACATAAATTTAGCTCACCATTCTCTACTCAGTCTAAGACCTGACAGTAGATACCTGCAAATCCTGCTAACGCAAGAGTCCTCTGCTCTGGATGTCATTCTTCAGTAGCACCTAAGAACTAGTGGATGGTTTGAGGGTTTCAAATTTTCTTTCTCTTGTACCAGTCTCTCTGCATGCTTCCCTAACCACTCACCCACTCCTCCATATATTCAAACTCTGCCATTCACACCAGCAATACTAAGTCATACCTTCTGGGGACACTTGGCCTAACGAAGTGGTTTTACTCCTTTGACTTACCTGTGAAGTCTGTTAAAAAAAAGAATTTGAAGTGGCTCAAAACCAAGTGGGTCAACCAAACAGCTAACTTGGTTCTCCTCCCTCCCTCCCTCCTTGCCTTCCTCCTTTCTTGCCACAACAACTAAAACAGTTTACAAAAAAAAAAAAAAAATTCTAATTTGTGGGAGAGAAGGAAATCTGGGTCATATAAATTTAAACCTAATAATTTTTCAACTCCCAGATCCTTTCAGGAGTATTATTATTACTATTTTTCTCTAAATGCATAAAGCCTAGATTCAGATATTGTAATATGTATCTTTGTGAATTGAACTTCAATCTCTAACTGCAGTTAAGTAAAACAGAATCTGCATTGTTTATGAACACAAATAAAGTATTCAAGACTGTACATAAATTAAATGTCTTATGCTCTTTGTTTGCCCAGGCCATGAACAATAAAACAGGGTCACAACAACATTGGCCAAAAATAACATTTCTCTAGTGCGGCTCATATTTGCTTGATTAAACAACTCCAGGCCTCTCAAATCCCTTCTAAATAATTCTAGAAGCCATGTCTCATCTTTGTTCTCAGCAACTACCAGCTGGTGAATATTTTCACCTTTTCCTGCTCAGGCCCTGCTTCCTGCAGCAACGTTCGCTACTGAAGACCCTGATGCTGAAGCCAAAGGAACCGTGGTTAGTGCCTGGGCTCCTTGTTTGCTGTCTGGGCTCCTCGTCCACTGTCTCTTAATTCCAGGTGTTGATAAGTGTGACTGTTCAGACAGCCGTCACCTGTCCTCAAACAGTAGCCCTTCTCCCATCTCGAAGTAAACCTTTGTGACATAATCAACAAGTAAGGTTTATTGCCTTATGCTCGCTCTGTCTCTGTGCGATTTTAGCAAAGCAGCTCTTCTTTTTTAATACGCAAATGTAATTTCCGCTCTGTAAGCTGCAGAGTGTGTTAGGCTGGGATCCAAGTGCGGATGCTGTTCCCACCTCAGCTGGTTCACTGCTTATCTTCCTCTTTATTTAGGTGGGTCCTGTGCCTTTCAGAGGTCCCTAAAGATCCCTTCCTCTCCATAGAACTTAAGCTGTGAGCTTGACTTCAATAGATCTGTCAACAGGTAGGCACAGAAGAGGGCAGAACAGAAGCTGGAAATGGACTCAGTTGTCGGGAGTCCCTAAATTTCTAGTTCTTGGAAAGAAGGAAGCCGTTTTTTATTCTCTCCCCCTCTCCCACTTTTCTCTCTTTCTCTTTTTCCTTCTGATTGTCTGAACTTGAGTACCGGCTTTTACATGTTCCCTCCAAAATGGAGAAATAGGCCCCAAAATAAACTTGATCAGGAGAAATAGGTACTAAGTCAAGATAAAGACGCTAAACCTGAGACATAGAGGGTCTTCATAGACAACTTGGCTGAGGTTTCAGCCCACGGTTGACAGCCCCACAGTTTAGAGAGAGCTTTCTAATCAGAAATCTGTGTGTTTAAAACCATGTGTTAGTGCTTCATCACTAATCACTATTTTTATAATTGTCATATTAGTATCGGTATTTCATAAGAACGTAGGCGATGGTGTGAGAATAAATAAGAATAAAATGTCATCTGTGCAGATGTTTTTAACCCCGTAAAATTATTCCGGAAACACAGACGGCATTTGGCTTACAGCACTGGTAGGAACTTGGATGACAGGCTGGGGCGTGTTGTCTTCTTCCTCACTCCTTAGCCTCTCACCATGGGACTCACTTCTGAGAACGGTGAGCATCTGGCACACTGCCCTCCTCCAGGTTAAAGTGGATCCTTAACTGTCAGCTGCTGGCTGGTGGGGTTTGAAGCTAAGTGAGCTTCAAACATGAAAAAATGAATTGCTGATGCACACTTTTCTCACAGTTTTTTTTAAAAATATATTTCTTTTGACCCACTTTGAGGAGAGTTTTTCTTCCTAAAGTCTCTTGATTGAATTGTCCATAAGTCCCCCTCAAATGAACCCAGAGTTCAACCCTCAATAACCTTTAGCATCACACGCTTAGAAAAAATGGTGGGAAAGCTTTTACAATGCTTCACCATTACCCCAGCACCACTGTGGAACTGTTTAAACCATGGAAGTTATAAAGACAGTTACCTGTGTGTCACTTGAATGTATCTGCATTTCTTCTTTATTGCCAAGTGCACTGGAAATGTTTTTAAATAACTAAATGTTAGAATTACAGAAATGTTTGTACTTTTTCCCCTTCTCTTGTTTTTATCTTGGTAACCTGACTGGCGTGCCACTGCACATTTACAATATCCTTGCTTTTCTCTGTATACTCTCAAGTGACTATGGTAAGAGTCTGTGTCTACACCACAACGAGTGATAGATTAAAAGACAAATGTTACCGGTTGTTTGGATAGCTTGTTTACCTGTGCCAAGATGAACTGACTAAATGGCTACATGTTTAAAAGAGGAAAAAAAAAAAAAGAGCCAAAGTTTAAAAAGTTAAGAGAGTAATAGAGAAATGACTCATTTTCCATTTCCTAATATTGCACTATAGAAACAGGCAATGTTGAATGTGTCAAAAAGATGATTTCAATGTAATGTCTTTAAAATGCTAATCTGGGGATTATCTGCATATTCTATTATTTGTATGTCTAGGCCTGTTATTTGTACAGAGAAAGGATATTTTCTCCACATTATGTGCTTCTGTCAATGTCACTGAAATTAATCTCTGCCTATCCTCCTGACATGACTAATAACTTAAGGTAGCTCAATAATAATTACTGTACCCTATATATGTAACTCCTGCATAAAATATACAGAGATTTAAAAATAGATGGGTAATAGCAACTTTGGGTGGAGAAACCTGGCACACATCACCTTAACCAATAAGTCACTTTGATAGCATATGCCCCCGAGATGGTGTGACAAGAGCACATCACCTCTGTGGTTACTCCAAAACCTACAGTTTCAACCTATTCACAAGAAAACTTCAGGCAAACCCACACTGAGGGACGTTCTGCAAAATACTTGCCCAGTACTCTTCAAAGGCATCAAGGTCATGAAAGACAAGGCAAAACCAAGAAACAGTCACAGATCAGAAGAGACTAAGAAGTGAAGCCAAACTGCCATGTGGTATCCTGGGTGTCCAGAGAAAGACTGGTAGAAGAACAGTGGAAATATGAATGAAGGCTGTAGTTTGATTAAGAGTATTATACCAACACTCATTTCTTAGTTTTGATAAATGTAAAGGTTACCTAAGAAGTGAACATTAGAGGAAGCTGGGTGAAGGGCATACAGAAACATTCTGCTCTACCTTTGCAACTCTTCCATAAAGCTAAAATTACTTTGAAATAAAAAGTTATTTAAAAATGAACTTATGTATAAGCTTGTTAACTCAAGATATTTAAATAAAATACCTACAGAGATACAAGAAGTTCAGGGCTGGTATGGATCCACCTATCTTTATGTAGATATAGAGAATGGAGACAGAGACAGACACACAGACATTCAGACATACACATACACACACATCAGCTTCCTCAGCAAGCAGAGACGGCAGGGATGAGCACTGTGTTCTGCTTTTGTGTAGACAATAAGATGCACACACATAAACTGAAAAACTCCTGATGAAATCCGGTATTTGTTTAATATTCATGTTATTTCCCTCTTTCCTAAGCCCATGAGCTCACTTCTCCATAATGCATTAGAGTTCATAGTGACATCTACAAAAGTGTTTCTTGCCAGTTTTTTCCCTCTAAAATTCTTACTCCTTATCCCATCTGGCTTCGCAAATACATAAAGTATCTGTGTTGCATCATATTATTTAAAGCAGCTTCCAGTGACATTCACTGACTTCAAGCATGGCTTAACTGTTCCAACATCAGATGCAAATGGCTTCTCTAATTCTCCTTAGATCAGGCCACCCATCTTTGAGTCTAACTGTTGCTTATCATCATCTGTGAGGCAGTCTGCTCTACTTTCCTTCCGTCTGTTCAGGCTTAGGCAAGCTTACTGTTGAGCAATCGCATTCCTTACTATTGCCAAAACAGGTTTTATTTTATGTAATTTTACATAGCCAAACTGCTCTCCTGACAGTAGCCGCCCCGTTAGATCCAAGCTCATCATGCTCACTGGTAATAGCAGTAGAGGAAATACAGCCAAGAATCTTTAAAGTGTTGATGTCAGGAAACAAAAAAGCAAAACCTCAAGGTACATATTTCTGCTTGTTAACCACTCAGAGTTGGATGACCATTTCAGAAGAAGTAGAGGTTATCATCTCATTGTCTATGGTATGTATTCAGTGGAATTTAAAATGCTATTAGGAAGGTGATCTTAACCATAAGTGCCACATATCTAGACATGCATTGGGACTATAAAACTGATTTTTTCAGGGAGTTACAAATCTCTTGATATCTCAAATATCAAGTTAAGATGAGTTTGTGCCCTTTTTTGGAGGGGAGGACAGAGGATGGAAGTGACTGCTCACTTTTTGCATTACACTCTGCAGCTTTCAAAATGATTTGGTAATATATAGGCATCCAAAGAATCTGGGAATAAAATATTTTAGGAATTTAGCAAATGACTAGCAGGTTTGAAAGAACACATTGATGTATAGATATTCCCTTACACTAATGATATTTAAAGGAAGAATGGAGCAATCTCATTCTCTTCTATGAAACTGGGAAAGAGATTCTGCATTATTCTTTTTTTTTTCTTTTAACAAGATAAAGTAAGAAGTCTGAGACCAATAAAATATAATGTAGTCATTTGTGAAATGTCATTGTTTCCCTTTGTCTACATCACATCTGAAAATAATGATGCTGCAAATGTCATTTGTTTTACAGTTTGTCTTGCATTTTATATTTAAATTCTCATATAAAGTCATAAGATTTTACACTTAAAATTCCATTAGATTTTGGCTTAATAAAAATATAATTCAAAAAATCAGTGATAACATGCATTTCATCAAAATGAACATGTGATATTTGATATGATTCAATAACATTCTGGGACATCACTGAAAGACATAATAATTCCATGGGTACAGATTCACATACTTAGGTTAAATGCTAGTGTAACTGGAAGGCAGCCCAAAGAAACACTGCAGGGATGGTCTTTCAGAAAAGAATGTTCCAACAGTATGTGGTCTTACCCGGTTGGCCTATTTTACCTAGAGGAAGTGAGCTAAAATGGGTCTGATGTACCAATGCATTATTCATTAACAGTGTGCACTTCATCTCTATCTGTGCCAAAAGCAGAACCAACCAATCTGCCTACCATTCCTTGCCATGATGCCTTTACAAGGGAATAAAAGCAAAGTACTCATCAGTCCTGTAAAGAAATTAGAGATAAATAAGACATAATATAAAGTTATTGAGGAACTGCTAATAAAATCAATTATTGACATTAGATAAAAGAAACTTAATATGGACAATTTTATTATGCAGAGATCACATTGGAGTAAGGAAGTGAATATTTCTATTATCCTATTGATAAATGTGGCACAAATGGCTAGTATCCAACAAAATGTTATGCTCCTCTTGGTTATGGAAGATTCAGTGCTGTGACCTATTGACTCACTCAGAAACTATATTTCGCAGACACCCTTACGTTTCCCAGAATCATGTGTTTAGTTAGCACCAGTGAATGTGGGCAGATACGTCTGTCTGTCACCGTCATGCTGGAGTTTTTAAAAAGCAAAATGTTAATTCTCCAACATCTCTTTGTCTTTGGACCCCATGGGATGTAAAAGCCACAAGATGGAAGGAGTTTGGGTCACAGAATTACCACATGGAGGAAACTCCTGCCCACCTGGAACATTCATGCAGAACTAAGCCTGTGAGAAATAAGCTTTCATCACATGGCATTAAAATTCTAAATTTAGGCTTTGTTACAGCAACTAGCATTACTCTATCCTATACAGTCAGATATTGGCCCATCAATAAATGAAGACAGACAGGTGAAAGGAAGTCGACATCATCCATAATTATGCCCTGCATAGGCGTCAAAGGAAAGGAGACACAATAAACAGAAGACAAACTTCCTTAACAAAGATTGAGCTTTTATTCCTGATATTCTAAGAAGAAGAAAAAGCATATAAATCCACAACTACTGGACCTGAAAAAAACTTGAAAGAATGTTCTTTCTGAGACAGGGAGGATAACCAAATACGAAGTTTTCAAAGGGAATAAATTAATTAAATTAGAGATAACGGCTGCCCACTCATTAGGAAAGTTTCTAAAGACAGAGAAGGTTAGAGAAACATTATAGAAGAGAGAGCTAACCTGCAATGAATTGCCTGGTTTTCCATCCCTATGGATTTCACTCTCTATAAACAGGTATTTCCAGGCTGAGGGATGGGTGGGCATAGGGGAAGAGCAGGGAATCACTCATGCTCTTCTTAAAGACTCTTAATCTTAGTCAAAGAGAAATGACTTCTCTGTTAAAATATCAGTTAATTAGTGGAAATTCCTAATTTATTCATATTTCTCCATATGTCCCCTCTCTTTGTACACTCTGCGTTCCTTTGGCATCCACAGAACTTTATGTAAGCTTGTGTTCAGCACTAATGCGTTCAGTGTGGGTGGGCTATTTCTCTAGGAGTACTCTCTCACCCAGCAGTGATGCTTTGAATACAGGAGCCTTGTCTTATTTTTCTCTGTACCTCCAAGAGTCATTTATTCATAAAACATTTCTAGAGCATCTACTATGTGCCAGACCCTATGCTGGGCACTGAAGATAGAATGTTGAACAAGACTCTCACAATTTTCTGGCCTTTCAGAGATTACACTCCATAGGGATTTTTAAAACTGAAGTATTTCAAGTTACAATAATTCCTATGACAAAAAACAGGTAGAAACAGGGACTAGCAGAAGAAGCCCTTTGTTAGGTAGGATATTCAAAGCAAGCCTCTCTAAGAAGAGAAAATTAAAAGATGACATTTGAAGGAAGAGAAATAGTGATGTAAAGTATGTGCATTTGTTGTGGGGGGTGCATCTCAACAGAAGAAAACTGTAGGTGCAGATCCAGAGGCTCTAAATCAGAAAATGCACAGTATATTTACATAATTTAAAAAGGCCACTGAGTGTGAATGCAGTTAAGTAAAAGGAGCATAGCTAGAATGAGGTGGGGAGATAAATAGTTTTGGAAACTGCAGTAAGTTTGGGTTTTATTCTAAGCACAGTAGAAGACCATTCAGCGTTACAAGGAGGTAAGTGACACTACCCAGTTTAGATTTTGAAAACAGCGCTTTTGTGTAAGTAACAGATCAGTATGTGGGAAAGATTTAGGAGGTATTTAAATGATCCCAAATGAGAGATGTTAAAGAAAGACTTGGACCAAGATGAAAGGAATAGAGATGGAGAGATCAAAGAGCAGATGTCAAGCAAACAGTTGCACAGGCTACTACGGAGCAGAGAGAAGATCTGAGCTGAGTCAGACATTTGGGGTGACCAGCATGAGATACAACTGAACCTATCTATGAGAATTACTCAGGGGTAGAGCGTGTAAAGAGAATTCAGTACCTTTCAGAGTGCTTCATACACCTTTGTTGAATGAGGATGACAATCCTGATCTCACTGCCAGTGCCCATGAGGAGGTTTCTGCCTCTACCTCCTGCCTGCTGCACCGTACCTTCACCACCTTTCTTTTTCCTATGCCAGTTGCCTACTTTGACTTCCACATAGTCTCTACTATTCAGATATTCCATCTATTCAGAAGCTCAACTCCCTCATCCCACATCCTATGGAGACTCTGAAGAACAAGTACCTTTACTCTCTAGTGCCAGAAGTCTTAGCCTTCATATTTTGATCTGATTTGATCTGTCATGCTAATGCTACGATAAGGACATAAACAAAAAGTATATGTCCAGATGGTTCTCAAAACTAAGGGAGATGGTGAGGTCTACTAGCAAGATTGTGTAAAGAAAGAAAAAGAACAGAGTCCAAAATAACCAGGGCATTAGTATGTGTTCAGATATTTAGGGGGAAAAAAATCCTTACAGCTTGAAAAGATAATTGAATATATTTCATAAAATTTTTTATGTTTTCCATTAGGAGTAAATCACTTTGTATAGTCTTAAGTAATTATGCTACTCTTTTTTTAATTAAAGATTTTAAGATCTTAAAGGTTGTGCTTCACTTCTCAATCAAACATTACTATGTACCTGTTTAAGGAAACAAAATACATGCATGACAGTTATTTAATTTAAAAGGACATATTATTATGTACTGGCATTACACTTCTTGTTAAAAACTTCACTGTAAGTGATCTGAATCTTTGAACATAAGCTTTACCTCATTACCATAAAATCATGGTCTCTTAAAGGCAATTGAAAGTACAATTAACCTTAAGAAAAGGATGTCACCATTTTCTGATTGATTATCTCAGCTTTCAAGAACCAGTCATCCAGAACCAGTGTTTCTAATAAAATAAATTTTTTAGAAATGAGATCTGATCTATATTTTCTTGGCTTTCTGAATACAAAACAGACGTTGTGGGATGCATGCCTAATGAGTCATTCTTGTTTTTCATGAAAACCATGATTTTCCAGTACTGTAGCATTTTGCTCTTTACTGATTCATTTGCATAAAATGAATATATTACAACTTGAATGTTGTGATTTAGTTACTTATGACAGTCACATTGATGCCGTGGTGATTTCATGAATCTGGAATGAACCTGAGTTTTTTAGGGGGTCTAACCTCTAATATGAAAAAAAATCCTTGTAGAGTGAAACTTTCTTAATTGTATTTGATTATGTTAATATTCTCAGAGTCTTGGAATGAACATGTTTCCCATGGATTTTTTTTTTTAAAGTATAAGATCTCATTTTAGAGCAAAGCTGCCATGGAAGAATATGGTACAGCACACCAAGGAATGATATGAACTAATTAAATGTACTGTTGTATTACTCTTCCCATTGAATGTGGTTTAGTATTTATTCATTGGTTTCCATTTAAGCAAGCTTCAAATTAGTAGTCACCAATTCACATTTTCAGTGTGTTTATAGCCTGGACGTAAATAGGCACACAGAAGTTCAGCCACTGACCCAGCTGTTAATATTCAAGATGCTCAGAATATCTCCACAAGACCCCACTTGCCTCTGTGCCTACACTCACTCACTTTTATACATTTAGTTAACATTTCTTGAGTACTTACTGTGCTCTAGGCACTGTCCTAGGGGTTGATGATCTAAAAGAGTCCCTGCTCTCATGCCTCTTCAGTGGAGCAGACAGAAAAAGAATTCCATAAACTAATTAACTACTTTTAATAAATGCTATGAGGGAAATAACTGGAATGCTATGATAAAGCATATTGGTGACTGGTAACACCGTAACATTCCCCTCAGCTTAACCAAGCTTTAGACAGGTTTCTTCCTGACTACAGGACTCTGAATTCCCTTTTCAGAGAGGATTTACTTTAGAAAACTTACAATTGCAAATGTTTTCTCTGCCCCTTTGAGACGTAAATCTTCTTCCATCCTCGGGCCAGATTTACAACCCAAGAATGTCTTTATCAAGGAAATGAGCCATCCCTTTGAAATGTAACCATCAAGAAAGAAAGATAAGGGCCCTATCATCTAGTCTCTGTGGGAAGGTAGGAGCCTAACTTCACCAATTAGTGAACTTGGCTGGCCGAACTGACAACTTCCCCCACTCAATGTTTCCAGTAGTTTTCCATTAGTTCACCCCAAACTTAAACACTCCACTGCTTTTTGTTTCAGTGGAGTTGTGTTTAGTCTCTCTCTTTTATTGCAATAGTCTTCCTTGCCTGTTTAACTTCTCAGTGCAATTTTTCTCTGACAACAGGGAGAGGAAAACTCTGCCATCTACTTTAGGCAGAGTGAAGGAAAATCATCCATGAAGAGATGGCATTTAAGCTCTGACCTAAATAATGAGCAGCAATGTGTAGGATCAAGGAAGAGCACTTCACGCAGATGAAGCAAGAAGCATCAGTCTTGAGACTGGAAAGAGCTTGCCATGTTCTCAAAAGACCAGGGTGATAATGACATAAGAGTGAGGAGAGTGTGGTGTGAGACTGATGGGCAGGCAGGGACCAAGTCATACTGCACCATATAGGCCAAGGTTGAAAGCTTAGATGTTATTGTAAAAGTATCAAGAAACCACTGAAAAGTTTTAAGCAAAGGAAAAATATGACCTAGTTTGGGAAAGGAAGGAATGAAGGAAGGAAGGAAGGTAGGTAGGAAGGTAGGAAGGAAGGAAGGCCGGTCTAAGGAAGCCGCTCTAAGGAAGATAAATTGGATGAGACTAAGAGTGATCCACAGTCATGGAGTACATCTTTTAGTTTTCACTTTGGAAAACATGAGCATTTTCAGAGTTCAGATCTAAGGAGTATAGATTAGGTGACCAGGAGTTTAGAGAATTGGAAATAAATGTAAGATTGGAATTTTTCCTTAAAGAAAACTTACTTTGCATTTGGTCTTCTCAGATAAAAGTATAGAGAATTTGATTAAAGTTAAAAGTGTCTTTGACTATATTAAACCAAATGCAATGGTAAACTACTCCAGTTACATCCAGGAGCACTAAATATGTGTTAACTGATTCTCCATGTTGATGGGGTTCTGTCAGAGCATTCATGGACTTGATCAACTCACATAATTGTGTTCTACCAGCAATTCAGACATCCTTCTTTGTTTCCAATCTCCCCTTACCCCTACCACTAATCTAACAAGTGAAAAATGAAGGAGCAGGCAATGTTACCACAACAGATCTACATGATGTATTCATGAATTCAGGAACTATAGACAGCCAGTCAGCTAAAACTTAAATAAACTGAGTCAGACCTATGGTCCATCCTGCCTAATGCTGCTTTTCATAGTCTCACTTAGAATAATTTGCAAAGGGAACGTTTTCCTTTATGACATTGATCTCTAAAATCTAAGCCTGATTTTGACCATCCTAATTTCTCTAGCTGGCATAATAAGCCATAATTTCATGTAGTAAGCATATAATAAATGTGGAATGATGATTAAATGAATGAATGAGTAAAATAAATAATACTCTCCAAATACTGTAAAGAATACCCATCCTCTATAATTAGAAATTTTGAGCCAACATCTAAATGAGATTAGCCATTCACAAGAGTAGCCCACTCCAAATGATGTTTTAATTTATTAAATATTAATCATCTACTGCAGGATCAGCACTTTTTCTGTAAAGGGCCAGATGGTAGATATTTGGACTTTACAAACTACATGTTCTCTGTTGTAACCTTTCAACTCTGCCATAAATTACTGTATTCCAATAAAACTTTACTTATGGACACAGAAATTTAAACTTCATTTAATTTTCAAATGTCGTGAAACATTTTTCTTTTGTTTTTCTTTTTCCAATCATTTTAAAGTATAAAAACCATTCTTGGCCCACAGACTGTACAAAGCAGGCACCTAAACATAGTTTTCTGACCCCCAGTCTCCTAAATGTCAGTCACTGGAGAGATCACGGTGAGGAAGATAGTTTTGTAAAGGTGGTGATCATGGGACTAAGGTATCCACCAAATCCTGCTTACACAATCAACAATTAAATTCAGGTATACCAGTTAAATGCAACCTTGAAATTTTTGTGTTAAGTCCATTCATACCTAGTATGAGGTTATAACAGCCTTGATGACCAACAATGAGAACTGAATAATAATCATTTCAACATATTCAAAGGCCTGTTAAGAGAAAAACACCTTTATAAAAGGAATCTCTTTTTTTTTTTTTAAGGAAAGAAACGATACAGAGTTTTAGAAAGGAAGGAAGGAAGCAAGCAAGCAAGCAAAAGCAAGTCTCCAGACAGTTCGACTTATGAATGAAACATCCCACCATCTATTCGACTCCTTTGGCTCTAGCAATGTGCTCATTAGGAAACTTTCTGATTTACAACTCAATTTCCCAGGTGCTCTGATACTGCAAATGTAATGCCCTGAGCAGCAGACAGAAGTATTTCTACCACTGGAAATGAAGTTCCTCACTATGAATTAATAATCTGGTAAGCTTGGATAGTTTCAATCAAGTCCCCAGAATCATGTATATATAAAAATAACTTCCTGAATGTGGAACACTGGGAACCAGATCCTGGCCCCTTGCTGAGCCCACCAAGGTAGCAGTTTCCCTTGAGGCTCTGCCCACGCAGCACACACAGCTCTTAACTGCCAAGTTCTCAGTCAAGCATTATGTTTCTCTCCTGCAAAACTTTCTCTTGAACAATTTTTACATTTATTTTTCATTTGATCTGTGACTATTTCAGTGTGTCTCTTAAGACTCTTTTTAATAATAACCACAATAACATTACTATAATTAAAATATATTAACATTAATTCTATAATATCAATGAATATGCATTTAGTATTTAACTCTCATAAATATTTTAAATGTATACTTTTCGATTTTATTTATATCAGTGTATACATTTTTCTCATTATTCCACATTTGCATGCATTTACAGAGAAGCAAATGATTACTCTCTATGGTAGAAAATATAGCTTTTTAAAACTTGATCTAAAGCTCTTTTTTCCAGCCTCAGCAACAGCCTTCCTCTGTAGTAAACAGACTGCTGGACTGAGAATCAAGAGAACAGGTTTTGGGTCTTTCTCTGCCACTTAATATATGAGATTAGGGAATCATAAGAGCTCTGTGGGATATATTTCTTCACCCCATGAAATGAGGAGGTTGAGTAAGTAGATGTTCTTGCAAGACCCTTTCCACACCAAAATTCTTGGGTTCTTTAATTCTATAAGGGTGGCTTGTCTAAACCCTTTATAAGTATTCAGACAGGTGATATCCTCCTCGAGTCTAGGATTTAGTCTAGTGAAGAAATTTGTCATCAATCTTTAAATGCAGGGAGTCACATGCATTTGACCATTCACATAGGCTGCATATCTTTTCCAATTTACTAAACACTTATTCCTCCTACTCCTTAGTTTAGACAGCATAGAAAGAGCTACTCTAACCAAAACACCAACATTAATGGCTAAAATAATTGGATCTTTTACTTAAAACTAAAAAGTCTTTCAGCATGAGAAAGCAAAAGCAAAATCAGTGTTGGACAACATGTATATTTAAGGCCTTCCTTTTCTTTAAACGTTAGAAAGCAAAGTAAATAGCAGCTAATTGTATAAAACAAGAATGAGATACATGATGTAGCCTCACAGCTAACTTCATTCTTCTATAAGTGTATTTAATATAGGAACTTCAAATTGAAGTTTCTCTCCTAGAGTTTAATATTCTTCTTATCTCCTTCTTCTTAGAAGGTAAAGAAATCCCTCTTTTAAATGTAAAGGTCAATTATAGCCCAAAGGCTTTAAGAAATCAATGTTCCAGGGACAATTAGAGGTTACAATTTAGAATAAGACTCACAATATAGTAAGTTAAAATCCAGTAAAGAAGTCTTAATAAGTGGTCTAGACGATCAAAACTAACATTTACAAATGTAGCAAATAAAAGGACTTTCTAAACAGCTTATTAAAATATTTTTATTATTTAACATTAGATATAAAGCCTTTATGTCTGTTCCAGTCACTAACTGAATTACACAATTATTTAAAAGTGATTTCAGCCAATCGTCCACACCTATTCTCAGCGTTTCACCTAGAATTAAAGAAACAGGCATCTGATCATACTCTGTAATAGCTGAATATATTTTTTTCTTTTCACATAGTTCTTAAGTTTAGAATGTAAGTGCTATAAAAACTTGACAAAAAAAGTAATTTGGTCAATTTGGTACAACACACGCAAGACTAAAGAAACATTCTAACATTTGTGGGGAGGAATTCATTACCCCCTTTTATTAAAGGAGGCTGAATGGCGGTAGACAAGTCATACTCTCCATTCATCTAGACTGAGACTTCGTCTTCAATGATCTGCTACAACTACATCTGGGAAAATTTCTAATACACAAATGTAGTAGCCAGTGACAATTTAGGATCAGATGGACATGACCAACTGGAGTTAATCAACAAATGAATAGCAAGCTTATAATTCCAGAGTCATTCTGGTGACTGAGCAAGAATCAAGAGTGAAGTTATTCCATCCAACAGCTCAGATCACACACAGATGAAATATCAGAAGAATCATAAAATTCAAAAATGCCCCTGGATTGTTCTTAAGCCTCTCAAATGTCAGAGTGCCAGTCTCATGCACACTTTCTGCCTATTTCCATATTCTCTACCATGAGATTCCAACTCTCATCACTCTACCCAACCATAGGTGACCACATGGAGTTGGAAATCTAATCCAGAGGAAGTCAGTCTATAGGCTGCTGGTGACTTACAGCTTAAGATGTATATCCTGGCATGAAAAGCTGAGTGAAAATTAAGTTCTCTTCTTAGGTATCAAAAAACTAGGATACTGAGGCAGTTAGCAGGAAGGGCATTAACCAAAAGATTGCTCCAGTGATGCCATGCAGTAGATTCTGCTCCAAACGAACAGTGGCAATCTAAATTCATAAGAAAGATGGAGTTCTTTGAGGCTATGTGGAACCTAATCCCTGGAGTTGCTCCTGTTTCTGATGATTTTACTTAAGCAACTAAAATGTGTTCCTAGTAACCCACCAAAACTGCTCTTATCAAGGTCATCATTACGTCCAGTTGAAAAACCCAATGGTTGCTTTATCTTTATTCTGCTTGACCTGTCAGCATTCAATAGGATTGAGCATTCCCTCCTCCCTCAGTTATTGCCTTCATTTGTCTTCCAAGACAGCACACTCTGTTGGCTGCCCTCCCCTCACACAGGTGATTCCCTCCAAGTCTCCACTGCCAGTCTCTCTGGCTTTTAAACAAAGAATGCCCAAGGTTGGACTCCTGGTACTTTTCTGTGTTTATACTCATTCACTTGGTGATCTCATCTGTCAGGGACTTAAATACCATCTATTGTCTCACAACTCCCAAAATTACACCTTCTGACCGGACATTTTTCCCTGAATCCCAGGCTTTTATTTCCAACTGTCTACTTGGTACTTCCACATGTATATACCTAAGAAGCATCTCATACTCTTCAAAATTAAACTCCCAGGCATCCACCTAAAATGTGTTGCACTGGCACTCTTTCCCATCTAGTAAATGTCAATCCCCTTCTTGCAGTTGTTCACACCAAAAGCCACATCATTCTTGACCCCTCTCCTTTTCTTGTGCCTAATACTCAGTCTATCAGTGAATTTTGACTTTACCTTCAAAATATATCCAAAATATGACCACATCCCTCTATGTCCTAATGATTACTTTGATCCAAGTAATCAGTATCTCAGTGCATTAGCTTCTGAACTGGCCTCTATGTTTCCACCACTGCTCTCAACAATATATACTCAACACAGCAGCCAGAGTATTCTTTTAAACAAAGTTTGGTCATAAACAGACTCAAAACTCTCTAATGACCTTCCATCTTACTTAAGGTAAAAGCCAAGCCCTTATAGTTATCTCCAAGGTTCTACACCCTCTGGCCTTTCCATCCTTTTCTATCTCCCTGGCCCACTCTACTTCTGCTGGACTACCTCCTTCTTGTTCCTTGAGCACACCGCTTACACTCATGCTTCAAAACCTTTGCATTGGCACTATGGTTCCTTTTACATAAAAATGCTTTTCCCCTATATATTTACATGGCTTACACTTCCACATTTTTCAAGTCTTTGCTTAATGTTGTTGTAGTAGTGAGATCTTTCCAAAATAAACTATTTAACAGTTTACCCTCTAACATCCTACAGTCCCCTATCCTTCTTCTCTGCTTTATTTTTACTTTTAGTCCTTACCACTTATTTAATCATTTGTCTTTGCCTCCCTTCACTATAATATGAGGTTCAGAAGGCAGAAACTCTTTTTCTCTTGTTCAAGCCATAATTTTGTACCAAGAACATACCCAGTATATAGTAGGCCTTCTATTAAAGAACAGTTGAATAGCTCAATAATGAGAGCTTTGAGGGACACTCTACATCATGAATACATCCTACTTTCAACTCCATTGTCCACATTTTCCTTTGAAGTAGATTTACTAGTCTTTGGGTTAGCTGCAGGTGGCTAACACATAAAAATATTCAAATAATTTTCCAGCTACCAATCAATATGCTCTTTTCCTAAGGATACAGACCAAGCATACACTGGATATAGGTCTTGGCTCCAAATTTCCACTTCAGCACCGTGCAGAAAGGAGTTAATATAGCTGCCCGAGATTGCTATCCTTTCTTTAACTCAGAAAGATGACCCTGCATTTGTACAAAATCATGATTTGTCTACCACATGCATTCCTATTCAGGTCTAATCACTGCTCTTCAGGAAAAATAAAATTTAAAGGACCAGAAAAAATAATCAAGGAGATGGATGCAGTGCTATATGCAAACGGACTAAAGTGATTAGGATTCTTGGGCCTTAAAATACAAAGGTTTAACAAATATATTAAGTGCTATGAATAATTCATTTATCAAATTCCTAAGTTATCGGTGGTGATCACATGAATTGAAAGTAAGAGTTAAGTTTTGAATAGAAAATAGCCAACATTATTTTCTATAGTGTGGAGTAAACTTTAAAACATCATCACAATAAGCAGCACAGACTGAGATTTTTTGTTTGTTTGTTTGTTTGTTTTAATATGTATTAGTTTTCTGTTGTAGTGTAACAAATTACTACAAACTTAGCAGCTTGAAATAATACTCATTTATTGTTCCCAGCTCTGTGGGTCAAAAGTCCAGGAGCAGCTCAGCTGGGCTTGCTGTTCAGGTACTCACACTCAAGGAGTTAGCCAGGCTGTGCCTTTTATCAGGCTCTGAAGAAGAAGCTCCTTCTGTGCACATTTAGGTTCTTGGCAAATACAGTTCCTTGCAGTCATTGGACTAAGGTCCCCATCTTCTTGCTATGTGTAGTCTAGCAGTCACACGCAGCTTCTAGAGACCACCCTTCATTCCCTGCCACATAGCCCCCCTCCATCCTCAAAGCCAGCAACAGAGAACCTCCCTTGCATCAAATCCCTCTCACACTTTCAATTTCTTTCCAAGAAGAATCCAGTCCCTTTTAAGGTCTCATGTGATTACATCCACATTATAATCTCCCAATCTTAAGACTATTTTAAAAATTGAGAATTTACTTTTGCAATGTCTCTTCACAGCAGAACCCAGATTCATGTTTAATTGAATAACTGAGAGAAGGCATGTACGCATCAGGGTACAGACAGTATTTGGGGTTATTTTAGAATTCTACCTACCACAAAATCCTAACGCACAAGTCGCATAACTTTGGGATTTTGTAAGTGTTTCCAGTCTTTGAAATTTATTATAAATCAAGAATCCCATTTTTCTAATCATAGTGTGGCTCATTATGCCTGTGTTAAAGGCAGAACTAGAGCTGGATAAAACATAAGTCTGACCCAGAATGAGAATCATTTTAATGTTCTAAAGCTTCTAAGTTTAATAACTTCACATTTTTCTCATTTGCTTAATCAGCTTCACCAATTATTGATCTCTTTTCCTTTCTTAATCCTCTCTCCAGGTTTATATAGTAATCAAACTCAATTAACCAAAATAAATGTGTGATGTCCTCAGGAAGTTCACTACTGAATAGAAGAAGCAGAACATAACGGAAGAAAGATACATTAAGAAATGTACAGAAAACCCAGTGTCAAAAGTCAGGCACTGAGCAGAGCAATGGCTTCACTGGCCATGGACTAAAGAGCACCACCTGGAGGCAGTTCTGCCTACGATACGAGACCAGCCTTTGCGGCTGACAAACCCGCATCCTTTTCTGCTTATTTCATGAGTATCTCACTCACTATATGGCCTGGAGAAACTCTTCTGCCTTCCTTGAGCCCCTGACTCCTCATCTGTAAAAAGGAGATTAAGAAACGGCTGCTGATCCCCAGGTTATTGTGAGATTTAAATAAAATAATGCACATAAGGCACAATGGATAGTATCTTTACCAGGTAGATTTACACACAGTAGATGATCAATAAATAGTTCTATTATTATTACCATTATTTGTGTAAAGTCTGGAAAGCTTCACAGAGAGCATGCATTCTCTGGACAACGACAGAACTCTTGAGTGTATGCGTCTATGTGATGGCTCTTACCCCTCCCATGTTTTATAATTTTCTTTACTCTTGTCTGTCCTTCCTCAAACACTAGCCTTCTAAAAGGCAGAATCCATACGTTTCCTCTTTCTGTCACCAGCTTAAGTATGTGCTTAATAAATAAGCATATGTATTTTGGACAAAGGGATTGAGAAAACTAATAAGTTCTTATCAGCATTTGGAAAAATAGAAACGATTAACCTTGGCAGAAGACAGGAAAAGGCAGCTGTGGTAGGCAGTAAGGAAGACATACCCAGAGATTAGAGGGGATGAGTAGCTTTGGGGAAACATCATCACTGACGGTGTCGGTTTCAGAGAGGAGTTTTAGATACCAAGCTTTGACAAAATTACAGAGCAATATTAGAGAAATACCCAAATGCTGATTTTCTCAAATCTAGTTAGTTTGACTAGCATTTTAAACAGAAAACAGGTTAATACTTCAAATAGGTCATGATATGGATATTTCCTGTTTCTGCCTGTGTCAGATGATTCTGTCCCATTTACAGCAAGCATCAAAGGTAAGTCAAGAGTTCAATTCTTTAGCCTCTTCAATCCCATTAACCTTTAAGTCTTCAGTAAAAACTAAAATATGCAGCACAGTTTGACCCATCAGAAAACCTATTCTTTTTCTCTACTTTCAAATTGGTCAGTCAAAAATTAAGAGTAGTTTGCCAATGGTTTAACATCTGCTGTTACATCAGATGTATAATACCATGACCTCTCTTGATACAGTTTGCCTTGAGTTTAATAGAAGTCAAATGAATTACTTTATGGGTTAATTTTTAAATATCTGCCCTGTAGATAAATTCTCACATGCCATGATAAGGCCTAAATCAAAATTTTGCTTCCAAATTTTGAACTCTTGAAGGTAGCCTCTTTCGATAGGATCTAGGTCACCCAGTACCATTTTGTTCTACATCTTCCCTTATAATTCAATGTCCACAGCACAAACTTCAAAAAGGACACTTATTCTAGAATAAGCGTGTTCCGGAAAGTTAAGCAAAAATCAAGTGTGGATGATTTTTATGCACAAGCACAGATATGCAAAACCAGTACTGCAGGTCACCAGATTATTTTAAATATTAAGAGCAGAGGCTTGATGCTATCAATTTATTTTCCTAGAGTCTTCATAGAGGAAGAACACAGACCTGAGGGTCAGATATCCCTACCACCACTGTGACAGGGGCCAGTTTGGTTCAATTTTATCTGTAAAATGAGGATAATTAAATGGTGTCCTGCCACTCAACTTTTCTCACTCTACATATTCTCCCTGAAAATGTTGATCAGTTCCTGTATCTTTAATTGTTATCCACAAGCTGATGTTGTCAGATCCACAGCTAATGTAAACAATATTTCTGTAAGGTCCATACTCCTGTATTCCACTACCTATTGGTCCTGAACCTTTTGATATCCTCAAAATCAGCATATCCAAAACTGACACTTAGTTACTTAAACCAGCAACTTGGGTGTCATCTGTGAGGGTCCATTCTATGGCTGCCATCATTATCTACTTGAAAAGCAGTCTCTCCAGCTATACAGCTACACATTGCTGTCTCCCACTCTGCCCCATTTGTTGTACTCCCAAGGGGCTCTTCCATTTTCCTTGCATCCCTCTATCACTCCTCTAAGATTAGGTCTCACCATTCTTGGCTGAATCACAATAAAGCCCAACTAACTAAATTATATCCAACTAATTTTTTTCACATGCTGAAGTTAGTTTGAGCTTTCGAAAATGTAAATATGATTACGTTCTCTTCTTAATGCTATTCTCCTTTAATGATTTCCTATTTGCATGAAGATACAGTTTGAAATCTGTCATGACTATAGGACACATTGAGTTCAGCATTGTAACTGTTGCTGCGCATGTAATGATCATTTAAGGGTAAGGAGGGTGCAGAAAGACCTTTCTCTCCTACAAATAGACTCTTCTTAGTTAAACATGTTTTTATCCGCTACTATGTGTCATATTAAATGAAAATTTTGCTACATGAATAAATGTATTTTAAAATTTTACAAATCATCTTTAATTACAAGTCAGATATATTTATACAATTATAAATTTCCAGAGGGTAACAGAAAATATTTAACTGGCCCTGTGTGTTCATGAAAATTATGATAAATACAGTAGGCACAATAATGCAGAAAATAAGTTTTCTGCATTTAAAATTGCTACCTAGAAACACATACAGTAACAAAGTTGTTTGAGTTCTAAGTTCTAAAGGAAGAGAATAAAATCTTCAAAATAATTTAAAAAATTTGCAAGCTAGGGATAAAAGTTGGGAGCAGTCTTTGTCCCCCTGTGATAAGCAAAATGGCTCTTTTTATTTCTTCCTAACACTTATATTAAAACTCAGATATTTTCATAAAGGAAACAATTGGTTGAATAGGAATCAGACCCAGGGGCAACAGGAAGGCTATACTCTAAAATAACCTGAAAGAACATGATTTTATGCATATTTAGCAGCAGTTATTCTATATTCCAGTGTATGATTTTAAAAGCAACTTTGCAGTTTTTCATCTATATGATACTTTGTTGGGTGATAATTTACTTAAGTTAATACATTTCCAGCAGAAAACATTATCTTTTCTTCTCATTCTCAAGGAAACAGAGTAGATCATCCTACCACCACTATACAAAATTAACACATTGACTTAATTCTTCTCCAAAACAGGATGTTCTGTGTCTAAACAAGTGACTTGCACATTTTTATCCTAAAGACTCAAAACAACATGCCTTTAGAAACTTCACAGATTTAAACATATGTAATCTTTACATATGTGAAAAGAAATGAATTTTGTTTTCAGAGAGACAGTATCTTTGAGGGACTCAGACAGCTGTGTGTTTAAATCATAGCCCCTTTATCCTCTCAATGGCCCTGCAGACAGACATTTTAAGTCTCGCCTTGACAGAGGGTAGGCCTAGAGGTCCTTAGCAAAGGGATGCTGGTGTTTACTTCCTCTGGATGTTGATGGCTAGAGAAGCAAGATAAAGTCTGAATATTGATTCTGAAGGCCCTTTAGAGGGCAAAGCTGGCAATCAAAGAAAAGTGAATGAATCAGAGAACCAGCCAAAATATTGGAAGATTTCTGGTAAGGATCATAGAAAAACTTCTGAATTGTATCTAAGCCAACACAGACATAGAGCAGATGTGGAAGGCTGTTATTAACGATGAATGGTGCAGAGGATGAAAAGAAGAGCTGATGCCAAAAGTTCATGACCCACTGTAAGTAAATATACAGTGATGTCACTTAGGTTGCCAGCTTAAACAACAGCATAGGTTATGAGGCCACAATGGGATAGGAAAAAAATAAAGAGAAACAAATGGGACAAGGGAAAAAGGTAAGTTTAAGTTTAGTTTGAGTTAAACGTCCTGTAAGACATGCAGGTAAATTCCTAAGGGACAATAACATTTTAGGGACAGAAGGAGGAATAAGAGATACTGAAAGTGTTGACCAAAGTAAGACAGACACATTAGATCTCAGCAGAGAAACCATGTAAAAATTTTCACTAATATGCAGAACCTAAAAAAGCCAAACTCATAGAAATACAGAGTGGAGTGGAGGTTACCAAGGGCTAGGGGGTGGGGGAATTGGGGAGATGATATCAAAGGGTACAAACTTGAAACTACAAGTTGAGTAAGTTTTGAAGATCTAATACACAGCATAGTGATTGTAGTTAACAATACTGCATTACATACTTCTAAGTTACTAAAAGAGTAGATGTTAAATGTTCCTACCACAAAAGAATAAATGACAATTATGTGATATAACAGAGATGTAAGCTAATCCCACGGTGGTAATCACATTGCAATATATAAACCTATCAAATCAATACATTGAACACTTTCAACTTACACAACGGTATATACATCAATTATATTTCAATTAAAAATTTAAAAAGTTTGTCCAAAGCACTAGAGAGAATTGGTAGATTTCAGATTATGAGGCCATCTAATTTGACATAAGCTGATCTCTGGTAATTTTTAATGACAGGATAGTGATGGGGGCAATCAATCATACTGTGGTAAGATGCAAATGAGAGGTGAGAAAATAGAGGCAAAGGGTATAGAAGACGTGTTAAGACAGTTGGCAGGAAACAAAAGGAAGGTGTTGTCTTGGTAGCTTGAGCTACAAACAAAATGAGAAATATACTTCTGAATATTACCAAAAAGTCTTGAGCATCTTTTAAAGCTGAAAAATAAAAAAGGGTAGGTAGAAAAGAAAAAAAGAAATTTCAGGTGCAAGAATATGATGAGAAAGTCCAGAGAACCTTAGATATTGTTAGCAAGAATCCAGTAGGTGAGGTGAAAACAAAACAGGAATGGGAGAGTTCCTGCCCTGAAAGACAAATATAAAAATATAAGTTGGTAGGATTAGTCTCTCATTCTTTAGAGACTAGTGAAGAATACCTACAATGTTTAATTGATTTAACTCTTTCATTTGCATTTTTTAACAAAATGCTATTCAAAAAATACTATATTTGTGACAATGAATATATGTCTGTTCATGTAGAATTGAAAAACTGTGCTCTACACTGGAATTTGACACAACATTGTAAAATGACTATAACTCAATTAAAAATGTTTTAAAAATACTCTATTTTATTTCAGTGAAAATATTAATAGATTTGAAATTTTATAATGGTTTTCATAAGATTAATCTTACAAGATAAATAACTTTTCTGGAAACTTTGTAGTCATTTTTATCTCAGCAGTTCAAGACTATGATAAGATTTTACCAACTGTCCCTTAAATACAGCTGTATTTTTCTGCTAATGTAATAAGAATTTAAAAATTAAGAGGAAAAAATAGCTTACTTCTATCAAGATTACAAAACCAATTTCCTCATTACATATTGCCATTAAAAACATTCATTCTCCTATTTCTTAAAAGAATATTTTTCCCAATAAAAATACAGATTATGAACAACACTTTATTACACAGTATAAGTATCAGGAAAACAACTAAAGCTGAATATTTCTACTCACTGCTATGTGAATTCATTCAGCTCTGGATAACTAACAGATGGATATTAGACATTTATTATACTATAATGGTTGCTAAAATTAGTAAGTATTTTCTATGCTATTCCAACTATAAATACAACCAAAATGTAAAAATTCACTCAACTGATAATCTAATTAAAATTCCATGTTAATACTTACTTTTCTATATTTAAAAGAAATGAGCATTTTGAAATCTAAATAGTTTGATTAGTATGTTTCCCATACATGTTTTTGCACATTTGTTTCACAGATTATATACTACACAAATAGACAGAAAATATTTTAAAGCTTCTATTGCTAGAAACTTTACTTATTAACTCATTTAATCCTCACAACTACCATCGGAGGGGGGAACCTGTTACTATCTCTGAAAACAAGTACCCCTAAAACTGAATTCTTCTGCTTAGTTTATGACTAAACTCTCTATCCACAACTTTACTCCCTTTCTTGTCCTGTACCTGTACCCCCTCCAGATTGAGGACTATCAAAGAAAAGGAGGAATTGAAACCAAGCAAGGCCCTTTGGGGCCTTCCTGGGACAGACCCCAGCCGTGTCCTTCACCAGCCTCCTGTTTGTAGAAAAACTTTAGCCTCCTGGGCCTTTCCTGAGTTCCAAAGAACAAAATTAATAAAAGAAGTGAGAAGCTGCAGAAACAAAGGAAAACAGTCAAGCAAGAAAAAAAATAATAGCCTTTGTTTAGCCATTAAACAAAGCCAAGGACCCTTTGTTCCTCCTCAAGGGGGGTATATAATATTCTGAGCCATAATCTTGCAGATACTGAAACCCCCGCCAGGTGGAAGACATTAACTGCATGTTGATCACAAGCATGTAGATCCTACACAGGTTGGAACCAGAAGGTTGATGATTATTGACTCCTGATTAAATTACCGCACCACCAACCAAACAGAAGAATGGCCATGAGCTGAACACATGCCCTACAGCCCTCTCCCTTGTCCTGTCTTAAAAACCTTTCCCTGAAAACCATCAGGGAGTTCGGGCCTTCTGAACATTAGTGGTCCGTACTCCTCACTGTCCTTGCAACAAACGCTGCACTTCCCTTCACCACAACCTGGTGTCAGTACGATGCTTAACTGTACACAGGCAAGTGAACCCAAGTTTGGTTCAGTAACATCTCCATTTTACAGATGAAAAAGTGAGAAAAAGAGGTTAATTCTCCCAAAGTCAAACAGTTAATGGATGGCAAAGGAAGGGTTCAAACCCAGGCTGCCTCCCAAGTGACCACTGAACTACTCTGTGTTCTCTGGTTTTGACTATAGGTTAAATTTCTGGCTCAGGTTAATCTCAAGTGACACCAAAGCAATGTACTGAAAAATAAATATTCAAATAATTAATACTGTCCATCTTATTTCAAACAGGCTGTTGAATTCAGTCAAATTAGTTACTACATAAGCTGAAACTGTGTAGGCAAGATCTTTTCTAGGCCACAAATGGATAATCACCTGAAGAAGACTTCTCATTTCAGTAAGCAACTATTTGGATTTGAATTCATGTTCCTGTGAAGGTTGCATTAACTCCTTCAAGACTTAAGGAGTATTGTTTAACATGTAAATATAATGAAGAAGTAACTCACCTTACCTCTCCTTAGATGTATGTGGACAGAGAATCTAATACTTAATTCACTGTGTATCTATACCACATTAACCTCTTTCTGGGGAGCAGCTTGTGAAATTCTCTAATAATCAACTTTCAATAACATATTTTTCCACGTATCCAAAGAAAGGTCCCAGCTCATTGCTGCCTTGGTAACCACAAACCCCAAAACAATGTTTTAGTGAGCAATTAGCTGAGTCTCGGTGGTGTTTCCTTCACTAGCCAGGATAGAGCTGAGCTCTGTTTATAAGAAGCTGAGCTCTCCTGTACATATGGTTAGAGGAACAGGAGCAACCAAGTTCTCTCAGAGTTCTCAGCCAAACAATCCAAACTTGAGTTTCTACTAGTCTTGTACATACAATCTCTTATTCAGCTTTCTAAGGGTTCTGAACAAAATCATTTTAATTTAATCTCTAAGGAACATGGAAAGAGCTATCATGGATCACAAGCTCTGAATCATTTGAATTTCCCAGGCATTTTTTCTTATCTTTACTGGTTATAATCTCACATTGGCAGCAGTACCATACCTTCAACTAATACTTTAAATAGTAGACAAAATGTAGACAAAAATGTTATTTGAATCCATAAACTGCCTGTAATGGTTCTATCTTTTTGTAGGGGAAACATAATTCACATTAACGGGAAAACAAACATCTATAAGCTCCTTTATCTTTGTAGAGATGAGTGGGGAAAAGAGAAAAGGTGAGATTCAAGGCTGCAAGGCAGTTGTTTAATAAAGCAATTCACCAAAACTTAGGGCATAAAAGAGAAGTCCAAAACCGAGCTTGGAGACTTGGCGCTAAAGGGCTCTGAATTGCTCTGACAAGAATTAATGAGGCTAGAGACTAAAGTTGGCAAAAATGACTAAAGCACTTTTTTTAATGGTATTCAATTACAAGTCCCCTACCTTGTTGTATAATACCCTTTCCATAGTTCCAAAACGTCAAGGCTCAAGCTTTACATCTGAAAACTCAATCTAATGAGGCTGTGAATGTGTGTGTGTGATTTAAGGAAAGGGACAGATACCTTCCTGAGCATGCCGTGGAGCAGAAAAAGGAAAGCATATGTGAGGCTTCAAAGTGATCCAGAAATAGGATCCTAATTTGCTAGGAAAAAGAGTTTGCAGCCAAAGATATCCCCCAAAAAGGTAAACAGCTCCCTTGGGATTCAGGCACATTTCATTTGGACTTTAAAGACCAGAGCCCCCTAGCATTCATATGAGTGAGCGTATAAAGCCCATTATCTGTAATTCACTGTCTCACCTACTACACATTTGAATTACACAAACAACTGTGTACCCAACATCAGGAACACAAGCAGATACAGTTCATTTATATTCATTAATTCTGACTGACTATATTCTTAGAAGGATTTTCAGTAATATTATTTAAGAGTAAAAAATAAAAGTCATACTAAACTTATTTTTAAATTCATCCTTCTTCTTCTAGCCTCTAATATTACCTCTCTTTCATACAGAAATTTAGAAATCAGAAACAAATGATAAATCCTAAATTACATAATTTTAGAGATTTAATTATTTTAGTCAAATTAAACATGCTCATTCTCAGGCTTCAGCTTAATATACTTATATTTGTGAACCATTAATTGAAAAATAAAACTGAGAGTGATCTAAGTACCAGCAATCCCATCCCCTGATTTTATGGGGGTTTTTTCTTCTTTTATTTTCAGAAATATTTATTAACTGTGTCTCTTCTGTCAGGAACATTATACATCAATGCAAAACAGATCCAGAGTGGTGTGTCACTGTATTTCATCAAGGGAGGGCTAACCCCCTCTGACCATCCTGACCCTAACTGCCTTCAGCAAGGTGGACCCCACACTCTAAACACATCAATCTCATGTTTTCTTCACTGCACTTACATTGTCCTAGGTTTCTACAAAAATCTATCTCAAAAGAATAGTTCAAGTATCTAAAATTCTATTTTTCCCTCCTCTGATCAGATATTATAAGGCAAATCTAACTGGTACATTTATAATCAGTCTTTTAGAATGATGAAAGGAAAATTATCTAATGTTCAGATTTTGGTTTCCAAAATCACTGAATTATTTTAGTTCATTCCTTTCCAATGTCATTTCAGAACTGAACAGTGACCATAGAATAATCACTTTACATGTTTATATGAAAGAGCCATTTAAAACTTTGGACTATACCCCTTTCAGATAAAGTGAAAAATAAAACTTGTTAATCACTTTCTTCAGGATATTGTTATTAGAGGTGCCACAATGAGTTACGATAGTGGCAAAAAAAAAAAAAATTCAGGTTTAAAAAAAAAAATACCAATTACAAGATATAGTTGAATCATCTGTAAAAACTCTACCTGAGATATTTTCAGAGAACTGAATATGTTTCCTTATTCATATACCAATTACCTGAGGCAAATGCTTTCTTAGTAGTCAGTGAGGTGAACACAATCCTACCATGTGAATGGAGAGGTTCATGTTCATGGTTCTCCATTAAGTCAGAAAAAAGCAATCTTCCACAAAGCCCTAATCACATACATTTTCCTTCCACCTGGAAATTAGATATCCTGTGCAAATGCCCTTTGCTACTAATCATTGTTAAAAAAAAAGTGACAAATCCTCTTTCTGATTTACAACACCTAGAATAAGCCATGATTATGTCTCTTCATCCCTAGTTTTAAATCAACATTGATTTAAGTAAAATTGCCCGTGCCTAAACTGGTCACTACAGTTGTCTCATAAAAAGGACAAAAAAAAAAATCCCCTCTTAGATTTAGTGTTTATATCTTTTGTAAACATATATGTTTAAACTACTATTGCGGTAAACAAAATAATACCCCCAAAGATATCCACATCCTAATCCCCAGAACCTGTGAATTTGTTACCTTACATGGCTAAAGCAACCTTGCAGATGTAATTAAGTGAAAGACCTTGATGTTGGGAGATTATCTTGCACTATCCCAAGAAAATCTTGGGGTTCTTATAAGATGGAGAAAGAGTAAGTCAGAGAAGGAGACGAGGCAATAGCAGCAGAGGTTGGAGTGGTATGGCTCTGCCCTCACCAAGGAATTCAGGCAGCCTCTCAAAGTTGTAAAAGGCAAGGACACAGATTTTTCCCTTAAAGCCTTCAAAAGCAACACAGTCCTGCCAATCCATTTTAGACTTCTGACCTCCAGAATTGTAAGAGAATAAATGTGTGCTCCTTCAAGCTACTAAATTTAATTTGTTACAGCAGCCATTGGAAACCTACACAATCATATTCAGCATTTTAAATCTGAATATATTTTTATTTTTATTCAGATCACATTCTATGTGGCCCATCAGCATTTTTTTAAATAGAAGAATGAATTCTGCCATCACATTTCTACGAAAATTTTAGAGAGTTTAATATTTATGCCAAAATAACTAGAGATTTCATGATAGGTAAATTGGTTTTTACCTAGCTTAATTTAATAAATGCTCAGACCATCTGTATCAGTCACGTAAAAGTCCAGTCTGTATATACCTTTTTCTCCCATTTTAAAGAAAAAAGTATAGCAAACTAAGACACTGTCCAGCTTTTAAAAGGGACATTTCCAATGACCTATTCCTCTCTCCATCTCTAACAGTAACAAAAGATTTTCATTTAAAATAAGTGTGAATTTTCTTGATTCACTGGGAAAAAAAAAAAGCATTTGCATATGACCACTTATTTCTTTAGAACAAGCATAATAGCCTCTCATAAGCAGAGTAAATGCATAAATATGTCTTGACAGAAGGGACTGAGATTGGTAGTCCTTCCAGGAAGCCTGCGTTCATTGTGACAGTAAAATATTGCATACCCTCTTAAAACCTGAGATAGCAATGTTTTAAATATGTATGTTAAAGCCCTTTGAACATGCACAGCATAAAAGGGATCACAGTCACAAGAGCAGACAGTGTTCAGTCCTGAAGTGATCTGAATTTAGTCAATGAAAAAAGAGAAGAGATTTTAAAATCTTGAATGTATGGGAGTATTTTCCAGGGCAGAGTTGGAAAATTTTAGAATGTTGACACAAGTGAACAAAGATGAGATAATCTGTTGCCATTGATAAGAGGAATAAAAGGTATTCTACGAAAAGAAGCAAGTGTGTGTCTCAAAATGAGTAACAACTCTAAATTGCATGGTCAGTTTGGTAATCATGACCAGAACTGGCCGCAAGGTCAAGACAGAAAACCAGTAATACTGTGAAGTGCTACTGCGTTTTTCTGGTTGTTTCTTCTCCCACTATTTTAATAAGTACGTAAGTGTATTAAACTTTTGTAACTTTATTTCATTTGTAGTAGATTTACTGTTGCCCCACAGAGGAACACTCTTACAGTTCTGGAAGAGGAAAGTAACTACTCTCTCCTGTAATGGAAGGAACAGTTGATCTTTTAGGTCCTTTCTGGGATCGAATTCTAAGGTACTAGTGAAGCAAAGAGCACCTCAATTTAACTATTTTATCCTGATCAAAAAAATACAACTTGGGAGTGAAGGTTTAGGACAGGCTTAGCCATGTGTACTCTGTTACAAATATTTACCCTAGAAAATGGCTCCCTTCTTTGTCCCCAATCCTTACTAGAAGTAAATGTAGAGATAATGAGGACATTTAGAATAAATGTGGAATTTATATGGAGATCAATTTTCAGAGAGAGAGTGGGGAAAATCCAAAATCTTAAAACAGTATATCACCATTAGAACAACTATTTGCAACTCTGACAGAATTATAAATCAGCTATTGGGAATTCTCTCAGTTTACCTCAGATGAGCATATGCAGGAGAGTCAACCAAACTGCTAAAGATAATCTGTTACAAAGCACTTTCACCTACATCATTTCAACTGACTTGCAAAACCACCTTCTAAATGTATTATTACTCAACCTAAATAAACTGAGGCCCAAAGAACCTAATCCAAAGTACCATACCCAGTAATTATAAGAATCCAGAGGGAAACCCATGTCTTTAGACTTTAGAACCAGTTTTCAAATTTCAGTTATTATTCATTTCCTAGTAGGTTGTTTTGATCTTGTGGGACATAGCTAGAGCTGCCAAATTAAAATGCCAAGAATAACAATACAATCCCAAAGTTGCTAACCCTTATAGAAATATCCTGAGGGAAATTAAACAAAAAGGGTGAAAATGCTTTGAAAATTATAGTGCCTAACATAATAGCCCAACTGTTAGATGGACTCAAGGTTGAAAGCAGAAAATTAGACTGAATAATAAAGACAGGTTGCCTTTTCATAGGTGACGTGAGGAGAATGCTGTTTTCTGATGTCACAAATAGTTCTGCAGTGTAGCCATAAGTCCCATCCATGACATTGATGATGACATTGAAAAGGGATAAACAACAACAACAAAAAGTTTATTTTATGGAATGACATAGTCTATTGAGTTGGCTTTATGCTTTGTTATTAATATTTCATTGGAAGATGGCATGGATCAATTGTGGAAAATTTTGTTGTGGGCCAATGCCAAAACTTCCAGGTGATGTTTAGGGATCAGGGAGCTTCACAGAGGGAATGGAAACTGTGACCGGTGTTGGGGGAGGACTAGATCTTTTAAAAATACAGTTCCTTTATCCATATTGTCTCCGTTCACTGTCAGGATCAATAAAAATAAATGTCACAACCAGTTTGACTCAACTAGTTTTAAAATAAACACTCAACTCTAAAAATACTTACAGAAAGGCTGCCAATTAGTTTTTCAATGGGAGGGGGATTAAAAGGATCATTTGATAGGAAAGTACTGCAATAATTGTAACAATGCATATCATTATCTTTTTTATTACTAACCACTGTTCATTCTGGCTGGTTCACTTAACCGGCTATTTTTAATCACTACACTTTTTCAAATTTAATTTCACTAAATGTGGTGATGTCAATTATAAGCAGTGAATCAGGAAGAAACTAATGATTATAGATAATGCAGCTGTCCTGGTTAGTTGCTCTAGGAGAATGTGCTAAAGCTTTAGGAAGAGAAAAGCTTGAAGCCAAAAGAAAGTGAACACGAGTACAGTAGTATCATTTCTTCGTTCCAGTACCCAAATTAAGTACCCAGAGTGTACTATCATCTGGTCAGAACACGCACAATTTCACAGTTTTCACCAATCAGGACATTAAATAAAGGCCATAAAATACCTAAGTTACAGATAGTTATTGATCCTGAGACTTCATTTCTAAAAGTAAAAGTAGTTAAAAATGTCTATTGAGCATGTTCACAATCAGCATTAAGGGCATAGTTACCATTAGCATAAAAGTATGAGATATTACCAATTAATAAGAGGATATAATACAGTATAAAGTTAATTTTTCTGGTTAAAAAAGAATTCAGGCCCTGACCTTAGTCACCATAAAGATTCTCTATTCTTTTACTTCAATAACTTGCCTCAGATCTCAATATACTTGTTTGACAAATGGGAAAATCCCTGCTCCCTGACATTCACCTAGCATTTTGCCAGAGCTAGGAGTGAGTTTGGCTGCAAGTCCTCTAAGCTGGGATCACCATACAAAAATGTTGTCCCCAATAAAGCTCCTTCGGTTTAGGTTACTAATAATGCTGTCCTATATATACACAGCCACAGTTCTGATTATATATCAGCAGGGCATGCTCTCGGAATTGATTTTCTAGTAGAGGCAATACGTTTATATTAACCTCAACTGTACTTTCTCTCCCAAGCAAGACAGCTGACCAGGGTTGGTAATGCAATGTGTGGTTCACATCAAGACAGCAAATATGTTTTGATTCACATGACAACTGAAATGTTTCAATATTCAAACCCAGTTGAAAAACACACCATAACAGATAATCATTGTCTGCCTGGGGTTCAGGAGGAGAGAGGAATAGTAAACACAAAGCACAACTTATTTATCATTCCTGCTGAGAACCCAAATCATTATACTGATGTTATTTTTATATTGTTTTAATCAGTTGAACCTATGAGAAACCTCATGACATAACTAACTGACCAGCAAAAAGACAAGAGGAGTCACTAAAACATTGAAAAACTAACCATGGAATTTTTGAGATGTTGATTTAACATTTCAAAAAGAATAAAATATCTAGGGATAATACAGCCCTAATTTTCTCTTAGAAATACTAGGGAAGAGCAACAGTTAATTTTGATCAATTAGAAAAAAAAATCAAATTTAGTCCTAAACGTTATTACTTCATCAAAAGTACCAGCATTACTAAAATTTTATTTATATTTGCGTGTGTGTGTGCTTTTTCAAAGTTCAGATCATCACAAGGAGCACACATCAGAGTATTTTAATCCTATTCTAAATAAAGATTTAGAATTCTTAGAGCAAAAAAACTGTCAGTAGTATTACTACGCCTTATAAAATTATACAATCTGAAATGGAAAAATATATCAACCACCTGAGGGTAGTTTTTCAAATACAGAAGTATTTTCATACCAAAGTATAGTTAATAAAAATAATTTTACATGCCTATTTTAATTTAAATTTGGAAAAAGGGATAAAAATGGTTCTCTGTTTAAAAATAAATGAGACTATTGGGGATTTAAAGCCTTCTCTGCTTTCTTCCTTTGTTGCAACCTGTATAAGGAGTTGCTCTGTGTTTTACTTTCTAGTCATCCATTTTTTCCCAGCCTCCACAGCCCCATAAAGTTGCTCAAGGCAAACAAAACCTTTGCACATCCTCACAAATCTCATTCTCAGATTTCACCCCTAAGGCTATCACAGTTAAAATCTGCTGTCTGAAGACCTGAAGAATTTGCCAGCAACACACTTCATTTACATGAATGATTACATCAAAAATATAACCTAAAAATTTGTATTTTTCCTCTGCTGACAAGAAAGCAATAAAAGTATATTCAATATAAAAAACAGTATAAAGTGTACAGTCGCATTATGTTTCCTTTTTCTTTATTATCTGTTTTTTAACATGGACATATTAAGTTTACAATGAAAATTTTATGTCTCTAACATAACATACGCTATTGTTTCAAAAAATTAGTCTTAAAAATGCCATTTGATATAATTCTACTCTTTTTAAATTATTCTCTCAAAACCAGAAATGAGTCCTAGCTTACTACTCCCAAACTGAGGTACCTAAAATACCTTAAAAGGATTTCAAGAAGGAAAGCATGTCAAAATCCATCTGGTGAACCAAAAATATTCATTAGAAGTGGCAAGATTAGTTCCTTCTTAAAGGCCACACTTCTTACATTTTTTTCTAAATTTATCTTATAATCTCAGAACAAGAAAGTTATATTTTAAGGTTGAATCATGACAACTTTTTTTTTTGGTCACTCCTGTGATAAATAACATCAAACGAGTATTCCCAGAATTTATGTTTTGTTACGGTTAGGATTGACAGGGTCAGGTCTCAGGTGGTAACACATACACCCCAGGCAACATGGCACTTTTCAGTTGGAATATTTTTGAAACTGGTCTCTGGAAAGTGATAACTTCCAAAATGATGTCAGCTTTTATGAGCTTAGAAACTGGAGGCTAGTAGTTCACCAATATTCTCACTTATTCTGAATATTTACTTTATAACTCCTGTTAGTAGACACTTCCTAGGTTCCGCAGGCATAAGAACTATGAGACACAGACCATGTTCTACTTGCTGTCTATTTGGTAGTTGTATCAGTTAGGCTGTTTTCATTTGCAAGAATCAGAAAACTCAAAGTGGCTTAAAATTAAGATAATTTATGGATTAATATTGATGGAGAGTATAAAGATAAATAGATTTCAGTTTTGATCAGAGACTTAGGTTGGCTTAATTCTCATGCTGCCTTTTTTCGTGGTGGTTTAATAGCTGCAGTGGCTCCAGGTTCATATCTGCATATCACAAAAAAGAGGTCTACACATTCAAATGTAAAAGTTCTATTTGGATCTGATTTAATCAAACCAAAATAAACACTGTGGCTATGGAAATACTATGTGCTGATCTGCTTAGGCTTCAGTTACTGTCCTTCCTTGAACTAATCAGTAAGATAATACTGACTGGCAAATAGCAATCAGAGTCAATCACTGAGGCTGGAGATGGAGTTAATATCTGTATCCCATGGATATCATACAAAGGCAGAGGGCTCATACGGAGGAAACTACAAGTTCTATGAGAGTGGTCAATACAGTAACGACAAAAAAGTAGTAATAATAGAGGTCAACAGAGTGATGTCACAAAAATATTGTGAACAATTTTTGAGGGTAAAGTCTTACATATGTTTTGGTTTTTACAAGTATTTGTTGAATTATCGTACTGAATTTAATTCACAATAGCTAAAGTAATGGTAAATAAAATAATTATTTTATAGTTCAAAAGTCAAAAGGATATATATGGTTTGTATTATTCTGGAAAGGCATCTGAAAAAGGCCTTGAAAGGATAAGGGTGAAAATACTTCAGCATGCATGATTAAGGAGTAAGGCACTCTAGCAGAAGAAATGGTTCAAGCAAAGAGAAGTGTGAAACATTGAACATATTTTCTAGATAGTCTAACCTCCAAGGATAATATGCAGTGCCTTAATCACATTTTACCTTCTTAAAGTACCTATGAACACAGACTCCTATTCTTGCAAGATGCTGCATTAACCATTAACTGAGGCTTGTAACTTTTGCTGCAATTACACTTTCCCACCAAGATGGAATTAAATTCAAAAATTATACAGAAACTACACATACATGTAACATTACCTATTTTTACAATATTTTCAAAGGAGACTTTGGCAACAAAGTCACTTAGGCTATCCCATGTAACAGACAATATAGCAGAGATACTGAATGTTATTTAAAATCTTCCACTCAAGAAAACTTGGGATACTCTAGATCAATAACTTCCATACAGATATGACCACCTTATAGTTTAATTTTGCTGTTTTTC
Organism: Camelus bactrianus; assembly: GCF_048773025.1. Taxonomy (NCBI): domain Eukaryota; kingdom Metazoa; phylum Chordata; class Mammalia; order Artiodactyla; family Camelidae; genus Camelus; species Camelus bactrianus. Next base: position 32,248,694 of record NC_133545.1, read on the forward strand.
TAAAACAATTTAGCTACTAAAATTGCAAGGCTATATTACCCAACATATTTTAAATTATGAAGTACATTCTAGGTAATATTATCTCAAAAAATGTGGAGTCTGAGTTTCTTTTTCATATTTATTGACACATTATAAGGAGATGGCAAAACCAAAGCTACTTTTCTCTTATCTCACCATTTAATATTGTCCCTTCTTATGCAAACCAATGTTGAAAAAGTCACCAGCTCTCAACTGAAAAATAATTTGAGTTAATTAACTCCCCAAATGTGCTCTTCTGAGAAATTAGGATATATCTATAAGCTTCAATTAATGACATTCTAACTATAAACAATCCTCAACCAGAGGATCTCTATTTGGTATAGCTCATTGAAGGAAAATGGTAATTATAAGGAAACAAATTTTCATAGCTGATCAGGAAAGCTACATCACTTTCAAATAATGCCTAAGATAATTTATCCAGTTCTCTATTCATTTATTCAACAAATTCATTTGGAAAACTTACCGTGTGCCAGACATGATGTAAGATATTGTGTGAACAACAAAACTAAGAGTAATTATGGTTTCTGCTCCAACACAGGTGAGACTGGTGGGGAGTGACAAACATATAGACAATAACAATACCAGCAGATATACAAAATAATGGGAACATGCAGTATAGGCATCTAACTTGGAATTATAGAATGAAACAAGCTATCCTAGAAAAATCTGTAAAATCAAATCTGAGAAATAAACAATGATTAAAGTTAGGTAACCAAGGAAAAGGGATAATTAATTGTATCAGAAAGAAGGAATAGAATATGGAAAGGCCTGGAGGCTAGAGAACATGGTACAATCAGGAAACTTTGAGAACCTAAAAGAACTCACAAAAGGGGACCAGCCAGGCTTTCATGATATTCAGGGGCTACAGTCTACTATATTAAAAAAAAAAAAAAAAAAAGTACTAGGCAACCATACCAGGGACATAGAGGGATGCAGAGAACATCCAAATCTTCCATATCCTACTGGCTAGTACAGCTAGGGCTCTTTACTGCTGAAGCAATTCTTCATTGGTTCAAGAAATAAATTTTTTTCCTTATAATTATTTAGAAAGGGACTAGAGCTTGGGCAAGGACTAAAGGGGGACAACAGAGCCACATATGCAAACATCCACTAAGCAAAGGAGTCAGATCCTACTGGTGTTCTTTCAGTCTTGATACAGAAATTTGATAAGTACAGACTAGCCATGAACATGTCTGAAGACAATGAGCTAATGCATTCCTTTAAAATTCTGAAACACTTGGAGAATCACTGAGCCAGCCCACCAAAAAACGGCTAGACTAGTCAAAGAAGCCTTGTTCCAGACCTTGTTAGCTCTCGAAAAGAATGAGTCTTCCTTTCTTCTTTCAGTATTTTGGATCACAAAATTACACAGAATCTACCAAATTTCTTTTTAAAGATTAAATAAGTTAAGTTTTTAAAAAGTTGCTCCATACTCTAAAATCATTTTAAAAATAAAGTAAGGGAAAAACAAATACATTGCTTTGTTATATTTGATAAGATATAAGAAAATGATAGACTGAGATCCAATTTAGGTTTTATTTTGAGTTTAAGTTATCTCATTTTAAAGAACTCACAATATTTCAAATTTATTTTTGATATACAAACATGTAGTCATTAAAAATAACATTACCAAATAAGATGTCTTCATATATTGATATCACTTCCTGTAAGTAGACAAGTTATCCTTACCAGTGTGTTTACCTTTTAAAGTTAATTGATAATTTCTCCATTTTCCTTTCTTATTTTGCTTATTTGTGTTCTCTCTCTTTTCTTCTTCGTGAGTTTGGTCAGAGGTTTGTCGATTTTATTTACTTTTTCAAAAAAACAGCTTTTGGTTTTACTGATGTTTTCTATTGTTTTTTTAATCTCAATTTTATTTATTTCCTCTGTGATCTTTATTATTTCCTTCCTTCTGCTGCCTTTGGGGTTTTTTGCTCTTCTTTTTTGAATTCTTTTAGCTGGTAGGTTAGATTGAATAACATAGAAATACAGAATATCATACAAGAATATTATGAAAAACTATATGGAACCAAAATGGATAACCTAGAGGAGATGGACAAGATTCTGGAAACATATAGTTCACCAAGATTGAATCAAGAAGAAACTGACCACTTGAACAAACCGATCACTAGAAATGAAATCGAATTAGCAATAAAAAACCTCCCTACAAATAAAAGTCCAGGACCAGATGGCTTCACTGGGGAATTGTACCAAACATACAAAGAAGAACTCATACCAGTCCTTCTCAAACTCTTCAAGAAGATTGAAAAGGAGGGAATACTCCCACACTCATTCTATGAAGCCACCATTACCCTGATACCAAAACCAGGCAAAGAAACTACCAAAAAAGAGAATTATAGGCCAACATCACTGATGAACATAGATGCCAAAATCCTCACCAAAATATTAGCAAATAGAATCCAACAGCACATAAAAAAGATTATGAATCATGATCAAGTGGGGTTCATCCCAGGGACACAAGGGTGGTTCAACATACGCAAATCAATCAATGTAATACATCACATCAACAAGAGAAAGGACAAAAACCACAGGATCATCTCAACAGATGCAGCAAAAGCATTTTATAAAATTCAAGACCCATCTAAGATAAAAACTCTCACCAAAGTGGGTATAGAGGGAACATATCTCAACATAATAAAAGCTATATATGACAAACCTACAGCCAGCATAGTACTCAACAGTGAAAAACTCAAAAGCTTCCCACTAAACTCTGGGACAAGACAAGGATGCCCACTATCACCACTCCTATTCAACATAGTCTTGGAATTCCTAGCCACAGCAATCAGGCAAGAGAGAGAAATAAAAGGGATCCAAAGGAGAAAACAAGAGGTAAAAGTGTCACTATATGCCAACGACACATTACTATATATAGAAGACCCCAAAAGGTCCACACAAAAACTACTAGAGCTGATTGAAGAATTCAGCAAGGTAGCAGGTTACAAGATTAATGTTCAAAAATCAGTTGCATTTCTTTACACTAATGATGAATCAACAGAAAAAGAAAGTAAAGAAACAATCCCCTTTAAAATAGCACCCAAAGTAATAAAATACCTAGGAGTAAATCTAACCAAGGAGGTGAAAGAATTATACACAGAAAACTATAAACCATTGATGAAGGAAATTAAAGACGACTTTAAAAAATGGAAAGATATCCCATTCTCCTGGATTGGAAGAATCAATATTGTTAAAATGTCACACTGCCCAAGTCAATCTACATGTTTAATGCAATCCCTATCAAATTACCCAGGACATATTTCATAGAACTAGAACAAATCATAATAAAATTTATATGGAATCACAAAAGACATAGAATTGCCAAAGCATTGCTGAAGACAAAGAAAGAGGCTGGAGGAATAACTCTCCCAAACTTCAGACAATACTATAGAGCTACAGTCATCAAGACAGCATGGTTTTGGTACAAAAATAGACATATAGACCAATGGGACAGAATAGAGAGCCCAGAAATGAACCCACAAACTTTTGGTCAACTCATCTTTGACAAAGGAGGCAAGAATATACAATGGAATAAAGACAGTCTCTTCAGCAAATGGTGTTGGGAAAACTGGACAGCAGTATGTAAAGTAATGAAGCTAGAACACTCCCTTACACCATACACAAAAATAAACTCAAAATGGATCAAAGACTTAAACATAAGATAAGATACAATAAACCTCCTAGAAGAAAACATAGGCAAAACATTATCTCACATATATCTCAAAAATGTTCTCCTAGAAGAAACAAAAGCAAGAATAAACAAATGGGACCTAATTAAACTTAAGCATCTGCACAGCAAAGGAAACCATAAGTAAAACAAAAAGATAATCTACGGAATGGGAGAAAATTCTTGTAAATGAAACCGACAAAGGCTTGATCTCCAGAATATATAAGCAGCTCATACAACTTAATGAGAAACAACCAAACAACCCAATCCAAAGATGGGCAAAAGACCTAAACAAGCAATTCTCCAAGGAAGACATACAAATGATCAATAGGCACATGAAAAAATGCTCCATATCGCTAATTATCAGGGAAATGCAAATCAAAACTATAATGAGGTATCACCTCACACCAGTCAGAATGGCCATCATTCAAAAATCCACAAATGACAAATGCTAGAGAGGCTGTGGAGAAAGGGGAACTCTCCTACACTGCTGGTGGGAATGTAGTTTGGTGCAGCCACTGTGGAAAACAGTATGGAGATTCCTCAAAAGACTAGGAATAGACTTACCATATGACCCAGGAATCCCGCTCCTGGGCATATATCCAGAAGGAACCCTACTTCAGGATGACACCTGCACCCCAATGTTCATAGCAGCACTATTTACAATAGCCAAGACATGGAGACAGCCTAATTGTCCATCAACGGATGACTGGATAAAGAAGAGGTGGTATATTTATACAATGGAATACTACTCAGCCATAAAAACTGACAACATAACGCCATTTGCAGCAACATGGATGCTCCTAGAGAATGTCATTCTAAGTGAAGTAAGCCAAAAAGAGAAAGAAAAATACCCTATGAGATCACTCATATGTGGAATCTAAAACAAAACAAAACAAAACATAAATACAAAACAGAAACAGACTTATTATACACATAGAATACAAACTTGTGGTTGCCAAGGGGGTGGGGGGTGGGAAAGGACAGACTGGGATTTCAAAACGTAGAACAGATAAACAAGATTATACTGTATAGCACAGGGAATTATATACAAGATCTTATGGTAGCTCACAGAGAAAAAAATGTGACAATGAATATATATATGTTCATGTACAACTGAAAAATTATACTCTACACTGGAATTTGACACAACATTGTAAAATGATTATAACTCAATAAAAAATGTTTTTAAAAAATTACTTGATAAATTTTCAGAACTTTTGCAAACCTGTTGACATCAGCCATGGTAAAATTATTTATATCATGGAAATAGGCAAATTCTACACCAAAGTTGCCCCTACCCCAAAGGTCAGATAGTAAACATTTACCAGCACATGACTAGTTATATTCATGGGGAAGCAGAGAAGAAAGTAAATATTATATAATTGTTTATAAACCACATATGCTAACTAGGCACAGTAAAAAAAAATTATTCTCAATATCTTTCTGAAGCCACTTTATAAGATTGAATTCAATTATTTTCTTATTGTCAAAGTCTCCCCCACCCCAGTTATGATGCAATATAGAAAGTAAATGACAACAGTTAAAGCTAAAAAGCTTGATTCTCAGATTTGTTTTTTCAAAAATTGGCTAATATGATTATCCCAGAATTTTGCGATTTCAACCTATGTTTACCTATAATTTTTAAATAAGTCACTTAACTGCCTAAGAAATATGAGGATTTGGGAAAGAACATTGACCTTTTTTGCCAAAATGCAGAGAAATAAATTAAATATATATGCGTATACTTCCAAAGCCATAAAATTCAAACTTGGCAGGTATTCAGATCTTAGCAAATAAGGAAAATCAAGCCAACTCTTAGTAAAGCATCTAAGAAAGTTTTAAGCAAAAAGTTTTCAAATGGCAAGGTGAGCATATAAAACTTTTCCACTAAGTTTCAAGGTCAGTTGAGAAGCTAAGGCTACTGCCACTGAAATATACATTACATACTGTAATCCAAAGCATAGAAAGCCAGCTATCCAGCTCACCTGGGCTCAGATCAACCAGATGTGCAACAAATGAGTGATGAGAGAAACTCAAGGCTTCACAAGAAATGAATGCATTTTTTGCATTCATGCTTCACAAACTCAAAGCACAGTGTTGAAATCAAGTAATCAAGGTTTAGTCCAACAGAAGTTAACCAATTCTTAGAATTATCAACTTTAGAAATTCTCTGGGGAGAATTACCCCTAGAGTACATGAATAAAAGTTAAGTGCCTTGATGCTCATGATTTCAAAGTTTCTTTATCCTACATAAAGGACTTTAAAGAAAAGCTTTTAACAGCATGATGTATTTAAATAGCCACACCAGAGGGGAGGGTATAGCTCAAGCAGTAGAGTGCATGCTTAGCCTGCAGGAGGTCCTGGGTTAAATCCCCGGTACCTCCTCCAAATATAAATAAATAAACCCAATTAAATAGCCACACCTACACTGCAGTCCTGACACTGGATGAAAAGGTCACCTTAATATACATCAGTATACAAGGATAAGTCCCTGTGAGACACATTTTGCACTCACTACCTCATTCCTCTGGTATATCTTGTCAACAAGGAAATTTCCAGGTCTTTATAGCAGGTCTTTATTAGGACCATATAAACAAAGCAATAACCTAGTCTACTAATAAGCCCATCAAATGCATTCTTCACTTCTGCCACGGTGTTTTTGATCTCCAGCATTTCTTTTTGGTTCCTTCTTAGAATTCCCAACTCTCTGCTTACATCACCCATCTGTTCCTGTATACTATCTACTTTATCCATTGGAGTGCCAAGCATCTTAATCAGAGTTGTTTTAAATTCCCAATCTGATAATTCCAATATCCCTATGTCTGGTTTTGATGCTTGCTCTGTCACATCAAATTGTGTTGTTTTCCCTTTTAGTATGCCTTGCAACTTTTTTCTTGATAGCTGGACGTGATGTACTGGGTAAAAGGAACTGTTGTAAACAGACCTTTAGAAATGTGGTGGTAAGGTGTGGCAGGAGGGTAATCATTCCACACTCCCGTAATTAGGTCTCAGGCTTCCCAGTGAGCTTGTACCCCTAGACTGGGAACTTCACAAATGCTTCTCAGTCCCTCCCACCCCTTAGGTGGGCTTTAGCAGGACTGTGAGAGTGAGCTAAATTTAGAAATTTCTCTTCTCTCACATGGAACCTAGAAAGCTGACTGGAATTGAACATTTCCCTCCCATGAAGTCAGTGAGGCTCTGACAAAACCCCAGCAGGATAGTGTCCAGCTGATCAGTTTCTCCTGAGGGCAGGCCTTCTTAAGAAGAACACAGTGCTATGGTGTATTTCAAAATGGTTCCTTTTCCTCTTCCCCTGCTGAAAGCACAAGGGGAATTTTCTCCAATATTTATTCTTGAGAACCTAATCAAGCTCCAGGAGGTAATATTCACAGTAGAATAGAGGCCTCCCATAGGATAGGATCACCTGGAGTTTTTACCTCTTGGAGTTGTCTACTCTGAGCCTCCAGCAATTTGTCCAGTACAGATCAGATTTTCCTACCCTGACACTGGTTCCCACACAGTTTCCACTCATGAGTCTATGCTCGGGGATGCTGTGACTCCCTGTATCCGCCCGTCTGTCTCCCCAGACTTGGGAGCGACACTTTGCCTTGTGTCATCCTCTTACAGATCCAAGGAGAGTTGCTGACTTTTGTCTGTTCAGCTTCTTACTTCTTATTAGGTTGGAGTGTGACTTCAAGCTCCTATTATGTGCAGAGAAGGAGAGCAGTGGAGCAACCCAATCTAGTGGTCCTCAGAGACAAAGGGAACACCTACAACTTGACTTAGATTTACTCTTCAAGTACAAACGGGCTTTTAGGGGGAAAAGATCCACCTGAACTTTGCTGAGATAAAATCAGATGGAATTGAAAAGGGAGGGGGAAAGGGTAGCATCAGAAATAAAAATAAACATTAATAACTACAGTTATCATATATCTACATTATTTTACTTACTCCTTACAACAACCTCATGAAATAGGAGTTTTATCTCCATTTAATAGATGAGAAAACCCTGGCTTAAATATTTTGATTAAGGTCACAGAGATAATAAGCAGAGAAGGAAAAACTGGGCTCTTTACCACTCTGTAGTGAATAAGGAACTAAACCACTACTGTAAGATTTTTGAGTAAATTCTTCATGTTTATTATTTTCCTTATCCTTTCTGTTTCCCTATAATAATTAGTACTAACAGCCCTTAAAAACCAAAACACAAGTCCTTTGTTTTGGTTACAATAAGAAATGTTTGTTTTGAAGCTTAGGTACTACTGTACAGCTAAGCTTATAGAAAGAGGTCCTCCCAAGATGAAAAGTAGATGATGGTCAAAATTGAGAGGTTAACGGCAGGTTAATTCCTTAGGAAATATATCAAGGAGTCAGAAGAATATGGGACATTCATGTGGTCCAGAATATGGAACTTGAGTCCAGGAGTCAAAAGGCCAGTGAAAGTTGCCCAACATGAAATTTCCCCTGTACTGTTTCAGCATCTCAACCTACATTTAAGCTATCAATTTATGTCTTAGATATGGGCATGTATCCATTTCTCCAAGTCATCTATTATATGTACTATACTCCTAATATATTTGTCAGTGGGCATTCTTGCAACATAGTCTTCCTTGTGCACTTGAAGGCTTTCTTTATAAAATTATCTCTTCTACCAAGTCTGTTATGGATTCAAGACTGAGACGCAAACACAGACAGATGGTAAGTGACTCAGAAAGTCAAGCACTGGACAAAGAACCCCTAACGTTCAGAGTTTTCAGGTGAATATATCTCCAATTGGCCATACTCCCACCTCCTCCTCTTCATGTCATTACAACCTATTAGAACAAAGGTGAAAAGGAGGGAATGATGGGTAAAAGAATGAGAAATTACCAAAACTTACCAAACACTTTCCATATTTCATCTGCTGTGTTAGACATGTCTATGGGCTTTAAATTCATTTAATAGTCACAAAACTCCTCAGACTTTTGTAATTTCTTTTCATTTGTCTTCAGAATTAACTGGAGTTATTTTAGCCATATCCCTTGTATAAATAGCATATTTGGGGTAGTGTCTGATAATATAATTAGTTTATGCTTTGATATTCCCCTCTGCTATAATCACATGGCAATGATGGGCAAATCAGAAGAGAAAATTATGAGACATAACTGAGATCAAATAAAAGATAAGCAGTTTTGTGGCCACGGTATAGAACAGAAACACAGCATGAGACAGGACCTGAAAGCTGGTGAGTCTTAGAATTCAGAGACAAGCAGAGTTTGCCAGAAGTTCCACTCCTATAATCAGTACAAACCAACATGCATTAGGCCAGAGGCTAAATCCTCAACTATCCACTGGTGGCAAGGAGCAGGGGAATTTAGATGTTCCCAGAGAGTACTGAAAACATATATTTGATGTTTACATGAACAGGTGTTAATGCAATAGAAAAAAAAAAATGCTTTAGCCTTGTCCAAGACTATGTAACAAGTGCCATCAGTCTGTGCAATGGATAAAGGACAGTCACAATGTCTAAAACACTCAGGTCACTGGGAGATACAATTGATTACAGTTGGTGGTAAGCCACTATAAACCTCCAGCTCCTGTTATTCTTTTTAAGTGGCCATATTAAGGTGAGCATTTCTTACCTTTTCTTTGCCTTTAAGTTCTTAATTAACATAAACACTAATTAAATAAATGTTTTCCTTTGTTCGCATGGAATTCCATATCCTTTCTGTTGGACCATCACGGAAGGGACAAGAAGACAGTTTAGAAAATAATTTAAGTACCAGAGTGTCAGAATTTTTGTGCTAATTCCCTGAGCTCAGATTTTCACAGGCAACACAGAGAGGAACAGATGACACTTGCACACACAATGGGTTGCATTACAGGAGAGGAACCCTGAGCTTAGGGAACCCAAATTCTTAAAATATGTAGTAAACATGCCTGCCCTTTGCTCTAGAGGGAGATACAAGATACTGGAAAGTAAGAAAACCTGTCCTTTGCTTCAGAGGGAAATAGTGCCTCTAATATTCAATAATGATCTTTACAAACACCCACGTAAAGTCCTAAACAAAGAGCAATCAGTGCCTCACTTGCAGGATATGCAAAAACATGAAAGATCCACGGATAATTGTCTCCCCACAAATATATTAAAAAATTCTCAATCTCTTTAGTCAAATGGGAAGTGTAAACTGAGTGACATAATATACCCATTACACTGTGTTAAAAAATAAAAGTCTAGAAATAGGAAGTGTTGACTAAAGTACAGGGAAATGGAAACACACATGCTGCTGGTGGGAGTATAAACAAGCTCATTCACTTTGAGGAGTAATCTAGCAATATGTAGTAAAGCTGAAGTTGTTCATATTCCAGGATCGAGGGGTTCCACCTCTTGGTATATATGTCCCTAAAGCTCTTGCGAATGTTGACAGCAGAAAAAAAAAATGTTGCTGCCAGCGTTCTTTCTATGCATGACAGCTGAAAAGTTGAAATCAGCTTAATTATCCATCAGAGGTGAGTGGTTAAGAGAAGTTATATTGAAGACTCAACAGAAGTCAAAATTAATAAATAAAAGCTATATATATAATCATATATAATCCTCAAAAAAATATTGAGTTTAGTATGCCATTCATATAACATTTAAAACATACAGCTATCATACACATGTTATTTTTAGATAATTTACAGAATACATTTTATTTTTTAAGAGAAGATTATCTTGCATGGGAATAATAAATACTGAATTCTTGGTAGTTCTTCCTTCTAGGAAGTGAGGGAATTAGAATAAGGAAAGACACCCAGTGGTCTTAACTATAATATAGTTATAGTATTTTCTTTAGTTTTATGATATAGGACATATAATATAGTACAGTACTGAAATTTCTTAAGCCTGAGTATGAGAGTGATTATAAAAATATTCCATATTCTTATTCATGTATTTGAAATATTTTATCCTAAGAATGATTAAAGCTGTGTTAGTTTGGAGGTGGAGAGCTAAATAATCACTATTCCTCCATTTATCATTTAGTTTATTGGCCAAAAGTGCCAGGATAGCTTTATGGTTAAGACTTTGTACTCCAAACTAAAAATGTCAGAGTTCAAATCCCACCTCTATACCTAAACATTTCTGTGACATCAAGCAAGTTAACTAACATTTCAAGCTTTGGTTTACATGTAAATCTGGGATAATAATATACATTACATTCTAGGGTTGTTAAAAGTGCTCCAAGAGGCAATAAATGAAAATGCCCTCTCTTACTTGGAAAAAGAAAAGCATTTTAAAACATTGACTGATACTTTATATTAGGAACAGTTTAATGTATGTTTCTTAATTCCTTCTTTTATCTTTGACCATAGCAATCCAATATATCTTTATAATCTCTTTAGGAAAAAAGATCACTTTAATCAGAGGTACTGTATATTTTCTCTCACTTCTTTTGACACATTCTTCATACCAGCCGACCATACATCTCACTCTTCCCCAATCTACTCAGTTTAGTCTATGAGACTGTGACCATCCTTGTTTCTTCCACCTTTAATATCTTTCCATTCTCCATGGCTTATCCAGCTCTTATCTTCCTTTGCAGCCTATATCAAGACCCATTTCCATAATGAGATTTTCCTAAATTCTTACCACTACACTTTGCTCCAAATAGCCTTCTCTGAATAAAAACACATTACTATCAAAGACCAAGAATAACTCCAGTGTTTTACATTTTATGGCACTTTATAGTTTAAAATCATTTACACTTTTGTCATTCATATGACATTCAGGTGACGATGAGCTACTGTGCAGAACTAATTTTATATCTGCTGACTCTAAGTTTAATACTTTGCATCACCTCACATACTAAGATCTTTCAAAAAGTTCACCTTTAAAGGTATACCTCACTATTGTTTTTTTATAAATACTTCCCTGATACAAGGGTTTTTAAAGAACTGAAAGCAACAAGATGTTAAGTTGCAAACATAAACTTACTAGGGATAATAAAAATGAACCATCATAACTGTCTTGTAATGTCTTGCCTTTACAGAAGCAGTGTGTTCAGAAGCCCTGTTTTGTCCAGATATAACATAATCCACTTGCCTAATAATGGGTAAAGATGTAACAGATAGATTCCACAGAAAAACTTGGAGAGGATAAAAGATGGACAATTTGCAAATTTGTCTATAATCCCTTTGACACAAAGAAATGAGCACTGAACAGAAAGACCCCATGCAAGCTGATGGGAGGAGCCCATATAGAAGGATCCTATACATAAGCCTGACTCTCCGAGGGAGACCTGTTCACGCTTACATCAACTAAACCTCTCTCCACACACAGTTTCCCTATCTGCTGGATTCACATGCTAAAAGCCCTGATGTTCAGAAATCCTAATGGCCTAGGATCAGGGAGCGGGGATGAAACAGGACAGGGGAAGATGAGGAGGCATAACTGCACTCCTTGTTTTTCACTACTGAATCCTATACATAGGCTTTGGTTTTAAAACCTGAATGTTAACCCTGATTAATTTAATCAATTTCATGTAGGGGAAGACAGATATTAGAAATTTCAGCAAATGAAGAGAACTAAAAAATTTCCATTATTAACAGGGACTCATCCAAGAGCCATTTATTAATAATATTCAATCCTTATTCTACTTTATGTCACTATTTGTCCAATCAGTGTATGTGCTTCCTTATATTTCTGGTTAGTCTGCAAGTTACTGAATGATAAATCATGAACTTAGTATTTCTTTAAAATTCCTGATGCTACTATTGTAAAATTAGTTTAAAATGTATGATTTTTTAAAATCTTTATTTTCTTTATATACAATTTGGGTTATAGGAAGGGCATAATAATTTTTAATGTCAAAACTTATTTCTAATTGCTAATTTGTTACAATTAAGAGGGTGATTGGGGAAAAGAGAAATTAAGTGGACACCAGGTTGAATTCAGGTTCCAGTGAAAGGAATAAAGTATACAAAAGACAAAAAAAAAAAAAAAAAAAAAAAAAGGAAATGGATAAATCAGGAAGAAGGAAAGAAATAAAGACTTGTTAGCCAACCAGAACTAATTACAAAAAATGGAGGCAGCTAGGTTAGATACAAATCCAGACTGGAAAACGGGAAAAAAAAAAAAAAAAAAAAAAACTGCGTAAGTAAATTCTTTATCCTGAAACAGGGACAATGGATCCAGTTATGTTCAACATACACATATGTAGTTGAATTCTCCCAATAAATCAATAAAGCTTTATAAACTATAGACCTCTACAAAAAAAATGACAGGGGTTGTAATGAAGATGAAGACATTGTGTCTATAAAAGGGACGCATTACTGACAGGACTACTTGGAATGCAAACATCAAGTAAGATAGGCCTTCCCTGACATTCCTAGATTAAACTCAAGGTAAAGAGAAGAAAATAATTGGACTTTGGGGATCCACAAAAAAATCTGGACTGAGATTTCTCAGCCTTGGGAGACTGAACAGAATCATCTGGAAATAAAAAAAAAAACTTAAAACTTAGTTTAGAATTTATACAAAGTTGAATTATACAAGTATGCAATTTTCCAGTCCCTTCCATGCATTTTTAGTTTGTGATTTATGATTCTTCTTTCTGTGTGATTAAGGGTGTGATGATACTTACAACTGTCTACAATGGAAAAAAGCAGAGAGAAGTGGCAAATGGTTATAGTTCTAAGTTCTCAAAGAAGCTTCACCCATCTCCATCCTCATCTCATTTTGAGCCTCTTAGTTTAGGTGTAAGGATGATGAAAAACTATTAAATTAGTATGCTGTTTTGAAAAAAATTAAAAAAAAACAATTAAGGGATTTGAGTCCTAATGTACATCCACACTCATTTCCTGGGGTCTGAAGGGGTCCAAAACCTCAGAGAAAAAAGACTTCAATAAATGGGAACTCAGGACACCATAGAATAGACCCATATCCTCCTCAAGAATGTTAACATCGACATTTAAGGATAATGACCATGAGCACCCCTGGGAGTTGCAAGGCTCAGCTTTTTGAAGAGCTTCCAGATAAAGTTAACAGGGTTAGCTTTTTGTCAAGGGAGGCTGATGATTTCAACAACACAAAATTATCCATAGTGTTGAGCTTCCAGTCTCTACACTTGATTCACCAGGGATAATGAATTGGAGAACCAGGAATGGAGAGACTGAATGTTCAGAAGTCAATGAACAAATACGACTACTTGTGAGAATTTATGTAGGAACATGGCCAAATTTAAAGAGAAAAGACAGGTTGGGGCATATTATTGTAAAATAAATTCCTTCAATACAGGGCAGTAATTTTTCTGTAGAATCTGAGAGGTAAGCAATTTTTTTTTTCAGAGCAGAGGTACAGTATGACGAAAGTACTTCAAGAATTTTAATTTAATATATAGTACAAATTGTGGAAATTATTTTAAATTCACAGAATCCATAAAACATAACCCATTTTCATTAGCATACATCAGTCTTTGTCCCTAATGAATCAGAGATAACCTAAAAGAGTCATAAATGCTGAAATTTATGTATAAATACTTTTCAATAGCTTTCATACCACAAAACTAGTATAAACTGAGCCTTCCCTGGAGTTCCATCCATAACTATTAAGTTTCTAAATGATTCGTTTTAATGGTAGTCTCACCTATGAGTTTCCAGATTATGTATAACCAAGACACTTGTACTTAAAGGTATAGAAATTATTCCCACAGTTTTTGTGGGATTATTACAAATTGCTCAAGGGTATCTGACTGACACAAAGATTAATGAGGATAAAGACAGATAAATAGATATAAATATGGATGTTTACACAGAATGATCCTTATAAATGAAAGAAGTAAACTACTTATTTATTTGTTATCTTTGCTTATCTAAATTTGGATAAAAATCAACAGTTTTTGAGTAAAGTTAAGAAATAATGATCATGAATATCTTTCTCTGAAAAAAATTCTACTTGTCATCTTATGATATTTTTCCTTTAGTTTTAGAATACTTTATAATTAGGTCTTTGGAGGAAAACTCTCAATTTGAAGAAAATTTCCTTTTCTCATTTAAAATTAGTTAAGTCAACCAATTCAGGCACTGTAGGGATGATGTGATGTCCTTAATTTTTTTTCATATAATAATATGTATGTGTGGAAAGAAATCCATCTTTTCTAAATTTCAAGTTTTGTTTCAAAAGATAAAAGTCTGATTTGGGCATCATTCCCAGAAATTCCTTTGGGGGGAAATGACACATTTCAAAACTGCAGAGTTCTAGTTGTATTTGGTTAAAATAGTCATTTTGGAATGGAGGTCTTCTGTGTCTGTGTTTAAAGAACTGTTCTGTGTGTTTCCGTTCAGATTTGAGAAATGTCAAATTATGTTAACTCCAAGCTAGCTGTATATAGCTGCAACTAATAATAAGCATAACATGTCGAGTTGTAACATCAACTAATTGTATTCACGTGTCCTTATTTGAGTTCAGGACTGTGCTTTCTTCACCAAAAATAATTAAAACCTGACACCTAGGTAGCACAGCTGGATTTAGGACAAATATGCCACTAGAAAAAAAAAATCTACTTCTACCTTGAAACAGAAAGTAATGTCTTCTTAAAAATAAAATTCTCTTATGGCAGTAGTATGTACAATTACATTGTGGTCTTAGTTGCAGTATCCACTTTTACAAGTGAATTAAAGAGACAGAAATGATCCCAGAAGAAATAGAAGGACTGCGTCTGGTAAGGCTGAAAGATATAACTGTCTTTCTACATGACGCTAACGTTCTTCAAAGAAAAAACAATATTGAAATATTTGTCAATGATAAGCAATGTTAGTCTAAATTCAGCATTTGACCCAATACTGTTCTCTTAAAGCTGCATATACAGTCAAACATTTTGTAGAGAAGGTGGAAATACAATGTTAGAAACACCCTTAAAGAACTTTACTTTTCAGGTATAAAAGCCACTTAGGATGTATTATAAAACTCTGAACTCTTAACAGTTTCCAAAAAAAACCCAAAAAATAGCAAGGTATTAGATTCATTTCTATACCCACTTAATCAAAATTCAGTTAAAATTCTATTTTCCATTGCCAAGAGGAAAGTGTTGAGAAAAAAGTGCATAAATCATAGTGTTTTAATGAACTGTTAGCTTCTGGAAAATAGTTGTTTTTAAAAAGGCAGCTCAGAGGAAGAAAGAGTTAGACCAAACTTCAGAGTATTAACAGTGTTTAGCCCTTTTGTTAGGGGGTCTAGTCCAGCATTACTGATGTTGCTTTCAACTACAAAATAAAGGCATTACTGACACTAAAAAAGGAAAAAATAAAACTTTAAAAGAGTTTAACTTTTCTGTTTGAAATAATGGCCAAAATAATTATATGCTATATATTTTCCTCTATTACACAGAAGTAATACAATCAAAATATTCATGGTAGACCCTCACACCTCACTTAAAAGGTTCTTTTCCCCAAACTCAACCTCAGCACCAACTCTCACTAAAGAGACTACACATGAAGATCAAATTTTTAATTGCATATCTACTCAATTTTATTACTTTTAAAATAAATATATATATACCCTATTTCAAATGAGTGAAATGACTTTCATTATTTTATAACCATCAAAATTAATTTGAGTTCTTTTCTTTTCCATTCTGTATTATGGATCTTTGAAATATATTTTTCAACCTTTTTAATAGCCAGTGTATCTGCAAAAGGTCAATAAATACCAGTTTAGAAAACTTGCCAGTACAGGCTAAAAATAATCTGTACTTTCATCTTCCCAGGAAACCCTAGTAATATCAGAAAATCTATTTCTTAGTGAAATTCCAAATGGAGATATTTGATGACCACATTAGAATCTAATTAGAATACACCCTATGTAGAGTAAAACTTGTTATGAGGAAAATGTCATGAATATTATGATGGTTAAACAAACTTTTATGTGCCTTACCCAGAAGGAAATACAAAATGAGCAAGAAATAGTCACTGTTCTCAAGATCTTTAAAATATTCTAAAGACAGAAGTATAAATAATTTTTAAAATAGCAAGATTAATTTCATCACAAGGTGTTTTCAGCTGTAATGCCCAAACATTTGAGATATGGCAATAGTAAGATTTCTCTGTGTTCCTATGAATATTCAGATACATTAGTGGTAATCATTTTTGCATTTTGACATCATTTTCATATTAGAAAAACCAAGGAGAATTTTTATTCATCTTTACTATTTTTCCTCATCACTTCTCTCCCTAAATAAGACATTAATTTTAATGTGAAAACTTCACTAAACAGCAATTCATTTATTACATTGCTTCTCCTCTTTTATTAGCATTTTGATTTATAAATGGAAGTTTTGATTTTCAAAACATTTCTTGAAATCACGTAAGTGAAACCATGCTAAGAGATTTTGGTCTTCAAACAAGATATTCATGACCAACCAAATGATAATACTAATAAAACTAACAATGTGTCAACTAGATAAACATGCTAAGAATGAATGTCATATGAATACTATGTTATCTATATACTCACACTGTGAAATCTGGATCACTGAAAGCTTTTTAATAAAACTTCTTGAACTGGATAAAGATTAGTTGTTTTTTTCTCATGAGTTGACCTTATAATTATATACAAATCTGTTACTTCATTCACAGCAAAATAAGTCTGTATTTTCCAACTTCACTTCTAATTTTAGCAAATCAGTTATTTTTCTTTAGGAAGACTATGTGCATCGTATTTGCTAAATAATCATAAATTAAAACACTGAGAAATTAATATAGGGCAGAGACTTTGGATTACCCTGTTGAACTCTTACAACCAGCCTATGCATTGGTAGTATTTCTCTCCCTAATTGTGAAGAAACTGAGACTTAACAAGATTAGGTAACCGGCCCAAAGTTCAGGCTAACAAATGGCAGATGCAAGATTGGAACCCAGGCCATCTGAGACCGGAGTCATCAATCTTAGTCACTAAAACATGATTCTTCCAAAAGACACAAACACTCCTTTAAGTTAACAAGTATTGACTACTTGCCAATATACCATGCAGGAGTAAGCCTTGGTCGTATGTCATTAGGTAAGAGGTGTTGCTTGTTCAATATGTACAATTGCTGGAGAATCTAACCAATCTAGGTATGTTGGTAAAAGATCACTTGGAATATCATTTTAAAATTTCTAGTTGAGAAGAACAGACCTTATATTATAAAATGTTTTATACTTTTATAATATATAACTTAAATGATAAACATACACATATGTGTAACAGAATTTTTAAAACATACATGTAAGACAATAAAAAGCAATAGATTGTGGTTTTTTTCTGAATCACAAACCCCCTGTCACTGGCCAGAGGAGCTTATGAAATACCTTTCCTGCTCCCTAATAGTGCCTTCTTTGTGACAACTGTTTCTACACATGCCCTGACCCACTTCAGTGTGTCACACCAGTCCATGGTTCATCATTACCTCTGCCAGTTCACACAGAATAGGTTATTCTGTTAAATCAGGTCTCATATGTTAACTACAGTGCAGCATCTTTCTACAGCTTTGTAACTGCTCAAAATTATATCTTTAACAGATTTCAAATATTTCTATTCCTAGATGAGGATTCATATAATGCATTAGCTTCCAGAGGTGTGACTATTTTCCAACTCAAGGCTTTAAATTTCACTTTACAAAAATAACTTTTTCTATGTGCAACTGCAGTGAAAAAGATCTTATAAATCGTCCTGGATTCGGGAAGTAAGAGAACAAATTCCAGACTGAATATGACCTGAGAGTTCCTTGGCGCTTTCACCTCAAGTGCCATGACAACCTGGTTGCCGTAATCAGTGGTAAGGTTTGTCACTAGTAGTGTATTTGTTTCTTAGAGTAATGAATATTCTCAGTGTGTCCTTCCCTGACTGTTTTAGCTAAAGTCCTTTTCCTTCAGTCAGTGTGTAATTTCTAAAGGGTATATTTTGCTTGATTTCTCTGCATGTCCTCCACCAGACTGTAAGCTCCACTGGCCATCCTATTATTATTATTATTCTCCCAGTGCTCAACATAGCACTCATCCTCTAACACTGGGGCATGCAGGAAGAATGAATAAATCTTGCCCTTTATGGATCTATCTTCCACAGTAAAGTCACAGTTGTATTTCTGAATTGCAAAACAAATTCTTTAACTTACCTTAAACCTTTCCAATGGCCTCCTACTTCCTAAGGTAGAAGCCTAAAACTCTTAATAAAATATGCAAACTCTTTGACCACTGAGCCTATTCCTACCTCCAGTCTCCTTTCCTTCCACCTCTGAATTCAACTTCTGCTCCATGAATCCAAAATACTGGAGGTTCCCCAATTGTTTCAAACCTTCATATTTTCCCAAATTTTGGACATGCTGTTTCATATACCTTAAAAGCTCTGCTCTCCACTTAATCCCTAGTCCCTGATATGTGATTAGCATATGTTCACTCCTTCTTTAAGGGGCTATTCAAGGGTTCTGTGTATTTTTCAGTGATGTCTTTCCTAATACTCTCAAATACAATTAGATCCCTTTGCCTATGCCCTCACTTCATTTTATCCATATTCTCATTATAGCTGTTACTATATTGTACTCATTATCTACATTAGCTTCTGCTTTCCTACTAGACTAGGATTACGCCTACATAATCATCTTATGATCAGGAGTTGTAGGTTACATCTATGTATTATCAGTATCTAAGAGAGTGCCTATATTAAAGGAGATCCTCTAAAAAGATGTAGTGAATGAGTGACAGAATAGAGGTCTCATTGTTAATTAATGTCCATGCTAGGACAGCTGAAAAATCTTTTGATATTTTTTTTTCTCTATAGGATGGAAATAAATTCAACCTAACTCAAGAGTATTATTCTAACAAATGGATTTAAACACACCCTCTAAACTGAATGTTCTACAAATGCTTCCTCAAGACATTTACATATTAAAGGCAATTTATAGACATGAATTCAGTTTAGAATTCTAAATCAGAGAGCTTGCAAACAGTATGATTTTAAATTGTTCACCACACTGCACGATATAGACATGATTTTTTTTTCCAGGAAGTATGCTACAGCAGACCATGGAGCTTTATCATATCTCACTGTCGTTGGGTCCATGCTGGGAAACTGCCATATGCTGAAACTTCAGTTAGAAAATCTGAGGTGAAGTCTAAGTCAGATTCACGGTTATACTAAGCCCTCTAATTACTGATACCGAAGAGTCACTGAATTTTTAGAGCTGGAGGGGTGCCATGAGAGGACATCAAGTTTCCAGTATATATGTATTTTTTATTTAAGACAATTCAGAATTTGAAGAAAAAAACAAGACAACTATGTCACCTTTATCTTGTGCAGGAGTGAAGAACGTAAATAACCTGTATGTAAACTATGAGAATTAACTAAGCATTTCAAGGTCTTTATCTCCATTGCCAGCTCATTTATATAAAAACGACTTTGTGGTACTACAGTAACAAATCTCTCCATTATTTCCAAAATGAAATGACCTCAAAGAGGGAAATAACACACTGACCACATTTTTGAACTGGGGAGCACAAACATGAGAGTGTGATTGATTTTTACAGCACTTAAAAGACATTTCTGTTAGTGCTAAAAGCAAAGGTCAGAAAAGACTTTTTTCCCGGGGTGGGGGGGCGGTGGGTACTGAACAATCTCACGTTTCAATAGAATAATCTGCCCTTAATGTTGGGTTTTTATTTTCAATAAATGTTCTTGAAGGGCTAATGAGGAATAACAATTCTACTAATGAACAGCCTAATCAAAATGCAAATCTATTTCTCTAGACATTAAGGGAAATTTTAAAATTCCCATTTGTTTCTTCAGAAAAGATAATCTTACATGGTTTTCTAGATAAATATGATTTTAGAAAAAAATAAATAAACTAATATGTGCAGAATGTTCCCTATTCAAGAGGATTCTCTGAAATAATACATGCAGGACTTTTCTGATGAAAAGTAGTGTCATTACATAGCCTGCCTTTAGTTAAATTAGTCAAATTCTGTATTTTTTCCCTTTAATGGGTTGGAAATTATATATGCTAATTATAAAGCTTTTGTGATTGTTCTCAAACACTTAGCATTCATCTTTAAGTGTAGAGTTTTACTATCAATTTTAAGATTTAATCAGTATTATTCCAGTGCACAGAAGACTAAACACTCTGAAGACTTTCCATTGAAAACAACTAAAATTCTGGGTAAAATAGGAAAAAAATACGTTTAATGCTTCATTAAGATAGCATGAAAATAAGAATCTACCATAAATGGTTCACTTCCACTTAGGCTACAAGAGAATGCTGCTTTTACACTAATAGTGACAGAAAGATAATTTATAAAATCATAACTTTTCCAGAGCCTGTCAGAGAGCAGAGTTCTCCAGGCAACAAAGGAAACTGAATTCTACAGAGTGACAAGCCTATAAGAGTAGAGACAGGACACAAAGTGTTTCACCTATGTTAGAGCACAGGAGAAATAGGTGGCTATCAAACATGCAGATAAAAATAAATAAGCTAAAATTTTAACAAAGTTTTAAAGGACAAGTATGGGGAACCTGTCAGCATCTGAGAAGCCAGAATCAAGAGGAGTTTGCATTTACTTGCAAGCTCTTTTCAATGGCTTTCTCCCAAGTGCTCCTGAGAAGGACTGGTGCAAAGAGGGCCCTCCCTCCCAACCTGGGACAAGCATTCAGGATATAACCTGCTATTGCACAAAGTCTCTTATGTTTCCCTATACCCGTCTTTCTATGAAGTAAAAAGCTTTAAGCTACTTGGAGAAGAGGAGCAAATTCTCTCATGCCCTGGGATGCACATAGAAATCCATTATTTTGGTATAGGAGTAGAATCAAAACCCACTGCCATTAGGGTTGGGATAGAAATACTCTCCAGTCACAGGAAACAGGCAAAAATCCTTTGCTGCTGTGAGAAGTATATAAGCAAAAGCCCTACACTCATGGGGAAGGGCTGAAAAGTCTACTGACCCCAGGACTTAACATCAATAGCAAGCAAAGATTAGCTAGCATTAAATAAGGGGTAAGAAATTTTCCCCGCCCTGGGCCATCTGCAGACTTAAAGCAGAAACTGGCTAACACAGGCAGGAAGGAAAGGAATGAAAGCAAAGGTCCTCCTTTGAGACCCGGGAACCCAGAGCCTGCCAAACACTGCAGATGGATACACACACAAAAAGAAGTAAAATGAGAAACCTCTCCTGATCCTTCACATGAGACTAACACTAAGTAACAAGCAACAGCAGCCTACCGCTAGAGAAGGGGCAAGAGACAAAGGCTCAGGTGTGCAGAAATTTCTAAAGCTGAGAGTAGAACAAAAATGCTGAAAATAAACACAACATAAGGGCTTCCAACCACTGGATAAATATGAAGTCTATGCTGCACTGAAGGGACTCATTAACAACAAAAGAATCTAAACCTGCTCAATTCCTGACTAGATTGATTCATATTAATGACCTGACTAAAGAAGAGGAATTTCTGGCATAGATACTATTAACTTCAGTCTCTATTATTCTATATATTATGACAGCATTTAATTAAAAATTATGAGATAAACAAAAAAAAAAGCAAAAAGAATGATCCATTGTGAAGAGATAAAGCAATCAGCAGAATCATATTTAAGACTGAACCATAAGTTGAAACTATCAAACAGGGACTTAAAAATAACTATAATAGAGATACTAAATGATACATAGGAAAAGATAGACTATTTGTATGAACAGAGAGGGGATTTCATCAGACAGATGGAAACTACAAGAGAAATGAACCACAAATGAAAATAATACTAAAAATAAAAATGGTAACAGAGATGACAAATTCCTTTGATGTATTCATTACCTGAATGGAAACAGCTAAGGAAAAAAATCAGTGCACTTGAAGATAGAGCAAAATAAATTATCCAAACGGAAATAAAAAGGAAAAAGAAAAACACTAGAAAATAGAGAATAAAGAATTTAAGAGCTGTTGGAAAATATCAATCTAATATACATTCCAAATAAAAATTAAAACAAAACTGGACGTACCATAGTCAAACTACTGAAAGATAAAGAGAAAATCTTGAAAGTAGGCTGAGAAAAATGAAACATTTCATAGAGGAAAACAAAGATAAGGATTACCACAGACTTTTTATCAGAAGCTAAGCAAATTAGAATACAATAGCACATCTTTAAAGCACTGAAAGAGAAAAATCTATTGATTCTGAATTCCATTCCCAGTATAAGTGTTCTTCAACACTGATAGCAAAATAGTCTTTTTTTCCTGATATAATAAAGATGAATTCATTGTCAGCACATATATACAACAAGAAATGCCAAAGGAAGTTCTTCAAGCAGAAGAAACATGATACCAGAAGCAAATCTGGATGTATACAAAGAAATGAGAAGTGCCGGGAATGATAAAATGAAGGTAATCATAAAAGATATTTTCTTATTTTTAGTCACTTTAAAGATAATTGACTGTCTAAAGCAAAAATAGTAACATGATTATGGGCTTATAAGATATGCAGAAATAAAATGTGTGACAGCACAAAAAAATGAGAGGGAGCAAATATAACTGTAGTGTTGCAAGCTGTTTAAACTTTACATGAAGTGACACAGTAATGTTAGGAGGTTGTGATACAAGACAGATATACACTGCAAATCCTAGAGCATTCACTAAAACTATTTTTAAGTGTATTAACTAATAATCCAATAGTGGAAACAAAAAAGAATCATGAAAGCACTCAACTGAAAAAACAATGAACAGAAAGACAATAACTAGATGGTGGGGTACAAATTTTTTTTTAAACAACATAAGTAACAATAACTACATTATATTTAAATAACCTGAAAATCCCAATTAAAAGGGAGAGAGTGTCAGATTGAATAATGGGATAAGAACCAACTATAGACATTAGTAAACAGTTTAAATATAACAGAGGTTAAAAGTAAAAGGATGGAAAAGATATTTAATGCAAGCACTATACAAAAGAAAA
Source organism: Camelus bactrianus (assembly GCF_048773025.1). Lineage (NCBI taxonomy): Eukaryota > Metazoa > Chordata > Mammalia > Artiodactyla > Camelidae > Camelus > Camelus bactrianus. Next base: position 32,272,337 of record NC_133545.1, read on the forward strand.
CTGAAGTGGCTATTAGTGTCAGATGAAAACAGACTTCAGAACAAGGAATAGTTCCAGGACTTACATAATTAAACGGAAACCAACTCATCAAGAATTTAAGTAGCAGCACTATTTACAATAGTCAAGACATGGAAGCAACCTGAATGTCCATCAACAGATGACTGGATAAAGAAGTATACAATGGAATACTACTCAGTCATAAAAAAGAATAAACTAATGCCATCTGCAGCAACATGGATGGACCCTGAGATTGTCATACTAAGTGAAGTAAACCAGAAAAAGAAGGAAAAATACCATATGGTACCACTTATATGTGGAATCTAAAAAATGACACAAATTAACTTATTTACAAAGCAGACTCATACATAGAAAACAAACTTATGGTGACTGGAAGGAAAGGAGAGAAGGGATAAATTGGGAGCTTGGGATTGTCAGATACTAACTACTATATATAAAATAGATAAACAACAAGGTCTTACTGTATAGCACAGGGAACTATATTCAAAACTTTGTAATAGCCTATAATGAAAAAGAATGTGGAAAGGAATAATATATATGTATGTATGTATAACTGAATCACTATGCCATATACCAGAAATTAATAGAACATCACAAATCAACTGTACTTCAATAAAAAAAGAATTGATGAATTATATAGATTCACCACCATTATACAGATCCTAACAATCTAAAATACTCATATGCCTAAATACAAAACTTCACAATACCTCAAAAACTAACTGATAGAACTGAGGAAAAAAGAGACATATCCATAGTTATAGTTGGAGACTTCAACATTCTTCTATCAATAAATGGCAAAAAAAAGTATATAGAATCATAAAGGTACAGAAGGCCTGAAGAACACTACCAACCAAGTTAACCTAGCTGATATTTATAGAGCATGCCCAATCAGAGCAGAATGCACATTATTTCCAAATACAATGAATGTTCACCAAGACAGACCATATTCTGGGCTATGAAACAAACCTCAGCAAATTGAAAAGAATTTAAATCACACAAAGTGTATTTTCAGACCACAAGGAAATGAAACTACAAATAAAGAACAGAAAGCTATGTAAAGAAACAAATATTCAGAAATTAACTAACACACTTGTAAATAATCCAGGTGTCAAACAGGGAGATGAAAAATAACCTTACTTTGGAGAAACTGCTTCAGTAGTGGGTGTTGATCCTCTATGGCTAGTGGGTGTCTCCCCGCAGAAAATGCAGGGCAATTGGCCTATTAGGCACCCCTCTCATGCCCTAGCAGAAGGACCATGTGTTCTTTCCAAGGAGGACAGATAGAGCAGTGGGGTTGGCCACGTGCTTATGCAGAACAAAAGAGCATATATTGGGCTTGTAACAGAGAAAGATATTCCCACACAAGGTGATAAGCCCAGCAGACTGTGAGAGTTCTTTATCTCTTGGTAAGAAAGTCTCAGGCCCAAGGCTCATTCCCATGTGACTGAGTGAGGGTCTAAATTCTACATGTATTAGACCACCTTTTCCAACACTACTACCTACCACAATTTTAGAAAAAGTATAAAGTAGCTGATAAAAGGTAAATTACCAGGAAGTACTCTCTTTCTTAAAATAATTGCTTAGGAAAATGTCAGTAGATAATACAGTAACATAGATGTTGCAGAAATAGCATTTTCTATTATGTGTGGAAATTACAAATAATTAGTAAACATGTCACTTTATCTTTTGCTTATAATAGTAAAGTACAAGCTTGATTTAAGTACTATGGTATTGAAAAATTACTTTTATGGCACAGTATGATTCACTGAGTTTTTCTTTTTGGTATTTCATTAATTTCTGCTTTTATCTTTATTATTTCTTTCCTCGTCCTTAATTTGAATTTATTTTGCCCTTCTTTCTCAAGGTGAAAACTTAGATTAATTATATGGGCTATTGTTGTTTTTCTAATGTAAGTATGTACTACTATAAATTTAATGCTTTTATGGCAGCCTACAAATTTTGTTATATTAGGTTTCTATTTTCATGATATTCAAAATCATACACCTCCTCTATATATTCTTATTAAAGTAACTTTCAAACATAAATACAAATGAGTAATAAGATTATTTAAAGCCCTGTACTCTGTATTTCAAGATCATAAATTTGTATCAAGTAGTTACTAGGCATGTGGAGAGAAGGACTGGGTTGAAGATATGAAGCTCAGGGGATTTTTAGCTATTTTGTATGATACAGTTGTGATGGATACATGACACTATGTATTTGTCAAAACCCATAAAACTTTGAAACACCTTGATGTATGCTAATTAAAAATAAACATTTAGGAGATTGGAGGATCTCAGGATAGAGTATAAAATGTGACAAAAGGCTCTAACTGTATTATAAATGTATGAAGTACTCTTACTGAAAATATGGGAGCAAAAGGTGCTAAAGAGAGTTTTTCAGTCCACTCCTGTATCTTCTGCAGTAAGAAATGCCCAACACCAAAGGGACATTATTAGAATTGAATGAATGAGTAAATGAATGAATATAAATATATATTTGGAAAGAGAGGTGCGCCTAAGTTCACAAACACTCAAGTCTATGTCAGCCAAGACAGTTTATAACAATAATAAGTATTAGGCCAAAATTATGTTTAGAATTTCTATAGGCCTATGTTTCATCAGTTTTTGTAGATACAGATTGTCTTCATTTAAAAAGCATTCATTTTTAAATATAGTCAAAGCTCATTGCTTTGAACTGTACTAACTTATATTTTATGATAATTAAACCTGGAGTATGTACCATGAAAAAGCAATTGTTAATCAAATTAATAGTGTAGACAAACTTACAGGAGATTATATTGGATTTCTAAATAACCTAAGAATCATTTTTTATAGATTTTTAACAAACGTTTACACAAATGAGTCTTCCTAACTACAAGTCACTCTCATTAATTCTTTAAATGAAGACCCATAGGAGCTCTACTTGGAATCGTTTGAAAACAATTTGTTTAAGTAACTGTGTGTACTTAAGGAAAACAAGGCTGTATGTCTTCAGGAATACCCTATCATTCAGGCTTTTTATGAATATAGGGTACTCTTTCCTTTCATTAGTCCACACTCTTGAGTCTTAAAACATTTGTCTGGTTTTAGTTTCTCTGCTATGTAGTTTTTCAATTTGCTTGGATTGTAAAATAAACCTCTCATGACTTAAGACCTTAACATTGTTCAAGGTATTGGAAGAGTCTAGAACTGATGAAGAAAAATTATATCCAGCACAGTAACTTTTTTTCTTCATATGCTGTAAGTACCATTTACTTTATATCTCCATGGAACAGAGCTTAGAAACAACTACTGTCATCCATCAGTTTAAAAAATTATTTTCCATTATTTTAAAATTATTTCAGTTACTTAAATGTTAGCCCAATTTCTATTCTGGTGGATGAATTGTAAAGAATATGAAGATTTAAAAATAAGACATAGCTTGCTTAGTTTAATGGCATACCATCTTAGACTCTACACCATTTTTAACCAATTTTCATGTTCTATAATTCCAAATTGCTTTAGAAAATAAGCTACTTAATATGGAACCATGACCCACTACCATAAAGGGTGCTGGGTTTACTCTGTATGCAGGCATCCTCCCTCAATTTTCATAAGTGGATTTTAATGCCATACTCTTCATGGTTGACTACTAATTCTTCCCCTTAATTAACAATATAGAATTTGGGCTGCAATGCACCAGTAATGAAATGGTCACTGATTATGCCCAGCATCCATTCTGACTGTGCCATCTATTCAGATTGGTATATGCCAATAAAATACTGGTTGTTAAATATTTTTAATATCATGCCTACATGGAATGTATTCTTTCTAGGTCCTTGCCAAGGGGTATAATTTTTAATTGTCTTATCAGAAAATCCTAATCAAAAGCTTACTTTAGAAAAACAGTATTTATAATTAATTCCCCTAAATTAGGAGTTCTTGGTATTTGGGGTCACATATCCTTTGAGAATCTAAGATGATACTTGGACTATTCCTCATAGAACATCACAGATAGGCCTATAGACTCAAAGTTTAAATTAAGTTTCAGAAGTTTTGAAGGCCCTTTGAAGTTCAGTTAATCCCCAGGCTAACACCTGAGTGTGTATGCTAAAACTGACCCCTAGCTCAAGCCTCAGAGCTTTGCATACTTAGATGTCATTATTCTCATCACTTGCAGAATTTCTTGTATTACTTAACATCATTCCATTTTCTCCATTCCAATTCTACCCAACTTCACCACCATTCTAGTCCAAGTCACTATTCTACCATGCCTAGATTCTTATAATAACTTACTAACTTTTTTTTTCTATATTTGTTTCCTTTAAACCTATTACAAACAGGAATCGAAGTGATATTTTATAAAGTCATATCATCACTTATATAAAATCCTTCAAATGTTTTGCATTGCATTCAAAACAAAATCCATATTTCTTACAAAGTCAAAAAGGCCCTGGATGTCTTGACTCTCAATTTTTTCTGCAGTTTCACCTCTAGGTAGTCTCCCCTTTTCCAGTACACACCAACAACCCTGGTCTTATTTCAGCTCTTCAGAGGTATCACGTTTTCTCCTATCTTTATATACACTGTTCTTTCTGCCTGGTACGTTCTTTCCTCCCCTGTAAACTGCTGAGTTCCTTCTCATCAGCTTAAATACTATTTTCCGAGAGAGGATCTTCCTGTAAGTCTCTCCAGTATAAAAGCGGTCCCTCAAAACATTCTGCAATTTTCATTTATGTAAATGAATATTTATTTATGTATTTCTCCCCAACTAAACAGGAAGCTCTATCAGAGTGGGCATAATCCATGTAAAATGGAAACAGCACAGTGTCTGATACATGACTCTCAATAAATTTACAAGTATATAAAATAGTTAAGGAAATAATGTTATAATTTAAGAACAAGAACTATACAATCTTTATTATATACATTAAGGGATAGGATGTTATCAACTGCAACACTTAGTTTCTTGTATATGAAAAGTCTTAGCTAAGACATCTGATCAATATTTGATCTGCCATGCTCCAAACATAGAAAAATGTTAAAGAAAATTTATTCAAGGTATTTTTAACATATGTTCAAATTTGAATGAATTAAATGAGAAAGGAAGGATGGAAGAGAAAATTCCATGTTCCAGAAACAAAAAGCAGTAATTTGGAGCAAAAGTCTAATGGTTCATTAGTATCACAGTATATGGATCTTAATGACAGGGGCTGAAAATTTAATGTTTGTACATGAATACAGCAGAGGTCTCAGGATAGTTCAAAGTGGAGATCTGAAGTTTAAGCCCATATGTAAAGCCAAGATCCACAAAGGGCAATTCTTCTCATGAACAGGAACTAGAGAAATTCTCTCCCCTGGTTCATTGGACATCACTGAAGTTTGCTATCTGTTCCAACATGGGTTAAAACAGTTTCTCTAAGAAGCCAAAACTCTAAGCAATACACAAAAAAAGGTCAAAATGTTGATGCTTGTCTGCTGCTGAAAATCAAAGAAAAGGAGTAAATATTAAAATTTCCAGTAGAGAAGTTTATGAAACACCAAGATACTCATGATTCTGCAGTCCAGGATGCAACAGGTCCTCCAGTAAAACTGACCACTGCTAAAAATGAGCTCAAATTCACAAAGTGTAGGTTATATGAATACTAGCAAGAGGAAGAGATGGAAAACAAAACAAACAGAAAAACTGTAACTTTAAGAAATGAGTAAAATAAAATAATACAATCTGAAAGTTTAATTTGATTAGTACATATAAATTTCAAAAAGATGAAAGAAAAAACAAAAACTATAAAGCAATTAATTATATGAAAACAGCAGACTTACTAGAAAAAGACCCAAATAGAAATTGCAAAATTGCACATATAATTATTTAAATTAAAAAAAACCTAGTGGATGAATTCAATGGTTAGGTAGTGACTAGAATAGACAGCTAAAGCTGAAATAAGGTAAGTGGAAATTACATCTGAAGAAATATCTGAATTGCCACACAATTATTTAAAGAGGTAGAAGATAGGAAAAATAGGTTAAGAGTCATGGAAGATGAATTAAGAGGAAATAATCAATTCAAATAAGAATTCTGAAATAAAAGAACAGAGAATTAAGGATAGTCAGTGTTTACACGGATACTAGATAATGATTTTCCAAAATAAAATTTAAAAAATTTAAAAATATTCTGAGATTGAAGAGAACCACTACATGCTTAGCAGAACTGATGAAAACAAAATGCAAAGAGAATTTGATGGAACCTAAAGAATACAAAATACATGTATAGTATCAAATACAAGAGGATATTGTTCAAAGAGCCTACCTGCAAGAAAAAGATTATAGATCCCCTCCAACAGAACTATGTAACAGAAGACATGTCATGAGTATCAAAAGAATTTAGAAGACAGTAGAAACAGGTCTTCAAAGTACAGAGGAAAAATAATTGTCAAATCTAGAATTATAAATCCAGGTAAAAAAGAAATTCACCAAACAGCCAAAATAAAAACTGTTTTTGACAAACATGGACTGAGAGGCTGAGAAAGTTTACACATCACAAACACATTCTGAAGTAAATACTAAAAGACATATTCAATAGGAAGGAAATTAATTCCAGATGGAAAGAGTGAAATACAAAAATCAGTGGTAAGTAAATAAATTACAAAGTAGATTAGATCTAAACAATTATGTTGAAAGTATAACAATTATTAACTGGGAAGATGTTAAATACAATGTGGCATGAAAACACACAAAAGATGAGAGTACTATAATGCAAAGGAACATATAAAATATTATCAAGAGAAAATAAAGGCCTAAATAAATTGAGGGATATGTCATGTTTATAAATTATAAAACCCAATTTTGTAAAGATTTTAAGTCTTCTCAAACTGATCTATAAATTTAATGAGATTCCAATCAAAATCTTAGCATGATTTTTTTTAATTGGCAAGATAATTCAAAATTGAGGTGAAAATAAAAAGGAGCAAGAATAACCAGACAATCTGAAATAATACATAGAACAAACTTGGGGGGTTAACTAGTTATCAAGACTTGCTTTAAAGCTATAGTAATTAAGGCACTGCAGTACTGGTGCAAGGATAGGCAAAAAGACCAACAGAACCGAAGACACAGTCCAGAGACAGGCTTACATTTATACAGGCTCTTGATTTATGAAAAAGATGGCACTGCAATACAGTGAAGAATAGGATGATCTTTTCAAAAACTGGTGTGAGATTAATTAGATATCCATACCAGAAAAATAAAATGACCCATGTTGTATACTATGTATAAAAAAATCACTTTCAGGTATATTGTAGATTTAAACGTGAAAGTTAAAACAATGCAGCCTCTAGTAGATAAAAAGTGTGGTGTAGGCAAAGATTTTGTAAACAAGACTGGATAAATTTGGCCACATTAAATTAAGAACTTCTGTTATGAAAAGAAACTCTTAAGAGAATGAAAAGATAAGCCACTAACAAGGATAATATATTTGCGATATATTTATCTGAAAATGGACTTGTATCTGGAGCATATACAGAACTTCAGCAAATCAGTAATTTAAAAAAAAAGTGTTTAAAAGAGGCAAAATACTTTAAAACTGACTTTAAAACAAAAAGGTGAACAAATGACCAACTGGTACTTGAATAGGTGCTCAATGTTATTATTTATTAGGAATATGCAAATTAAGAGCCCAATGAAATACAACTACATACCCACCATGCTAAAATGAAAAGACAGGCAATATCAAATATTGGAAAGGATGTGGAGCAACTGATATTCTCAAACACTTTATGTAAGAGTGTAAATTGGAATAACCACTTTTGGAAGACTGCTTGGCAATGTCTGGTAAGTTGAACATATGCTTCCTTACATTATAGTAATTCTACTCCAACAGAAATACACACATATATGCAACCAAAGACATGTATAAAAATTTTCATAGCATTTTCACAGTTATCATTGGTACCATATCTTCAGAGCTGATATTAGTATCAGCTAGAAACTGGAAACATCACAAATACCCCTCCATGTTGAAATAGACAACTAAAAATATGTATCTATACATGAGAATACTTTACAACAATGAAAATAAACAATTCACTGTCACACACAAAAATACGGATATATCTCACAAGTCACATTAAGTGAAAGATGCAAAACAAAAAAAAAATATAAACGACTTTTTTTATTCTATTTATATGAAGTTCAAAACCAAAACTTAGAAATTAATCAATGGACAAAACTGCGGTTACCCTTAAGAGTGGTCATGACTGGGAAGGAATACAAGGTTCTCTGGGGGGGCTATAAATATTCTTTTTCAGAAATATCCTATTTCTGATTTGCGTATTGAATATACAGCTGTGTTCAGTTTGTAAAATCTTTGCAAAGTTTCATTGAGCCAGAACCTTAAGATAAGTCGATTTTCCTCTATGTATATTATACTTCAATTAAAACTTTACTTTGAGAAAAATGGTAGCACTTAAAATGCTAAATAAAAATACATACATTTGGAAGACAGGAAGAGAAGATTTACAGTTATACTGATCTAATGTGATTTTGTTATTCTAAACAAGGATAGAGAGACTAAAATATTGTTAAGTACATATGAAAATTTAAGGTAACAATGACAACAAAAGAATATAAATGGAATGTGAAACTTCCAAGCTAAGACTGTATAAACAGGGAAAAGAGGAAAGCTCTATGTGTACAATAGAAGAAGGAAAGAAAGAAGATGGTAGTACAACAATCTTTAAGTGAAAAAGAGGCAATGATTTGGGCAAGGTAGAGACCCTCAAAGCTCCAAACTCAGTGAGATGAGACAATGAAAATGGAGCAGGGGTGATAAGCAGCTCAGTTTTAGACATGTTAAGTTTGAGATGCTTAAGAGAAATCCAAATGGAAATACCAAAGAGGCTACTGAATAAACAATCCTGAAGCTCTAAAGAAAGACCTGGACTGGAAAGATACTTTGGAAGCCTTTGGCACACAGATAATTTTTAAAGTAATAGTGATTAATGTGATCACCTAGAAGGGACATAGAGTTCAAGAAGAGGAACCAATATGCCTCTCTTCCAGCATCTGGAGGTCAAGTAAGGACCAGCAAAGAACATGGGGAAAGAGTCATTACAGGAAGCAAAAGGGAAAAACCAAAAGTGGCTAATGTCCTTACAACTAAAAGAATGAAGAGAGGTCTGCTGTATCTAATGGTACTGAGACGTTTCTATTGAATTCAACTACCTGGAGATCTCTGGATCCCTGGACAACATCAGTTTCAGTGAAGTGATGGGCCAGAAGCTGCAGTACAATGAGTTGAAAAGTAGCCACAGGCAGAGAATCAGAACACCCCTGATCTCTATTGGTAGTGAATCTTTATGTCTAGAGAATGTTCCATATCTGTTTCAAGTTTTCTGATACCACCACAGAGAATATTGAAACTGGAAATCTATGACAAACGTCTTAATTTCAAAGTGATTCTCTTTGTAAGTACTCTAATTCTTCCTTGGTGAAGCTTACAATTACAAATTAAAAGCGATGTTCATGGAGTCCACTTAAATTTTATTCCTTTTTTATGAGATACTGTATTCTAAATTAGAAGTGTTGTTCTTTACTGCAAGGAAAAATGTAAATTATTCTGAAATCTAGCCAATCTGAAATTCATAATCACTTCATTTGTATGAGATTAAAGTAAATATTTTGGTAGGTTAGAAAAAGTCATTATTACTTTTAGTAAAGAAAGAAATAAACTAATGCTGAAATTAATTAAGAGCAGAAGAGAGTCTGAATCATTTAATCAATCTCTAGGGTTATTTAATGTGAATATATTCCAAAGTGATCAAGATCATGCAAATCAAACACTGGAAAAAGATTCTTGGTCTAGCAAAATCAGAATATTGTACACTGCTTTACCAGAATTTACCAATAATCTAGAAGTTTGATGGTGCTTCTTTGTCTTGCTGATGGGGCAATAATGGGGTGATTAGAAGCAATGCCTCTTTTCTCTGTGTCTCCTGCAGACAGCAGAATCCTCACTTTGCCACATGATCTTGTATAAACCTAAACTCCTTACTTAATCTTTGAGTCTGTTTTCTCAGTTAAAATAAAGATTTATTTATTTATGCAACAGGCATTTGTTGAACCCCTACAATGTACCAAAATTAGTATCTATATCATAACACCTATATCATAGGGTCATTGTGAGAATAAAAGTTCCTGATTCAGAGTTAGTATTCAGACATCATATTGTTTCTCATTTTGTCCGACATCAGTGTCTTTACACACGCTGTTCCCTCTGCCTAGAATAGTCTTTCTCTCCTTACTCCCCAATTTCACCTGGCAGTACCATATGTGTCCTGATGCCAGCCTTCCCTGACCCTCTCACACTCCATGAGGTCCCTCAGTTTTACCATCTACTATCACTCTGTAATTTTTCATCATATCATTTATCACAACTACAATTATTTGAGGAATTACTTGTTTATTGTTTGCCTCATCACTATTTTGTTTATATTGCCTAGGATATTATCTTGAGTACACGAGTGAGCTGGAATTTCATTAGAGGAAAGGATGAAGGGAAACAATTCAAAGATGACTCCCAGATTTCTAGGTTGAATAATGTTGTCATTAAAAAAAAACAAAAAACAGTAGATAAGGCAGAAAAAATAATGAGCCTTTTTTTAAAACATGCTGGAATGAAAGATCCTGAAGAGAACTTGGGGGAGATATTTAAGACACAGTTGGAACTATGGTAAGAGATGACAACTGAAGGCTTTATGTGGTAGATTAGCTTTGGACGTAGCCACAGAAGGCTAGAAACAGTGTCCTGGAGAAAATAAAGTACAAATGAAGAATTGTATGATTGTTCACTTTGTGGATCCACTTGGCTAGGCCATGGTACCCAGATATTTAGTCAAACATTATTCTAGATGTTTCTGTGAAGGTATCTTTTTATTTTTACTATTTTTTCTTTTTTTTTAAATTGAGGTATAGTTAGTTTACAGTGTTGGGTCAATTTCTGATTTCAGCACAATTCTTCAGTCATACATGAATATACATATATGCATTTTCATATTCTTTTTCACTGTGAACTAATACGAGATATTCAATATATTTCCCTGCGCTATACAGTATAAACTTGTTTATGTGAAGGTATCTTTTTAGATGAGATTAACATTTAAATCAGATTGCTCTCCATAATGTGGGTGGGACTCATCCAATCAGTTGAAGGCCTTAATTAAAAAAAAAAAAAAAAAGCTGACCTCCCCCAAAGAAGAGGGAATCCTGCCAGCAAGACTGCCTTCAGACTCAAACTGCAACAATTCCATTCTCCAGCCTGCTGACCAACCCCACAGATTTTGGACTTGCCAGCCACCACAACTGTATGAGACAGTTCCTTTTTAAAAAAGGGAAAAAACTCTCTAGTTACACAGAAAGATAAATAGGTAGGTAGGTTGGTAGACAGACAGACAGACAGAGAGATATAGACAGATATAGACATACACATTCTATTTGTTCTGTTTCTCTGGAGAACCCTGACAAACACAAGCTGATTAAAAAAGAGTAGAACGAATAACTGATTTAACATGATTCCAAACCACAAAAGAGGCAAAAAGTAAAATTCAAAATATCAACAATCAATCCTCTGTAGTTCGGAATCTGTGGTTCTGAATTTTGAATCACTGATGGTCTGTTTCTGTGACAATATTAGTATGTAGATGTTTCTGTGACAGATCTTTCATGAAAACAGGGGAAAAAGAAAAAGAAAGTTAGTTTAGGAGTTAGTTTGACTGATGAAATATTTACTCATAACTCTGCAAGCCTCGGGCAAAAACAAGCAAGAATCCCTATAACAAAAATAGTGACTACTTTGTAACAGAATCTGTAATATGAAGATAAACTGGACAGGGAAGCCAATGATGGAGACAATCTTGGTTCCATTCAGCCACATGCAAACAGGAAATGCTGAGTCTGAGAGTCCTTTCTGTGCCTAGTGTCCCACATTTCAAAACAAAGAGTGAGCAGCACGAGTGTGGTAGAGCACTGTAAGCCTGGAATGGACATTAATAATTATCTACTTCCATCCCTTTGTGTACCTATAAAGTAAAGTAGTGTTCCAAAGAGGTTAAGTGACTAACCCAAAGTCATACAGGTACAATCTTTTTGAAAAAAATTAAAGATTATTAAAACCAGTTTTTCATACACACACACACACACACACACAATTACGTGTCAATTTCTGGCACAATGCCCCAGTCATGCACACACATACATATATTCGTTTTCACAGGTACAATCTTTAGAAATTAAAAAAAAAAAAACAAACAGACAGGATACTAGCAGATCTTTACCAAAGCACTCTTATACTGCCAAAGATGAATTCAGGTAAATCCCACACAACTGAGAGAACTTACTGAACATACAGTACTGGATCTAGAGGCCCCATGCTCTGACTCTAGCCCAGTAATTTTCATTGGGAATATTTCTGCTTTCCTAATAATATCTAGATATATGAACAAATAAGTGAATGAATATAATTTTCTACTTCACAAAAGACTTGCAATATCTATTTCCCTTAATCTCACCACATCTTGAGGTAAAATGTAATGATTCTCTAAGGTCACACAGTTCCTAAGAGTTGAACTGGAATCCAGGTTTTCTGACCTTCATTAGCACACTTTTTGACACATTCTTATTTAGGCATAAGGTCACATAATTAATCCATATGACAGGATAAGACCTGAGGCTTGAGCAATATGGACAAGTAGTTTGATTTCCTGACTGACTTGATAAGAAGAGACAGTTAAAAATAAGCTAAAATAAAAGCTCCTGCCAGTTTTATCATTTTGGTTTTCATGTGTTCAACATCATCAAACTACTAGGTATAAAGGGCCAAGCCTCTGTGTTCCTGATTTATAAGAAACTGAGAGGTAATTTTTTTTAAAAAAGAGCAATAAGTAAGCGTAGAAGTAAAGTTGTGTAACTGAAGTACATGGTTATTATAGCATTCAAAATCTCATTCCAGGTTATCAGGGAATATGAATTCATCTAATTTTTTTCTTCTTAAGTTCTTCCCTTGGTTTCTATTGAAGCAATAAATCCTTCGGGACCAGGCATACCCACAGATTGTGACACATCACCTTCACACTCACATGGTATTCTGATAAATCCATCAGTATATACAGTAATGACAGATGTGATGAAGAGATCATCGTGGCTCTCACTGCCTATGTTTTATTGTTTGTTACAGCCATCTTCTATTTCTGGAAAACATTCCCAGCTGCCTGCAGCAGAGCTAGGAGCCAGAGTTGGAAAATATGTTTTTCTCACAGTTTACAACCTAACTTGCCTACTGCTAATTATGCAGTACTGATAGGCAGAAATAATACTAGAAAATGTGTCTTGAACACTGGTTTCATTATCTGGTTTCATTATAATAACCTTATTTCTGATCTTTCTTATTTCAGAGTTCTGGAAGACTCATTAAAAACATCTACTCTGCAGTGTTTTATAACCTTTTGACATTTTCTTCTTATACCAGTTACGCCAACTATTCTTTTCTCTAAGTCTATAAATAAGAAGGTTTGAGAGGAAAGAAATGGACACATTAACCCCTGTACATTTGGACCCTGCAATCAGATCTGAGGTGGGAAGGTTGTATCATTACCTTGGTCTTTGTTTTCTTTTGAGGGTACACTGTAAGATTACTAAAGCATTCCATGTGAATTCTGTTACCATCTTAACTCTCAGTGAAATACACATGCATTTCATATATAACATACCTACAACTGATATAAAAAGAATAGGGAACTATGTTCTTTTGCATGAGCTTCTGAGGACAATACTAGTTACTTTTAAAGTAGTGAAGCATTTTCATAATGGTTGGCATGATCTGCAATTATTTTATACTTTTCCAGAGAAAAGAAGACAAACTGTAAGTGACACAAAATTCTGGACTCTTGGATTACTTTTATGAGTCTAGTTTAACCCTAATTAATTATTATTGTCACCATATGTTCCAGTTATTTCCCCATACATAAAATGATAAAAAGTAATATAATAATTTGCTTTCTATATTTCTTGAATTTATTTGTAAAGTTAATATATTCCCATTGCATAATAGAGACCATTTGTTTAATAAATAACCTATAAATTTAATGTTAATCAACAGTTAAAACCTCCAATCATTCACCCTTTACCACAACTGCTATGCTGATTAAAACTTTCTTTTAGTAACTCCTGCCCACCATTTCTTACAGGTTATAGCTTATCAGACAGATGTATGGAGGAGAAATAATGAAGTAAAATACCTCTCACACTAACTAATCAGCCCTAATTTTAAAATAACTATCATATAGAAATATGATAACTGAAAATTCATATTTATTATTAGAGTAACCCCTTTCGGAATATCATGTTCTCTTCAAAGATCATCATTTATACTTATATAGGAACAGCACATTTTTGTGTATCTTATAAATAGTCCTTCTTGAGAACTATATTATATGTGATAGAAGATATGTTTTATAAATAGAGACAGTTTGACATTTAAGATTAACTGAGTCACACATCAAAAACCAGGTGGAGGAGCTAGAGTAGAGAGGTTTACAGAGTCTACTATTTAAACCATTCAAACTGCTGCCTTGACTAATGAAGCAGGCTTAACCTAGGTTATTAAAGCTATGACATCGCTGTTGCAGTGGAAAATAAAAGACATTTCAATTAGAAATGGTGGTCCATGTTCATTTAACTGTCTCTAATACCAAACACAACTGATAAATTAATTGTATGGAAGACTCCTATCTAAAATTAAGACATGACCAAAAAAGATGAAGCTTCTTGTGCATTTAAAATAAAGTGGTGTCAAACTGAGAGCAACAAGAGGATTTATTAGCAATTGAACTCTCAAAGAAGGTATCACTTAAGATTCTATAATAGGTATTATTCCTCTGAACCAACTTCATAATATGCTGTAATCCTTTCCAGTGCTGCATCTAAAAATTTTCTTGTTAAATAAACTTGTTATTTTTCTTAAAGTTATAAAACTATAGGGTTTAACATGAAGCATTATGAAATGGATATTTTAACCTCAGGATATATTTTAATGAGATACAAGCTTCTACTTAAATGATGGCTGAGATACCATAATTGATTTCATCTATTCTTAGATTTCTTGAATCTGAGTTGGTATTGACTTTTCTTATAGTTCTGTGATGATTCAAGTAACCAGGTGATACAGGTAAGCAGCATTTTATTCCATATTTCAGCACCCATTTTAGAGCCCACATCTTTCAGTATCTTATATAAGACAGAGTATATTACTTTGCAGGGCTGCCCTAACAAAATATCACAGGGTGGATAGCTTAAACAACAAAAATTTATTTCTCACAGCTACAGAAGCTGCAAGTCCAAGAGTAAGGTGTTGGCAGTTTTGTTTTCTCCCGAGGGTCTCTCTCCTTACGTGGTAGGTGGCTGCCTCTTGCTATGTCCTCAAATAATCTTTCCTCTGTGCACAGGCATCCCTTGTGTCTCTTTGTGCATACCGACTTTTTTTATAAGGACATCAGTCAGATTCAATTAGGGCCCACACTTATGGCCTCATTTTAACTTAATCACTTCTTTTAAAGGTTTTCTCTTCAAATAAAGTCACATTCTGAGACACTGGAAGTTAGGACTTTCACATGAATTTTGAGGTAACACAATTCAGCCCACAGAGTCATAGCCAGTAATAAATCTTGTACTGGTTTTCAAAATACTACGTGAACTACTTTTCCACATAATAAAATACTGTGTATGTAAAGGCATTCTGCAGTTTTTAAAGTGTGATAACTTTGTATGTACAACTAGAGTCAAACTGCAACATTACACAAGCACAATTTTCATTCAGTTTTTAATTCAAGGGAAAGCTGCCTCTTTTCCTCTGTATTCAGTTTATTTGTTTTTAATTCCCATTAGAGAATTAGTCCCAAATCCTGATATCTTCTCTAATAGTCAAGCATTACGAGTTCTTCCTTTTCCTTACAGATGCAATAGTAATCAATGCTGAGCAATCCTTTGACATTTTTCAGATCTTTATCCCTAACTTACAATAATGAAGTCTTTGCCATGATATGCAGACAATTCCAGAAGATTAGAATTATTTGGCCACCTTACTCATCTGGCCTGTCCACTTTGAGCTGATTTTTCAGCTGAGCCTCTTGGAATTTATAGGTTATATATCAAAACTACATTATCTGAAGGAAGTCCTGACCACAGGTACAATATTAAACTACTGTATCGAGAGAAAAAAATTTTTCACTGATAGGGAAAATCAGATTAAACCATGCACAGCTGAACATGCCTACACATTTGAATTGAATAGCACTTAAAACCACAAAAAAGACCTATATATGCTATTTACAGTGAATTGTTCATGTGTGATATAAAATGCTTAATAGCTCTTACACCTACTTAAAAGGTACTATTTTTTAATTACTTCTGAAACCAAGCAGAACTCTGTGGAGCCCCTCCCAGGTACAAAAGCCCCTCCATGTTCCCTATTTCTTGTTTGTAGAAAAAAGCTTTGGTCTCCTAGACCTTCCCTGAGTTCCAAAGAGCAGACTCTAGCAGTTAACTAATTTAGAAAGTGAGGAAATGCAGAAACAAAGCAAAAGCGATTAAGAAAGAAAAGTAATGATATTCAGTCCAAAGAATGAAAAGGGTCTCAATTGACATTTCTTTTGAAGGGCTCGTATTTCTCATTAGGCTTCCCCAAAATGATGAAAGATGGCTCAGAAAGGGCAGAAACAGAGTCAGCTCTGGAAACCAGCCTATTCACTTCTATCTCAGCTGTTCCTTCTTTTAGCTTCTCTGCCTTCTCCTACTGTCTACTCTGTTTTCACTTAACCACGCAAGTTCTTTACAAGCATTTGCCCCAGTGGTTCTTACCTTGTATTAGATCAGAGACCCCAGGTGAAAGCCATGAGACTCAAAAAGGATACACTTAAAAATATGCACATAATTTTAGGGGTTCACTGGCTTACAAGGTTTAACCATGGGCCCTCTTACTGTATCTCATATCAGGTAGAAGCTTTTAGGTTCAACAACCTATAATAACTAGTAAATTTTCTGTGTCTCAATTCAAGATTTTGATCAAGAGGCAGTTTCGTCCAGCTCTTCTTTTCAAACCACGTCATCAGAATTACTCCATAGAATCTTATCGGTTACTTCATAGGTCAAGAGTTGACCTCTGGCCCCAAAAAAACTGTCCCACAAGGTAAGGTCACATGGTGCTCTTACCAGCTCAGCAAGGGCAGTGGGTGACAATTTTTCAGAAAGCAGAAGAGTAGAGCTGGCAATCTAACAGAGATATTATAAAAAGATTCACAGGTTATAAATTTTTGCATACAAAAGAGCACTTAGAGAATAATAAGCAGGTTATAAAACATAGCAATAAAATGAACATCCATAAACTACCATTTCACTTAAGAAATGGGAATATTACAAATACAGTAGAAAGTGCTTCTTGATCTCATTTTCCAGCCTCCTTTTCCCAAATGATGTCTTAATAAATCCATCTTCCTTATTAACATCCATCTTCCTTAGTAAGACAGTAAGTAACAAGATCTAATGGTGAGTTTAATAAATACTGCATTTTGAAACAGTAGCAAATGTAGACATACTGAGATATTTACACCAACTGTAATGTGATGTGAAAACATATGATTTATAATAGTGACAAACTCATAATTACTGCTAATATTACTGTGACTGATTGTCTTCATTCATAATTAAATACTAAATTTCAGAGTAAAAAAAATAATTTTTTCCATTTAAATAAAGATGAATTCTGTCTCTAGACCCCCGGTTAACAACATGTGCTCTAGACAGAGCAGAAGGAGCAAAATGCCAGCTGATAAAAGAATTTAGCCCAGAGATTTCTCTTCCTTGTATATCAAAAGGTACTGTAATGTTGAAAAGAAAATACATTTTTAATGCTTCTACGTGAGTATTTCACACTCCAGTAACAAGACCATCACTCCCTATGTCATAGGATGCCTTCTCCCTGCAGAGGTTCCCACAACATATTTGAGTGTGAGATTCCTACTCCAGAAGAATGATGCGGTACCCTAGAGTATCGGTGTCTAGTATTAACAGAGGGGCCAACTGGACAAAAGTGAGTAAATACACATGTTAATATTAAGAGTAGAAGGCTGAACAGTAGTTCAGATGTTACTGAGTGAAGAGTCAACTGATTGTCTCTATATCAATTCTTTCTCAGAAACAAATTACAAAGAAAAATTTAAGTATTTTAACTTAAAATAACAGTAAAACTTAGTAAAATATTGAAAAATATACACATATCTTAACATTACAAATTCTGTGTTTCACACTTTGTCCATATTTATTTAAATGATGACAGTCATTACATACATAACTTCCATATTTTACTTTTATTACTTATATTTTATATTTCTCACTTATAATAGTTACAAATGGAAAATCAAAAAGGGAACTAAAATTTTTTTAAGTTAGGAAAATTAAGTCAATGACTGAACTCAGTTATATTTTCTGAGAGAAACCAAGCAAAGATTTATAACCCATCTTCCCTTTATGCCCAAGGCTGGGCCATCAACCATTAAAAATATTCTCTGCCATCTAGTCCATCAGTCGTCCTACATGGAGGCATTTCGTTCAAATTAAGTTTTGTTTCTAACAATGGTAACAGAAGCAAGATGATTTTTAAAATAATGGAAATAAAAACAATGCTTGAAATGATATTGAAAAATGTCCACAACCTCACCTAAGTAAGAGAAAGGCAAATATTTATTCAGCATCTACTTTAGGTCAAACTATTACAAACTGATGATCTCACTTCTATGAATTAGGAATGCAATTTTTTTTTTTTTTTTTACTACCATACGGATACTAAGCAGAATAACTGGGATTGTATTTACAAATTATGTTGGGGTCCACCCATCTGTCTCTAGAATCAGTTAGGAGTAGACTGTTTCACCTTAATTACTGTGTAGGCAATAAGGAAAGAAAAACAAGATACAGTCCCTGTACTAAGTCCATTATACAACAGATAGAGAATAGTCATAGAAACAGATCCTTTCAATGTATGCTCAAGTTGCTATGGAAACACAGAACTTCCATATGGTTCTCCAGAGTCCTCTTTCTCTACATTATGCTGCCATTCACCAGAGAATATGCCTGCTAATATATGCACTACAGTCTACGGAGAATAAAAATAATTACGCTTCAGTCATAAGGTACCTCCAGAAGGTGCTATTCTTAAGATTATACCACTGGTGATGCAAAATGGAAGATGTGTATATGTTCATTTATCCCAGGGTTATGAGTAACTTTAGTCAAAGTTCTAATGAAGCTTGAGAATCTAAGCAATATTAGAACTGCAACTTACATATTTGGTCAAGTTTTCATGTATCATCTAGTAGTCTGTCTTCAATCAGAGCAGATATAATTCCATTTTACATAATCACATAATCTTTTTAACGTATCTTCAAATATAGATTGTCTCCAAGGCAGATGTTGCATACAGAATCCCAAGTTATTTATATTCCAAGTAGTTATGTCTGGTATTTTATGAATGTATATATTTTCCTTTTCAATTTAGAGATGCTTCTATTTTAGTTTTGTGCCATTACAAGGTTTTCAGATAGTTGGTCCTTTTCTTATTCCAGTATACCAACGTTATTTGATTGATTTTGCTTGGTGTGTGAAATTAAGAAAAAAAATTGTGCTGGTATTTGTCACAGATCATCTTTTATCTGAGCATGATGTCAGTTTCTTTGTTCCAGCATTGTGTTCAATTAAACTGAATGACTGAGAAAGCATTATAAATAATCTAGACATAACTTTTGTTATACCAATAAGAGAAACTGCCTAGGAAATGTATTTTTTAATTAACTAAAAACTATATTTTAAATTCGTATTTCCTTAGTTTTTACCTAATGCTCTTTTTCTGTTCCAGAATACCATACTACATTTAATTGTCATCTCTCCTTAGGTTCCTCTTGGCTGTGACATTTTCTCAGGCAATTCTTGTTCTTGATAACCTTGACAGCTTTGAGGAGTACTGCTCAGGTAATTTTTAGAATTTACCTCAATTGGAGTTTTTCTGATTTTTTCATATGATTAGACTTGGGTTATGGGTTTTATGGAGGAAGACAACAAAAGTAAAGTGCTATTCTCAACACATCATATCAAGGGCACATACTATTCAACATGACTTATCATGTTGATTTTTAACCTTGACCCCCTGGCTGAAATAGTGTTTGTCAGGTTTCTCTTCTGAAAAGTTATTCTTTTTCTCTCTTTACTCTTTGGAAGAAAGTCATTATTCACAGCTCATATCTAGGGCATAGGTCATGTTCCATCTTCTTGAGGATGGAGTATCTATATAATCATTTGGAATTCTTCTACACAGATTTCCCTATTCTCTCCCTTCTAAAAAGTTTATTCAATCATTAATTTATATCACTATGGATTCATGGATACAAATGCAATTTTTATATCATCGTTCCCATAAAAAAGTGATTCGAAGCTTTTAAAGTAACAGTTATCCTTGAAGAAAATAAACATAAAATGATACCATTAAGGAATTCAAGTTAAAAATATTGGAAAAAAGTTTGAGGAAAATATTAATTTCAATTATTTTTGCTACTATTTAATATTTATAAAATTTAATAAAGAAAGCCAAGGAGATACAAGGAAATAGCCAAAGTGGACAAAAATTATCTGGCAAATCCAATCAGTAAGAAAAACACATGATTCAAGGGTCAGAACGAAGGGTTGAGCCTGCTTTTGCTTATTTATTGGTCAAGTTAATTTATTAATTGCTAATTGTTACAATTATTTGAACAGGGTGCAATAGTCCAAATTCTATTTCATCACATTTGAATACAACAAAATTTCAATGATTCAGAAAAGGAATAATATATTAAATGGAATACACACATAAAAAAAATCATAGAAAACTTTAAAAGCATTGTGTTATTATTTATTTTAAATATAGCCTATACAGATTAACTGCAAATGCATATTATGGTGTAAAATGACATAAATTAATGCAAAATTGCAAATGTCACTTGCTTCAAAGTATATAGTCATGTTTCCTGAAGAGAAGTGTGTTAAAAGCCAAAAAATTAATTCTTGATTCAGAATTTGAAATTATATTGGAGGGAGAATTATATTGTTGACCTTTTTTTAAGCTGCTAATGTTAACCTGGTTCTCCTTTCTGATTGAAATGCCAAAAATTTAAAAAGAAAGATAATTTATATTTTCTTACTAAATAAAATTGCATGTTGAATCCAAATTAACCTCAAGATGGGATATCTTTTTAATGAAGAGACACATGAATGGCTAAAAGATGCCCCAAACTTATATTCATATTTCACCATATTATACATGAAGAGTTATAAGTTGTTTACTTCTATTTTAATTAATTTAAATCAACTATTCATAGAGCACTGTCTACAATCACAATCACTTGAACAAAAATACGATGGGAAAACTCTCAAAAGCAATTCTGAGGCTCTATGTACCCTAGATGCTATATATTCCTACAACACATTTTGGCCTCAAAGCATCTGTTCATCAAAGCCACAGTGCAAAATGGACCGCTTCTCCAGATCCTCAAAGACTCTATCAGCCTCAGTCCATGAAAATGCTAATTAGGATTTTACACCCAAATGTCACCAACCTATCCTACCAGCAAAGCTGTTTTTTCTCAGACAAGATCTTAAGGACACCACCCCCTGACTCTTCTCACAAGGACTAAACCAAAATCTGTCCTTAAAATCACTTTATGGCCATTGTGTTGAGCATCACCTTAGCTTTGACTCCCCAAAACTCCAACTCTGCAAAATTTATCACTTAGCTGGCAAGGGTAGAAAAAAGGAAGTCTGGAGGAGACTTCCCTTCGACCTAAAATGCCCTAAGTCTCACACTTGATGTTTCTTTCCTCTTAGTCCTCACTTTTGTCCCACTTGAACTTCAAGATGGAGAGAAATTTCTGAAATGGGAGGAATCTGTAGGTCCCCAATCACACTGCCAGAATCATAGGCTGGTAAAAAGAAATAAATAGCTAAATCTGCTATTGTCACAATTCATTAATTAATCATTCTTTATTCTTTCCAATAAAAACTCAATCCCCCAGTAAAATTACTAATTTCTGAGTTATTGAGAAATTAATTTTGTCTTTGAATAATATCAGAACAGTATCAGAGAAAGAGGATTGGAAACTTTGATCTCTCCACAGAATATGTGATCTAGAATATCAGCGATACTCCCAACCCATTGCTTATATAGATTTTGTAGATAAGGAAATTAGGTTAAGATCAACTCATGACTGATTCTGGGAGAAAACCCAATTATTTATTATTGCTGCTACAATGATGGCAATGGTATATTTAAGAAGATATATCCGACACTCACCCTATCTCTGAAAAAATTACTCAATAAAAGACCCACAAAATGTCTAGCCTTGACCAGCGTAACTCTCTTTTGTGTCCTTCAAGATAAAATTATTGCAAATCAAATTAAATACGTTACAAAATAGGGTTATTAAAGTTGTGTGACATCTACCAAAAATGATTTTTTTTTTGATTCAAAGTTTATCTGTGGTACTCCCTTCCACCAATATTTCTAGAACTAAAGCTTTTTTTTTCAACTTTATCAGGATAAAACGAAATGATCTGCACATAGAAGAATACTAGTTCTATTCCTTACATCAGTAAGTACTTTATTTTTAACAAGAAAAAACAACCAATAATTTAAAAATAAGATTATTTCTGTGTAGCTTCAAATTCTAAATAATTTTTGGATGAGACACTTTCTTTTGGGTATGTGCATGCACTGGGGTCTACTGAGAATTAAAACATTTATAGTAATTTATGTAATTATGATGAATATATAACATATTCTATATTTTGAAGAAACAATAAAGAATTCTATGATGTTGTGACAAGAAAAAGGAAGTAATTATGTTTACAATTCATCCAAAAATGACATCATAATTATAAATGAAAAAGAAAAAGTCTCAAACATTTCCCTAGTTTAACCCTTAGAAATTATCTGGTTTGCCAAAATACTATTATTATTGACCTTCACTCTAGCATTGAAAACATGTAGGCTCATCTAAGCATTATTAATGCTTAATACAGAGGAGGTCTGCACTATGTTCACCACTGCATCCAATAAACAGAGTCAAAAGGCAAGGAAAAACTATTAAACCTTACTTTATTATTAATGATGATTGGTAATTATTTTTAACCATCCTGCATCCAAGCAATCATGTCTGTTTGCTTGTTTGGTAAATTAGATCTTAAAATATGGCACATCTTTACTTATTCAAAAATATTCACCAGTAAATGTACCTTTAGTATGAAAATTATTTCAGTTATTTTTAGGTTTAAATTTCCTTAGTTTAAAGTCTGCCTTTTTCTTTGAAGAACACGCAGGTCTCTTTTAGTATTAATCTAGTTAAAGGATTGTTCTCCCACAAAAATTTACCAATACAATTTACCAATAAAATCCTCTGTTAAGATTCTCCCAGCTTCCCTCTTAACTAAAGCTGCATCCATACTAACAAAATGGCTTAACTGAGTTGGCCAGTTGGACTGAATAATTTGGTGTGTGTGTTTTGTAACCCAACCAAACAGTGTACCATTAATAGGCTGGTGTTTAAGTAAAAATAGGAAGTTTGTGCCTACACATATAAAAAGAAGAGAATGGAGGCAACATGATTATTACCCAAATAATGCAGGTAAAATTTTGAGGGAAATCTTAAGTTGTTCAAGTAGAAACCATTTGTTTTCTTCAAAAGAGATACTTAAAATTATGTTGGTATAACTTTAAGAAAGTTCCATAAGCATGGAAGATATGGAAGCAACGATTCCTGTAAGGATCTGTTTCGACTATGCTTTTAAATGTAATGTACATGATGAATCAAGAGATGTTAAGATTATACAACCATCAAAGAAACAATATAACATGATGTTTTTCAAATACCTGCAATTTGAGACACAAAACATAAAAAATCTGTTTCAGACATTTTATAGTACTTCTTACTGATAATAGCAAATCAACTTTCTCCAGTTAACACCTTAAACTTGAGATCAAACCAAATAGTTTGATAAATTTAATGTTGTAAGTCAAAGCAAATGGCATATATTAGAAATAAGGAAAAACTCTACATATTTAGGAATTAAATGAAAATTTTCAAATTTTGAACTGAATTAAAACTTACATATAATATATTCAAAGGATTGAGATTTTTCATTTAAATTTATCATATCAGTTTGAACCCAGCCTTACTTCTATGCATATCTCTTTTCTCTTTTCTCTGTGAATGAGTTGGTAAGAAGAATGCCACATTCATTCTGATAAGCCAGCAGATAAGCAATGTGGAAACTGATTTAGAGCCTCTACCACTAGAAATGTCAAAACAGATGTTATGTTCTTACAGGATGACAGCACTGGGCCTGAGATGTCAAACATAATTAAAATTTTTATTTTCAAATGTACTCCACAGTTTATACATAGTGAAAGTATGTCTTAACCTTTTGAACTTACAGAGTGCTGTGCTCTGCATAAATGCGAAAGGCTTTTAGTTTAGACTCCATTTGGGAGTGAAATCATTTCATCAATCGGTACCCATAGGTTTCCTTCAGGATTTGGCATGAAAAGACTGGCATTTCATTAAAATGTGCTGACAACTGAAAGAGCAAATTCTAGCAGGACTGAGTTCTCTCACCCTCCCGTCTATGACTCTCAAAGTTTTTTCCCAGAAGGTTTTCTAAATTAGAGAACAAATTTTGGTGTCCTTCTTTTTCTGGTGATATCACTCAGTTCATTTTTTGAAAGGTGAGAGGGTCAGAAGTTGCATGTTACTTAGTCACATTTATTTATTATTTACTTACTAACTTTTTCCCAAAGTCTTTCCCTTGGCGACATGAGTAATAAAATGCCTGGTGGGGGGAAGGTCTCTACCTTTTTATTACACACATTCGAAACACTGAACGTACAGAACTCACCACGTAATTCAGAGAATATCACCATGGAGCTATGTCCGAAAAAAGGAGGGGGAAAAGGGAATTCCAAAAGCACGGATATTCCAAAGAAGATCCTCTATTTTCACATCCCCACAGTGTAATCTGAGGAGCCTTGACCTACCCACAACCACAGCCGAGGACCTTACATCCAGCCCTGAAGTATAATTGGTATAGTCATGGGTGTTGAATCCTTTACTAGAGAATAAGTTTCCTGAGGGCAAGAAAAATGTTGTATTCATGTGTTTATCAGCTACAGAGGCTTCATGATACCTTGCACATAGGTGGTTCTTACAAAGTTTTTTAAAATCAATCAATCAATTTTGTTGGAGGGTCGAAAAGCCGCACATGGAACATCAGCCCTCCAAAGACCAGGGCAGTAGTGGAATGACTCAGAGCCGTGGCTCGGGCACCCAGCTGCTTAATATTGAATTTCAGCCCCACTACTTACTAACTGTGTGATTCTGGGTAAGGTAATCTCATCACTGTACTTCTGTTTCTTCATATATAATATGGTTATTGTTAGGATTAAATGAGATATGTATAAGATTATTAGAACAGTTCCTGGCACATAGTTAAGCACTCATTAAATACTAGCTACCACCATTAACTTCCCTTAATGTGTCAGTGATGTGAAAACCTATTGAAAGACTCATCACTGCGGTGTTAGAGATTAGGAGTTAGTTACTCCTGTGGCGCCAAGGTAAATGTGTGAATGTCTGTTAATGTCAAAAGGTCTCCAGGTAGTGGAATTTCAGTCAGTGGTTGCTGTGAGCTAAGGAATTTAGAGTTACCCACTGGAAATCTGAGTGATGCAGCAACCTTCATCATTCTGGATTACAGAGGTTTGCTAGAGTTTAGAAAGGTTTTCTAAAGTTTTCTTCCAGTTACATCCCAAAAACTGACCCCAGAAATGTTCCTGTGATCCCAGCGCCTACAAACCCTCTTTTTTTCCCTAGATATGCATACTAGTGTTCCCTCTAGACCTTTATTTCCAGAGCAGTTAGGCTGTTTCTTAGCAGTAAACTGGGTTCCAACTTGCTTTTTCTCTGATTTTAAAGAAAATACCTCTACAAGTCTACTATTATGTTTGCTGCTGGTTTCTAATGCTCCCTCCATCCTTAGGTTACCAAGATTTTTTATTAGTAATAAACACTAAATCTTATCAAGTATCTTTTTGGGCAGCTATCAAATTAATCATGCTTTCGCCTCTTATTAGAGTGAATTTCAGTAGTAGACTTCCTAATATTGAGCCACTTTTGCATTCATGACATGAAGGAATCTTGGTAATGAGGTATACATTCCAATATACTACTACATTCTATATGATAATATTTTAAGATTTTTTTACATCAATATTCCCAAGTGAGACTGGAATAGGGCATAGCTTTCTATTTTGCATTATCAGAGTCAAATATGCATACCAATATTATGATTGTTTTTAAAAACAGATCTGATTTCCTCATTCCCCAATATTTCCAAAGATTTGAATATTACCAGTTATCTTTTCTTCGAAGATTTAAAATAAATCACCCATAAAGTCATCCCAGTCAGGAATTTATGAGATACGGTTTTAGAGAAAGGTTCCCAGTCATCTGTCTTTACTGATGTATTTGTCATTTCTGTCTTTTCTTGAACCAATCTTGGTATTTTCACTTTTCCATATCTTTATACTTTTCATTAATATTTTCAGGATTATTATACTATTGGAATACTTATTTTATAAATCTTATTTCCTCTTTATCTACAGTTATTTTTCCTTACTCCTTTTCTACATTTGTGGTGTCTTATGATGAATCTAGCTAATTGCTTGCTTACCATATTCCATTTTTTAGACTAGACTTGAGCCTTTTTTATTATCTTCTTTTTTACCAATCTTTTTCTATTTATGAAAAAAATTGGTTTTCTTTTTACTTAATATTTTCTCCTAGTTTCCTTAGTTTTAATTTATTAACTTCTACATTTATATGTGACACTTTCCTGCTGTTTTCCTTAGATTTTATCTTTTAAACTTTCAAGTTGGATGCTGAGTTCATTATTTTCATTCATTTTTTAATGTATGGAAGGTGATCGGAGTTATAAATATTTCCTCTGAGTTCAGCTTTGCTGAAATCTTCTCTTTTTAATAAATAGTGCTCTAATTCTCATTAATTTCTAGATATTTGTAATTTATATTTTGTTTTTCTATTTCACGTGAGTTGTCTTGGAAAAGGTTTTTTTAAATTTTATATTTGTTTATTTACTCTTTTGAATGTTTGAAATGTTTATTTTTCTAAATGTTTGTTATTTAGTTTCTTACTTGTTTAAAGATAATTTTCATTGTTTATTCCTTTTTGGTAATGGACTTCTAATTTTTATTCAGTTGTGATCAGAAGATATAGTTGCACTCTTTCTGAAGTATTTTTAATGTTTTCTTTGTGGACTAACATATGGTTGTTTTTGTAAATGTTTCATAGTACTTAAAACTATGTGGTTTCTTTTCGAAGGCATTAAGTATGATGCATTCCATTAATACATTTATAATAATTGTTCAAATTCATTTTGTCTATTTTTTAATCTTCCTGCTCTATCAGGCTCAAATTACTGATGTAACAGATAGCTCTCTACAACTGAGAATACAATTATTATTATTTAAATGAAAGCTACAAAAGATAAAGACAAAATGATTAATGATGCCCTAACAATGATAAGTAAAATAAAGAAAGCACAGCTAGACATTTGCTAATTCCTCATCTATTATAAGAGGAGGTCAATATATATCATTTCATTTCTCAAACTGTAAAATGAGAATATTTCAATTAATGGAGATAATTACTATTAGATCTAAAAATATGCTATAATATATACTTTCAAGTTGATGTTTCATGCGATGGAGGAGTTAGGAGAGAGCACAAAGGAAACAGATATTATATATCAACAGAAAGGAAACAGAACACAGCAAAAAAGCCAAAAATAGAATCATACATAAATAAACATGAATATAAGAGAATTAAATCCAAACAGCTATCATAGCAATGAAGGTAAGTGAGATAAAAACCACTTTTTAAAAGAAATTGACTCCCAAACTAAGAAGAGGTAAAAGAAACAAATCCCAACCATATAATGTATAGGTGACATCCAAAACACTGTCATTCACAGCACGAATAAAAAAGGGCAGACAAAGGAAAACCAGAAGCACACACGTTAAAAGAGAATAAATAAAGTAACACCAGCGTTGGGCAAAAGTGAAAACAATATACAGAACATTAAACAAAACAAAGAGAGTTGCCCTTTTTTTAATAAACGATTCTTTGTTTCAATAAATTTCTTAACAAGAACATAATACAGATGGTGTATTTTAGGATTCCTTGCATATGTAAATTTATTTTTAGGTTACCTTCACACATGAATAAAAACATGACTGATGTGAAATATTGGGGTCATGTTAGTTTACCCTTACTGACTCTTTATGTATTGCTTAGTTGACTACTGGTATGTAATGTCCCCAAGAGAATACTGAAGCCAGTTTGATTATTTTCCTAACATTTTCAAGTGATGTGTTTCTTTGGCTTGCATACTTAATATTTACAGCATAATTTTGTTGTTAATTTGTATTATCTACCCGGAATACACTACTTCCTTTAATTCTTGCAGCATCTCTATGTTATTTGAGGTTCATTGCAACATACTCAAAGTGATCAGTTCTGGTCTTAGTTATGGAGAAGGCAGACTCTATGGTACTTCAGATAAACCTCCCCCAAACTGTTCCACTTACACAGCACTTTCTTAGACAAATTCCAAGAAATTTGCTAAAACTCTGTTGCTGATATAAAGATTTTCTTGATATTGCATTTTATCAGAGACTGTAATATCAAGCTTGTATCAATATATCAAGATAAGACTTTGGGCATATCATTCCAGAAGCAAGTTATTATCTACCAATTAATTCTTCCACAAGATTTTCTCATTCTTTTAAAAATATTTTGATATATTCAAACACACAGAAAATTACAGCATTACATAACAAATACCCATGTAATCACAACCCAGAATTAACAGTATGCTAACGACATTTTGCTATCTTTGCTTTGGATCTCTTTTTAATTATTATTGAGAAACTAATTCCAGACTGTGAGCCTTTCTTTGAGTCATTCTGCTCTTTTCTTCTCAGAGATAACCACCATCCAACTCATTCAGGTTTCTATACTTTATTACATATGTGAATCCCCCTATTACTGTTGCATTGCATCTAGTTTTTATCAGTATACATATATAGTCTCATGCTGTACTTTGTATATTTAACAATATTTTTCAAATCTATCACTTTGAAACATTTTAACACACTTAGAAATCAAGGTCATTCACCTCTGAGTACTTGAAAAAAAATGTAGGTTCTCTGCTACGGTGGGGACCTGTATGTTAGGTCTCATACATACCTATTAGATTAAGCTTGTTAATTAAATTGTTTAGACCTTCTGCATTCTTGAAAACTTTTTTGTTTGCTTGATTTATTGGTTACTAAAAAAGGCATGTGCAAATCTCCTGTCATAACTATGGAGTGGTCAAGTTCTCTTTATAACACTGTCAATTTTTGCTTTAAATATATATTTTTAACAAAGTTTACCCTTATGATAAAAACGTTTAAAACCTACTCTCTTAGCAACTTTCAAATATACAGTACAGTATTGTTAACCAAAATCACCATGGTATATATTACATCTCTAGGACTTATTTATTTTATAACTGGAAGTTTGTACATTTTGACCACATTTACCCTTTAAATATTTAATATTAAAATATTTAAATATGCATCAAGTATTTTAAAGCCATGATACATAAAGTTTAATTTTATTATTTCTGGTGGAATAGTCCCTTTATCATCTATATGATATCCATTTTCATCCCTATTAATGTTTTGCATGCTAAATAATTTTTTATTAATCAACAAGCATTTATTTTGCTGCTGTTTCCTGGTACATTTTTTCTAAAAATGTATTTTATATTTCTGGGTTACTATATAATTTTTTGTGTTTAGCACAAAGGGAGTAGACATAGTGTCTAACAAATTTGAGTCTCTCTTTTGCATATGTGAATTTAATCTATTTTTATAATGATTTCTGGTATATTTTATCTCTGCCATCTTCTTTTGTGTTTTATTTTTATAATGATTTTTTCTTTGCTTCATTTGCTTCATTTTTTTTTTTTTGCCTTCATATTGAGTTACTGACATTTTCCCTTTTAATTTTTTCCTGTTTATTTCCCTCTGTTGATTAGAAATAGATTAAGGGGTGGATTTGTTTTTATTTGTCCATCTCAGAATTGAGACAGTTCTTTCAGTCTAAAAACCTATGTTTTCATAAATTTTCTAAAATTCTAGACCATCAAACTTGTTTTCAAATATTTTTCTTCCCATCTCTATCTAACCTTTTTTAACTCATATGTAGGTCTTTTTATTTCATAGTTCCATGTCTTTTCATTTCTTCTTCATATTTTCCAACACTTAATTTCTCTGCATAGTATTCTAAATATCTTCCTCTTTCAACTATTGCTAATCTTTTATTTTATATATACTATGATTTTAACTTTAAAAATCATAGTTTTAATTTCTGGAATTTCTATTTCAGTATTTTTTAATTTCCCAATTCTTTTTCCATAGTGTTCTGATTTTTGTGTAATAGTTTATATTGCTTCCTTTTTTTCTCTTTAACATATGGAAAATAGTCCTTTGGTCCATTTCAGACAGATTTTTCTTGGCATGTAAATCAAGCTGTTTTATACATCTACTCAGTCTGTTCATTTCCTCCTATAATAAATATTATAATTTATTGTGCCATCATTGTCTGTGGTGCTGTTTCCTGGGAAGTCTACATGTTCTGGGTTGTGGAAAAGTCTCCTTGGGATGATTTTTCATATGCCTCTCCTAGAGCCTCATGTGTTTTACCAGTTTTACACCCATGTGTGCTGATAACTGCTAAAATGCACGAGAGGTGCAAATTTGAACACCACACTCAAGTTTGGCGATTCAGATTTGGAGTTGTAATTTCTTATGGGTGGTGCTCTTCCCATCAAACCACAGGGGTATTTCCCAGTCTATATGTACTTTTTCTAGCCCCTTATTTCAAGGACTGGTATTTTCAATGCTTAATGGTTCTGAGCTTTATGTAAGCAGTTCAGTTTTAGCTCCCTGCCAAGCACAGGCCTGGGTTTCATCTCTGACTTGAGTCCAGGTCTTGGAACCTTAGCTACAGTGGCACAAGTCCAGTTCTAACACTTTTCAGCTTCAGCGTCCCACACTTGTAACTATGGCTTTCCAATTCTTCGTTTCTAGCTCTTAGGGCCTTTCTTTGTTGTTTTTAAGAATTGATGTGTATCTTCTAAAGTTTGTTGGTAAATTTATTAACATGTGTTTTAGATAGGGGTGGGATTTTCTGAGTTAGTTTACACATCATATTGACCAGAGATCTAATAAACTATTTTCTGTCCTTGAAATTCAGTAACTTCCCTAAATAATATCTTGATATGATTATCCTCTATTAGTTTTGCCTGGAATATAATTAGCCTTATTGATTTGCTTTATCTTAGTAAATGCTCTACTATGAATCTCAATGTTGATTCTGTTCCATTAGCTCCATTCTCCCCATTAAGCATTTCATTTGCCATATGCTATACTTTTTTTTTGAAATTTTCACATATATTGTATTCTCTCAGATGACAACAACCTCTTTATCTATGAGATTCTTTCCAGTCTGTTTTCAGTAACCTTTAGTTGGTTTTCCGCTGTGTCAGTTTGGTCTCTAAGGCACGAATAGACAATTATCATGTGAATATACTGACGCATTCAATTTGTTAAGAGGTCTGTTCTCCTCAAATTGATCTAAAGATTATATGAAATCCCAACCAAAATTCTAGGAGACTTTTTATGAAACTTGAAAAGCTAATTCTAAAATTACATGGTTAAATACAGGATCTAGAAAACCCCAAGAAAATTTTGAAGAACAAAGTTGGAGGATGTACTCTATCACATTTAAGGTTTACTATAAAGCTATAGTAAACAAGACAGCTTGGTACTGATGCAAAAGAAAATAAATAGGTCAGGAGAAAAGAATAAAATCCATTTTAAAAAAATGACACACATATGATCAATAGTTTTTGACCAATACAATTCAATGGGAAATTGTGTGTAGGAGGGGTGGTCTTTTCAATAAATTATTCTGAGACATCCACAATCTGAAAGAACCTTGACACTTACCTAATGTTACATACAAAATTAATTTGTAATGTACCATAGCTTTAATGTGCAGGCAAAAATCTAAAGCCTTTAATAGAACATTTTCAACAACTTAGGATTGGTTATAATTCATTGGGCAGGTTGCAAAAAGTACTAACCATAAAAGAAAAAAGTTAAATTGGACTTCATTAAAATGAAAATCATCCAAAAATATACCATTAAGAACAAGCCACAGACTGGGAGGAAAATAGTCTCCACTTATTTATCTGATAAAGAATTCATATTTAGAAGGTGTGAAGAACTAGTGTACATCACTAAGGAAAAAAACACCCATTTTTAAGTGAGCAAAAAAAAAATGAACAGACACTACACAAAAGAAGATATATAAATGGCCAATAAATAAGAAAAGGTGCTAAACGTCATTACTCACACTCCCCGTAGTTAGAGGTCTGTGCGGCATATCTCATGGCTGCCATAGTCCACCATTTATGCCATGTCCACAGGCGTTTCTTCCTGAGGAGAAATCCAAAAGAGGAAGGTCAGTGGGACACAACGTTAATCTCAGGGCCACATTGCCATGCATGCTCTCTTTTCTCCAGCATCCATTCTAAATTCCTCCCACCCTCTATCACCTCAGTTGGTCTAAGTGGTAGTGTGATCCAGACCTTCGAAAGGCACTATTAAAGGAATGAAAAGACAAACCACCGGGTGGGAGATATTTTCAACACACAGGAAACTGACAAAAAAGGCTTGTATCCAGAATATATAAAGAAATTCTACAAGCCAATAAGAAGGCAGACAATCCAATATTAAAATGGGTAACAGACTTTAATCAAATACCTTATTTAAAAGGGATACCCCAAAGGCCAATAAATATGTGAATAAGTAATCAACTTTAGTCATTAGAGAAATTCAAAATAAATCTATTGCAAGATACTACTACCCACATACCAGAATGACTAAAATGAAAATAACAGACATTGCCAAGGATTAAGGAGGTTGAGAAGTAACTAAAACTCTCCTATGTTGCTAATGGGAGTATAAATTGGTGCAGCCACTTTGCAAAATTATTTGGCAGTACCTACTAATACTGACCTAGCAATTCTACCTCTAGGTATATATATTCAACAGAAATGCATAGACATTTTTCCTAAAACACATCATAGCAGAATTATTTGTAACAGCCCAAAACTGGAAACAACTCAAATGCCCTTTATAGTAGAATGGATAAATAAATAGTAATATTTTCATATGTGCTATTTCAGTTACCTATTGCTGTATAAAAACTATCCTAAAACTTGGTGGCTTAAAACCACAATTTATTATTTTTGAAAATTGTGTAGGTTGATTGAGAGTTTCTTCTACCAGTCTTGTCTGGATTCACTCATGAGGCTACAGTCATCTAATGTCTTGCCCGGATCTGCAGGTGCAAGATGGCCTCTGGAACACGGAGCTGGCTGTCAGTGGGGTACCTCTATTCTTCTCTCACCATGCAGAGCCTTTCATCTTTAGTAGGCTACTTTAGGTTTCGTTACAGCATGGTAATAAAAGGATCTAAGAAGGCAAGAGAGGAATCTGCAAGTGCCCTTAGGGCTAACTTCTAAAACTTGCAATAATTTCAACCGCAGTCTACACCAAAGCATTTCTAAGACAGCTCAGATTCAAGACATTGAGGAAACAGTCTCCTCTTCTGACAAGAGAAGCAGCAACAGCACATTACAGAGGGGCATGTACACAGAGAGACATAATTTATTAGGAGCCATACTTACAGCAATCTACCACAACCAACATACAGCAAGGACAATGGATGAATTACTGCTACAAGCAACAAAAAGGATGAACCTCACAAATACAATGTTGAGTGAAAGAGACAAGTCACAAAAGAATATACAACATCTTCCATTTATATAAAATAGAAAAATATGCAAAACAAATATATGATGTTAAAAGTCAAGAGAGTCGAGGAATATGTCTGTGGTGTTATCAATGTTTTCTTTTGACCCATGCAGTGATTGCCTGGAAATTTTTACTTTGTGATCATTTATTGTTCTGTTCTTTTGATTTATGCAACTTTCTATATGTTTGCTATACTTCAGTAGAAATTTTTAAGACCAGACTAATAACAAAAACAAAAGAATTAAAAAATAATGCACACGATATCCTTAATTCAATCCCTATTTACCTGTGTAGTATTTGATGACTTTTGTAGAATGTGTGTTGATGGATTATTCATTCTACTGCTGTAGGAGTGAGAAAGATTCTAAGGCTGTGACAGCCAGTGCTGGGGAACTTTGTCTCTATTCTTTTTCTCTCATATTTTATTTGAGCTCCTACATCAAGGATCAGTTCACTGGTCACCATTTTTTTTTTTTGATATGGAAATTATTTTCCTCTGCTCAGCCTCCTCTGTTACTTCTGCCAGTCCTGGCTAAGGCGGTTACTCCTAGGAGATTGTTTCTTGTGACTTCCTCTTTTACCTGCGTTGGGTGGTGTTCCAGTCCCAGCCTTCAGTCCTGCTTATCTAAGAAAGTGAGGTACATTTTTCATATTTTTCCTGGGAAGGCAGGTCGTTTATGCCTTCCTAAGTGGGGGATATGAATGAGATTTTCCAGAGGTTCCTTCACTCAACTTGCTGCCATCTTGGGCCACTCATCCCAGAAATGCAGCTTCTTGCATTTTTTTTTCCCTAGTTGATTCAAATCATTTTGTATATAGGCAATACTGTATAGTGGTTAACACTGTAGACTCTGAAGTCTAAATGTCTGAGCTCTTATCCCGGTCGTGACCTTGGAGAGGTTACTTCCCTCTCTGAGCCTCAATTTCCACACTTGCACAATGGTAATAACCATAGGTCCTACCTTTTAGGCTTCCAGTGAGGTTTAAATAAATTAATCCATGTAAATTAAAAATGTGTTTAATCCATGAAGTACTCATAAATGTTGGTTCTTCTTCTTATTAAGACATGGTTATTAACAGCTAGGGCAGGATGTTGACATAGTTTCATAATTATTATACTGATAACTGTATGGTCTTTGATATTTTCTCTTCTAATCATTTCTATCAGTTTTGTAAGCCTGGATTTATACCATCATTTGGGGGAGGAAGGGATATCTGCTGCCCATCATTCTTAAAATGAAACACTAGATTTTAAGAAAAAGGTTTCATTGTTAAACTAGCATTGTGAGATAGCATGGGGAAGGACGGAAAAAAGAATGAAGGCATATGATAAATGACAAAAATATATTTGCATTTTCCCCATTCACTCCATTTTGATATACTCATTTACACTTAAAAGCTAAAGTTTCTCCAGAGAGAGCTCTTTGCTCCCAGCCTTCCCAGGGAGACTTCTCTAGTCACTGCACAGGCTAAATGCAGGAGTGGAGAGAGGCACAAGGTCATCTAACAGGAGTCAGCCCTGAAATCATTCTTCTGACTCTACCCTGCTGGCCCCTCAGGTAAATGCACATGTCTTCAGTTTTTTATGTTACATCTTCTGAAATGAGGGCGCAGGAGGAAGAGGTTTCCAGAAAAGACATCATTATAAATATGAGTTAAAATTCTTAAACTGGCCCCATAGTCCCTGGGCTCCTTGATAGCTCTTCACTTCCTTCCCTTCACTAGTACTCCAACTCCCGAAATCACTCTAGATGTGGTGCAAAAAAAAAAAAAAAAACAAAACAAAACAAAAAAACAGAAAGTTCCTGCGATGACAGGAATTCATCCTTGAGTGTTTTTAACTAAAATTTTTGATTGGGTTTTTAAAAACTATGATTCAAAATTGTGACTTGGTATACATGACACTTTGTGACTTATTAAGAATAAGAAAGTGCATCACACAGCTCAGGTGGGGCTTACAGATACTGTATTCCATGATTCTGATTAGATACAATCACAGATTATGATTCATCAGGCATGGCAGACAGGCTAATTATACAGACTGGGTCATCAGTATATAGCGGTTGTTTATAGACTCAGATTTTATCTGTTCTATGTGACTTATAAGGAAAAATACTGATTTATGAAAGAGTGAGCTGAGTTTATTACTTTGGTCAGCTATATTCCTGTTAAATTTATCTCCTCTATTCAAAATAATCTCAATTCGTCTGGCTTGATAGATTATAATAAATACACTCTCTCGTACTTTCTGAGAATTGTCTCATTTTCCAAGGAAACAGATGCATTAGGCAGTGGTTGTTAACCTTAGGTACAAACTTAAATTACTTGAAAGCTTTTAAAAAATCCCATTGCTTAGGTTATGCTCCACACAGTTAGATCAAAATTCCTGGAACTGAAGCCACAGTTTAAAGCATTTTTTAAGGGTCCTTTAGGTGATTCAAAAGTGTAGCCAAGGTTGAGAACCACTGAGTTTGAGCCTCTGCCTCCACTACATCCTTGAGTGTATATCCATATCGATATTGATCAGATACTAGTCAGGTAATAACTCAATTGACCAAAAAGGCCATGCAGACATACTTTTAAGATGTTAAAAATAATTTAAGTGCTTGCTCAAGGAGTGTTTGCTCAAATCTTCTCTAAGTAATTTGAAGAGTTAAATATATGAATTTTTATATATAAAAAATAAAATTCAAATGTATAGGTATTATTTAACAGTTCAATTCAGTATACTATAAATATGATTTAAAAAATCATAATATGTTAAGACAACTTCCAGGAAACAGAACTCTTGAGTGTTTCAATTAAATTTCTCCTTTACCATGTAGACCCAATCACTTTTATGCATTTTTAAAATATATTTTAATGAGGATATATGACTTGGATAATGGGTTTTGAAATCAACAGAAATATATGGCCCTGGCACTAAAATACACACAGTAAATATTCTTTTATAAAACAACCTTAGAGGACAGGATCAGCATCCACAGGAGAGATACCCCTCTAAATAAGGCTCTGTGATTCAGAACATCCTTAAAACCCTTGTAAATACTTGCAAAGGGATATGAAGTGAGAGAGAGTTCATGTGTGTGTGTGTGTGTGCGTACATGATGCTGCCAACTGACATGGATTTTTCTGGGGAGAGGAATCATAGCTTTGATGAGGTTCCTATGAGGGGACTCTGCTCTCAGTTAAGGGTGGAATGTCATCTGTGATTGCAGTCAGTAAGCATTAGAGGATGGCATTTGACACACAGTGTAAGTCCATCTTTGTAGAGACAGTTGACCAGAGTACACTGGGTCTGAACTCAGACAACCTGGATTTGAGTTTCAGCTCTTCAACTTACTTCTTTCCAAGTTTTAGTAGGTTTCTGGTCTATAAGATGGTGATGATAGTATCTGTCCTACCTACCTAATAGGATTGTTTAAAAGTTTAAAATCAAATAATTATTTGTAAATTCTAAGTGTCAACTTCAAGAAAAGATTTACCATAAAAACAATCCCTGTGATTAGCAGATATACACTACTATATATAAAATAAATAAGTTCCTACTATATAGCACAGGGAACTATGTTCAATATCCTGTAATAAACCATAATGGAAAAGAATAAGAAAAAGAATATGTGTGTGTGTATGTGTGTGTATAAAATTGAATCAATTTGCTGTACACCAGAAATTAACACAACATTGTGAATCAACTATACTTCAATTTAAAAAAAAAACAGTAGTGGCAAAATAAGTGTTAATTTGCATTTTGTGGAAATTTTCTAAAGTCAGTAAAAAGAAATGATAGGACAAATTATTAAAAGCAGTTTAGTCAAGTTTAAAATAATGTAGATTTAATAGAATTAATTATATTTTATAGTAAGTTACAAAACCAATGGCAAATCTGTTTCTCATTCCTTTATAGGAATGTAATACAATGGGCACCCAAAATTATGAGGTATTATAAAGTGAAAATTAGGATTAAAAAAGCATGCTGTTTTTCTGGTAAACGCGTATTAATGCGTGTATTGAGCTCTTGTGTTTAACTTCTGGGAGCAACCAAGTAAGAATCATGGACATACTTCCAAAAATAACTACATTAACTTCTGAAGATATCAGTATCCAACTTTTCCTATGTGTGTGATAAGAGGTATATGCTACTCGAGATAAACTGACACAACAGCAAACTGACGTAGCATGTGTTTAAGAGGTTGAACATTTTAACTATTTTATGGGGGTTGACTTTCATTGGAAAAATTGCTTTATAAATAAATGATAAAGTGGATATGAATTATTTTACTGTATAATGCAAACTGAATCTAAGCTAACCCTCATGTATTTTTACTTGTGAAGTTTTCCTGTGTAATTTGAAATATTTGGAAACCACTGTAATTGTATTTAAAAGAATCAGCATTAGGAACATCTACCCAAAAA
Organism: Camelus bactrianus; assembly: GCF_048773025.1. Classification (NCBI taxonomy): domain Eukaryota; kingdom Metazoa; phylum Chordata; class Mammalia; order Artiodactyla; family Camelidae; genus Camelus; species Camelus bactrianus. The sequence goes on from NC_133545.1 coordinate 32,310,890, forward strand.
AAAAGCAATCCTTGTGCTGAGTAGACTGATAGCTTGCAAGCTAGCCATCCCAAACTCCTGTTACAGCCCAAAGAAGAGAGATGCTCAAGCAGATGCTGAAATAGTGGTTTCTGCATGACCTAAGTAAGTTTCAGAGAATACAACTGACATATCTTTGACATATCTTGACAGGGTATAGCACATAGATGTGTGTGTGTTTGGGGGTATCCTCTCCTCTTTAAAAGAACAGCTTCAATCCAGTGAGACTTGGGCGTAGTGGTAACTGACAGGAAGCAATAGGAGACAATCCAAGAAGCAGAGACAGGGCAACACACCTTGATGAATCCTCTTGGTGATGTCTTCAAAAGAAACAGAGATCAGAAAAGGAAGAAACATGTAGTGACTGAGAAGACCTGTTCGGGAACAGGCATAAGACACTGGCTTGTCTTGCAGAAACAGTTGCGGACATTTTAAGTGTGTATATGGAGTGGTGGTGAATTTTGTACTCCCTTAATAGGAAATGAGGGAGCAAAAAACACTTGTACATCTAATATCATCATTGAAGAAGCGACAATGTTATAAAGCACCCTGCTCTATTTTTCTTCATCTTCATATCACAGGTGCCTATTTGTATTAAAAAGTTCTAAATAAATTCAGCTGTTTACATACTTCTGCTATTTATAGTTTAACCTATTAAATAATTATTGCATTTTCATATACAGTGATGTTTATAACACTGTGCAGATTATACATGTTATATCTGCCTGATGTGTCCTTAATAGTTCTAAAACCTCTCTCTCACTCACACACACACATTTGAATAAAGCATTAAAAGGTTTAAAGATTGATTTTACATTTCCTGGATTAGAGTAAGATTTGTTAATTCCCATATTTAGACAGCATCTCTTTCTAACACTGCATAAAAGTCACAAGGTTAAATGACGTTTACTCCTTATTTTAAAATTAATTTGTGCTTTTCTTTCAGGGAGAGATTTCACTTATCATGATTATTATCATTGTAATAAGAACTTTATTTCTAATGTTTGATGACAAGATTTTCTGTTTGTAGATATTTTTATAAGATTTTGATCAAAAATGTTGTAGTACCAATGTGCACAGCAAACAAAAATGTTCTCAAGGAAAAATGATTATGACTTGAAATTTTAGCATTATCTTTGATCTCCTTTTCTCTTTCTTCCACTTCTGCTGATTCAACAAGCATTTGGGTTCTCCCTGATCTCTCACCTGCCTCATCTCTGTGTATACACTGAAACCTTGCCAGATCCCCAAGCAAACCACATTGCTCCACATGCTGTGCCTTGCACCTACACCACATCCTCTGCGATGGACATCTTCCCTTTGCCCAGTGAACATCAGGTCACAATTCAAAGCTCAGCTCAAGCATGGTCTTTTATGAAGGATTTCTGAATAACCATCTTTACTACCAGGTAAAATTAGTCATCCCTTTATCTATGCTTCTTTGTAACCATCTTCTTTCCATGTATGGGCAAAACCACATGAATTCCATAAAAAGTCCCGGTAACCAGACTGGAAGATGTTCATCTTCAGAGCCAACCCATAATTTGACACTTCCTCAAACTGATATCATTTAATATTTATTTCAAAAGAAAAAGAAAGAAACTAATTTTCCATTAATAAAAATTGGATATACCTCTCTTTATGCTCAAAATAGCCATTCATGTCACATGCACATGTAATTTTAACTACATGGAATTGTTTTTTTCTTTAGCCATCTCATCATTTATAATTTGAACAACACTAGGCATCATTTTTACATTTAGAACAGTGGTTATATGTAGACACAATAAAAAGACTTGTCTAAAATATCTTTTTAAAGCTCTTTGTTCTGGTTTGTATTCCGTTTCATCAACATACTTTCTGACAAGTTCATGTTTTTAATAGTCCAATTAATGTCCAATTAATAGCACCAAAAATGCAAATAAGTAATTGTTTATCAACAGAATAAACAGGTGGTCTTAATTTTTACTATGTAAAAAGCTGTATGTGCCATTATTTTCAAGATTGTTTTTTTCTTCTAATGGGCTTTATTGTAGTCCAGCTCCAACACCTTATTTTTAAGATTCTTCATGACCAAATATTTAGATATTCACAATAGGACATAATTCATACTCCATATCTGCTAACTGTTTAGGTTTTTACTAAAGAAGTTCTCAGTATTAAAATCAAATAATCTAAGTACATAATTAGTTAAGTACTCCAAGATAGCCAGATCTGAAACACTGCCTTCGAGAAATTAGTGTTTGTCTAATTGAATTCAACCTGAAAGATTGATAATCAACCTAATAAAAATCTAACTGTAATCACAAAGCTCCTTCTATTCTGATAGGTTTCCCATTTTACACTCCCTTGATGACCTTTGCTTGCTCCATCTCCAACACAAAGCTTGCAATCAACCTGGTGACAAGGTGATTAAGCCCAAGTGGCACAGTGGAACAGAGGAGGAGGAGGATTCAGCAAATTTCTGTACCTTCCTAGTCCTTGCCTCCTACTGCTCAGTATTTACCCAGGCAGCATATTTCTTAGCCTGGCACTTTTCAAACTTGCTACTATTGGTTTATTTTACCCAATTTAGACAAAAATGAATATTTATTAATATTATGTATTTAGTATTCAGAGTCCTTCAAAATATAGATATCTCTCTCCATCTACTAGTGTCTGTCTGTCATGTTGATAGTTACACTGTTAGAAAGTCAGCAGCAAGGCCAGCTGCACATATGGCACTGAAAGAATCTGCAAACACAAAAACCAGTGCAATGGAAAACTACCTGAAGTTCAGAATTACAAGTCACATTTGTTTCTCCATTTATCCCGCTCCTGGGCATATATCCAGAAAGAACCCTACTTCAAAATGACACCTGCACACCAATGTTCATAGCAGCACTGTTTACAATAGCCAAGACATGGAAACAGCCTAAATGTCCATCAACAGATGACTGGATAAAGAAGATGAGGTATATTTATACAATGGAATACTACTCAGCCATAAAAACCGACAACATAATGCCATTTGCAGCAACATGGATGCTCCTGGAGAATGTCATTCTAAGTGAAGTAAGCCAAAAAGAGAATGAAAAATACCATATGAGATCACTCATATATGGAATCTTTAAAAAAAAAAAAAGACAAACATAAATACAAAACAGAAACAGACTCATAGATATAGAATACAAACTTGTGGTTGCCAAGGGAGCTGGGGGTGGGGAGGGACAGACTGGGATTTCAAAATGTAGAATAGATAAATAAGATTATACTGTATAGCACAGGGAAATACATACAAGATCTTGTGGTAGCTCACAGTGAAAAAAAAATGTGTGACAATGAATGTATGTATGTTCATGTATAATTGAAAAATTGTGCTCTACACTGGAATTTGACACAACATTGTAAAATGACTATTATTCAATAAAAAAAATGTTTTAAAAAATGTTGGAAAACATACTGGTCAGTTTACAAAGAATAAAAGTTTATCTTGAGTAAAAAAAAAATATAAGTCACAGAATCATAAAATGTACCTAAAAGCTTTTCTAATTCAATTCTACAGGATATTTTGAGGGTATGTGTTGGACAGTGTTGTTGTTACTAGACTTTTAAAAGGAAAAGGAGGATGTGGTTGAACATACAATTTTGAAAAAGCAGATTCGATAATTACAAGATATACATAGTATTTTTTAAAATATCACAATTACACTGGAGTAAGACACAAAATGTCTATGTTTATCAATAGAGGTTTTTTGGTTTTTTTTTTTTAGTTGGTAGCTTTACAGTTCAGTGCTCTAGGTTGGCCTCAATCATTTTCATAGATCAGGAAACTGAGGCTCTGCTATGAGCCTGTCCCTCCTGAGTGATAAGAACAGTCATATCCAGAACTGACAGCTGAGCACTTTGGCACCAAAAACTACTGAGAGATCTCTGAGGAATGAATCTGTCTCTTTCACCTCTCAAAAATCTTGTTGAAACAAAAGTGATTTTATAGATGAGTACATTGTAGCCCCGGAGCAGGCAGATTGTTGATATATTCATAAAAGTGGTAGCAGAGCCAAGATTAGAACCCAGACTTCATAAATCTTTGACCAATACTTTCTGCTAAAACATCCCTTTCCAATATAAGAGTAATGAACATGTACTGCTTCAGAGTTTACACTGGAAGATGACAATGGTTCTTTGAAGTAAAAATGACTTACTGTTTCCCATTTTGAAGATAACATAATATAATCTCCATGGATGAAAGGATAAACAAACAAAATGTGATAAATACATACAGTGGAGTATTATTCAGCCTTAAAAAGGAGAGAAATCCTGTCATATGTTACAACATGGATGAACTTTGAGAAAATTATGCTAAATGGAATAAAGCAGTCAAAAGAAGCCAAATACTACATGATCCCATTTATATGAGGTAACTAAAATAGTCAAGAAACAAAAAGCAGACTGGTGATCACCAGGGGCAGGGAGAAGAAGGAAATGGGAAGTTGCTGTTTAATGGATATAGAGTTTCAGATCTGAAAAAGTGGAGATTTGTCTCACAACAATGTGAAGTACTTAACACTACTGAACTATACACTTGAAAATAAAGTGATAAATTTTGTTTCACGTGTTTTTTACCACAATAAAAAATAAATGTAATCTTAATGATATGTAAAACTGGTGAGTAACTGGCAGAGTCAAGAATTAGGTTGTGATTCAAAATTGCACGTTCTTTACCCTGAATACCCCTGTAACAGCTATTTCCCAAATAATCTCTATGTGGCTGTCTATACCACCTGCATGACTGCAAGCCCACTGCAATCATGCACTGGCATTCCTTTGTGGGACAATGATCAGAAACAAGCACTGGCCCTTGTAGGACAAAGCCTGAGGAAGCAGATCCCATCTTGCCATACTTGAACCCAATATTCTAAGGGAAAACATTAAAATTGTCTTTTTTAACACTGAAAACAAGTGATCACTGTGGTGTGATCACAAAGATAGGCCACTGGTCCACTGACTTGACCATTTTATTCCGTTTTATAATGGTTACTTATTGCCACGGAGACATAGCCACAGAAAAGTAATGCTGGGTATGTACACAGCCATCTCCAGGAAACGAGACCTGAAGATATGCCTCACTCATGTGGTGTGAAAAACTTAAGTCTAATAGCGCTATACTCAAAGCAACACTTTATCTGTTGGCATGTTTACAAGGAAAGTTGAAAACCAAATAAAGGATAATTGCCCATTCTCAACTGGATGTGGCAACTTTCACCTGTGATCCTTTATTTTCAGGCAGTGGCAAGGCTTCCCAAATGAGCTAAGTGAGCAATGATTCTGATGGAGAGATGATGTGAAGGCCTAAGTTTCTGCTCCTCCCAGATGCTGGATTAATTGCTGTAATACAAACCCACAGTACAATGTGCTCTCCACTGATATCACCCACTTATCTACAGGCCAGTCTGTGATGATTTCCCCTAAAAGCCGAACAGTGCCCTGAATAACTCACTGAGTTGTACAAGATTGGTCCAAATTTGAATAAGGCTTGTATCTGGTAAAATTAAAACCTAAACTATTAGGCTCATTCCAATGGATGCTGATGGTTTTATTCTTTAGAAAGTGAGAGGACCCCATTGTCTAATCTTTCTAGAATGCGTAATAACCTCACTTTTGTTATTAGGATTTGTCTTTGGGATCCATGAGTTTTCTAAATAAGAAAGTAGCTCATGGTATACCTTTCATGAGGATGCAAACTAGTGCTACATTGTGTTTTTCATTTTCTTTTAAAGAATCTCTATTTATGACACCTAACTTTCCCTGGAAATTTTGCTTCAGTCCATGAGACTGGGCTAAAGGGAAACCTGCATGGCATGCCTAGCTAATTACATTCAAAATCAGACTTCTGCTCCAAGTTTGACCCCTTATCTTTGGACCAATACAATGAGCTGAAACTTTTTAAAAATGAGTCTCTTCCTTTGAGAAACTTGGTTCTTCAAATAAATATAACAATGCTAGATCCACCCTTCTAGCCCCCTGGGTACAAAGAAATTCAGAATTTCTTTCTGAAACCATTCTACATAGGCAATCTGGATCTGACTCTGGAAACACTGAGAGATTGATGGTTTTTAAGTCAAAGAATTCTAATAGCAGAAATGAGAATGGATGAGAATGGAGAAAGACTAGCAGCAGGGAGGCCATTTAGTAGGTGGTGGAAATAGCTCAAGGAAATGAAGACCTGAATTAAAGTAGTGACAGTGGGAATGGAGAAGAGTAGATGGAGAAAGGGCAACAACAGAGATAAGTTGGCAGGTCTTGGCAAACAAGTGAATGTGAGGTACAAAGAGTAGAAGGAATTTTATCAGCGCTATCTTCCTAAAGTGGAAGTTCATATTTTTCACCTGCTTATAGCCCTCCAATAGCTTCCCAATACAATATCCATAACAACTCTATCCATTGCCCTATAAGGCTTCATGAAATCTGGCCCCTGCCTACTTCCTCAATGTCACTGCTTTCCACCCTCATCACTCTCCAATTTTTTGATATAAAGTTCCAGAATTGCTGGATTTTTCTTTCCCATCTCAGTGCCTATGCACTTGCTAGTCTTGCTTGGAACCCTCTTCCCCAGACATTTTGCATGATGACTGTTTTCTTTTCACTGAGATCCCAGCTCAGATGTCCCTCTATCTCCTATGAAAAGTATTCACTGGTTGCCCACCAGCAGTAACACCCCTACACCCAACAGTCACTTTTTACATTACTGTATTTGTCCTCTCTAGAGCACCTATCAGTACCTGAAACTGCCTTGTTTGTTTTTGACGTTATTATCTGTCTCTCCCTACTGGAATGTCAGCTCCCTCAGGACGGGGGTCCTCTTTATCACCAGTGCCTACCATGTAATGAGCTCTCAAAGAATATTTATCAACCAACTGATATACAGATATACATATACAAATACATATACATATGTGTTGTATCTGTGTGCTTGTGTGTGTGTACATACATACCACATTTATAAATATATATAAATACTACATAAATATATAAAAAGTTATGGCTTGAGATTAAAACTATCAGACTCAGCTTGCTACAACCAAGCATGATACCTGTGCTGAGGTAAGAAGTATTATTTTATAAATCTAACAACAGAATCATTACGTATTGACCTCTGTAAAAGCTATAAATACTTTTGATAAAAGAGAATTAGATTGAGATAAATACTAATCTAGAAGTAAATTTCTGAACCGCAGCAACAAAGGAGAAACAAGCTGGATCTCAATTTTATTCCTCAAATGTGTAGATTAAAAGTTCTATTTTGGCATTATGAAGAAGAAAGGAGCTGGCACACTCATACCACTCATACTGATAATATTCTGTTGTATTATTAGGAAACAGGGTAGGTTTTTCTAGGAGGAGTGGTAAGTATATTTCAGACAAGACTACTTTTTGCAGGGGACCTAGCTACTTCAGCCAGACTTGATGAAGTCTATTTTAGGAGGCAGAGGAAAGGATCTTCAGGTTCTTCTTCCCAAGCCATGCTTCTTTACATATCTCACAGGGTTACCAAAGGGTTAAATGAATTTATGGCATTTTATCAACCATACTCCATTTTCACATCATTTTTGGATTTGAGGTTTCTTTGAGAGTCCAGCATGGATCCCTCTGAGCTCTGCCTGTCGTCAGCAGAGTTCCAGAGACCTCAGTGATTAGTCTGTGTGAAAAGCACCATTAAATATTCCAAGGACATGAAGTAATTGATCATGACTGACGATATGAGTGTTACTCACTACCTACATTTTCTTCCTAATTTAGAACTTAATCATTTGAAAATAATTATATCCCTTGAAAAAAAAATGGCTCCACTTCAAAGAAAATGTATTCCATCAAGAACTGACTCTGGGCAACAGCACAATTCCTCAACAGATCTTTGGATCTCACACTAGGACCACACTTCCCAATGGTGCTGAAATGGGCTGGTCGTATCACATCACTAACCAGTCCTGCTGCCTCTCATTACCATGGTGCACCCCTGACTGCAGGAGTCCTTCAACATTCTTTGACTTACTGGGGCTGTGGTAGCAACAGCATGAACAACATTAAATAGGAATGTTCTCTGTTCTCGGGGAGACTTCAGTGAAAATAAGCCTCATGAGCTCTATGTAATGGCACTTCCCATTTCTCTCTAGTAAACATACACTAAGACTACCAATCCTGGGAAATACACACTGAAACAACTTGAAAATGAGGAAGATCATTCCAGTGCTGCTGTAATAACTTCAAATGAGGAAAACATACAAGGTTATTAAAGAAGTTTTTTTAGAGTCACAAAAGGTAACCACTTTGAGTATTTGACAATCTTCTGAACTAAAATTCAATCCCATTATGGACCAGAAACACAAATTTATTAAAATAATTGTATATGTGATACTTATGTGTAAATGGTTAGCTTATTAGATTTTTTAAATAATGCAGAATTATTAAAGTTATTTATAAAACAAAAACATTTTCTTCACAAAATTTTTGAAGAGCCTGGTATTTCATTCAAAAATATTTTATTTCAAGTATATCATTATGAAAGCAATTGACTCTTCAGGATAAGGAATGGTGAGAATATTAAAAAGAATAAAATATGATATATTTTACTAATAAGTAACTTAATAGTAATAATAGCATTAGTGTAACTATCCTAATATGATCATATTATCTTCCACATGAATGTATATTTACATAATATATATAATTCATACATTTCTGTATTGTTATATTTCACCTAATATAATGCAAACATTTTCAGTGGTTTTATGTAGTCTTCATACTGTTAGTAGCTTCATGCTATGTCATTTTCCTTCTAGTTTTTTTGAATATGCTGCCCCTTTTCAAATATAATTTTAAAATATAGATCATGTTCTCTCTTTTTGTTTCAGAATGAACTGAAAGTTTTAATGTCATTCAGATTAATATAACAAATATGATGGACATTACTCATTCTATAAATATGAATTCATAATCATATAATCAAGCACACATTTAAAAAATTTCCTTCATTTAACTTTTAAAAACTTGGGGCCATTCCCCTAATCCAAATTTACTACTTTGTACAGAGATTAAGTACTTCCATATTAAATCTTTTATCTTTTATGTTCTATTTTTGTTTTCACAGAAAAGTGAGTTAGAAATAATATACTTCATTTATTATGGTCATCTCAGTAAATGTTCTAGATAGTTCTAGATAGGAGGCAAGAACATACAGTGGAGTAAAGACAGTCTCTTCAGCAAACGGTATTGGGAAAACTGGACACATGCATGTAAATCAAAGAAGTTAGAATACTCCCTCACACCATACACAAAAATAAACTCAAAATGGCTTAAAGACTCAAACATAAGACAAGACACTAGAAACCTCTTAGAAGAAAACATAGGCAAAGCATTGTCCGACATAAAATCTCAGCAGTGTTCTCCTAGGGCAATCTACCCAAGCAATAGAAATAAAAACAAAAATAAACAAATGGGATCTATAGTTCTAGATAGATTTCCTTTAGTAATACCTCCAAAAAGATACTTATGTAGTAAATATTCTGAATGTTAGTAAGTCAGAGGACTGTTTCAGTAGACCTCACCTAAGAATGATGGCTCAGCTGAAGAGCTTTATCAGAACCCACTTCTTTTTCTTCACAGGTTTTAAAGTTATTATTCCATTTCACTTTTATTGATTGGTGCAAAGAAGAAACCCAACATTTTCTTGACTTTGGCTCCTTTGATGGTCATTTGGCTTTTTCTCCATAAAAGCTTAAGTGATGATTATATACTTAACGTTTAGTGACATATTGAGAATATATATTGCTGGTGGGGATGTTTACATAATTGTTTTCTTGAAGGCCCCTATTAGACAATCTCATAAACTTATCCTAGCTGCCCAGAAGAAATTAGTTGATGAGCACAGATACTTACAAAAAGTGGCAGGGATTTTAACAGGAACCAAAACCTGCCTTCACTATATTATATATGCAAACCTCTGGTTCTTTGTATCTATGAAGGTATTTTCACAAATAATTTGCATTTGATAGTTTCTTTTATTCTCAAATTTTGCTCCATTTCTTCCCTGTTTTTGTAAGGCTGAGGAGATATCCTTAGAAGTGGAAATCTAGAGCTTTCTTTTTCTTGGTAAGTAATAAAGATAGACATGGGGGAAAAAAAGAGCAAGGGAGAACCACTGGGTTATAGACCAGGGAGAGATGACCTGGCTGTTAAAAGGACTCATTGACTGAATCATCCACAAGTAAATAAACCAGTGCTTCAAGGTCAATGCTTTGTCCCAGACACACTGTCACAGGCAGAAATGCTTTCTTTGATGTCAACTTAGCTTCTGTTGATTTTTCTCCTCCGCTGGAGAAGAAGCAAGAACAGAGAAGCTGCTTAAGAGGTTGGTACAGTCATTAAATCCACCTAAAATAGCCTTGAAAGCCCATACATACGTTATCCCTTTTCCTCACAAAGCAAGCCTGAGCCAAACACAGAGAAACCTCTGAATAAGAGAAGACTACTACTTTTCAGTTGTATAAGAGACCATGGCACTGCCTACCTTTGCTATGAAACAGATTAGAGGAAAAATTGAGCATAGAGCTCTCATAAGGTAACTGAGACATTTCTAGGTAACTCAGATGACAAATCTTCAGTGTGACTTCAATGCTTCTCTAGAAGCAAATTCCCTGAATGAGAACAATGTTACAACCTAAATATAATGCACTTTCCAAAAGTTCTCAGACTTTTCAGGTGGTAACTCTAAGACAAGTAGATTTTCAATTCATTGTCGTCTCTAGCCAGCACAAGTCTTGCAACAATAATGTGGGCATACCAAGCCAAAATACTTATTAGCACAAATCACTTAGATGTGTGTATTTCCCATGTCCTCTGCTCTGTCACTACACAGTAGCTCTCTCTAGAGCCGAAACAAAGATTTAAACATTGTTCTAACCTTGGCTGAATCCAATTTGGGGAAGAAAACTGTGATTGGAAAAGATAAGTAAGAAGAAACAGGGGTAACTGGACCTACAGATGCTAGAGAAAGAAAGGAAGTCCCATAGAGGAAAGGGACCTTCAGCCACAAGAATCAAAGGATGAGAGGAAGCAGCTCAGCACTCAGAGGTGCTTACAGATGAACCACCTGATGTCTGACAGATCTGGATACTTAATAAGTGCCAGACGGTGAAGACATGAAGGCCTTGTATTAAGGTGACAGGCAGCTTGAAGAGAAAAGCATTCCCTGATCAAGGCGGGTGGAAATCATTATCAAATCAATATATGAGAATCTTCTAGCAGTAGAAGCAACAATAGACATTGCTGCATTTTCAAATACATGTAAACATTTTCATAGTTGAATTTTTATTGTATATATATTGTGTACTTTTTTGAACATAATAAATACCTTTTCTCACTATAAAAATGTTTTACTAAATAGCATGCTTAATGGTCTATGTTCTATCTCCCATTTGGTTATTAACAAACATTAAAGTCTGGGATAAATATTTTAATACACAAATATTGAAACATTGCTCCAAGGTAGGGTTTTGGAAATTCAATTGCTGAGTGAGAGAGAATGTACAATCTTATGACTTTTAGTGCATATTGCCAAAATGTTTTCTACAAGAGTTTTAAAAAATTCTTCTCCCATCAGGATTTATGTGAATGACCTTATGAACATAAGCACTGAGTACCACTTTCTTTTTATATTGTTTATTTGATAAGATAAAATGGTATTTTTCTAGTTTTAGTTTACATTTCTTTATTCATGAGATTGAGCATTTTTCATACATTTGTTATCCGTACATACATATTTCCTCACATGTCTGTTTCTGTGCTAAGAATCTCATACTGATTCACTTGAATGTATCCTATATATCAAGGGATAGAAATCCTTTGCCTATTTTTTGTTACAAATATTGCCCCACTTGTGTTCAAACTTTCATTTCATGACAGTTTGACATTAAAGAGTTTTTATCCCTTGATATTTTCTTTTGATTCCTTCCATTATATACAGAGACCAAATAATAATCCTTACCCATACAGAGATCAAATAAATACCTAAATTAAACACTAGGATTTGCTATAGTTTTTTTTTTTCCATCTTATGCTTCAATTTCCCTGGAACTTTTTGGACGTATTACAGTTAATATTGCTGTATAATAAATCACACCAGAGCAACTCATCTCTGCTCCAAGTGGGGCAGTGGGGCAACAAGGAGAAGCACCACCCTCTTTTCAAAGAAGGACTTGCTGTCCAGCTATGGGGTATGTGGTCAGCACCTTTAGGGACTGCCTCACCTATAGACAGCTGCTTCATCTGAGGCCACATCCTTTCCTGAGCAGCTCACACTTGATGACTGAACAAGGCAGGAATATGAAGGTCCAGCCATCTCCGACTGACCATGAATATGATGGGCAAAACTCACTGCAGAGCTTCACACCTGATTGGCAAAGGCTTTTTCAGACCTTCGCTGAAGTTTAGATTCTTCCTCTGCCCAATCTTGCTGTTTCCCCCTCCTTACACAGGGGCTGAAGTCTACTAACCGTTTATTTATATCATCAACTCCATCTCAGTGCTTGCTTCTGGAGAACCTAACCTGCAAGAGGCTGCTCAGATTCAAGATGGCTTATTCCTATGGCTGGAAGATAAGAGTGGCTGGAACTGTGGACGGAATTCCTCTTGATATGGGCCTCTCTTTGGGCTGTTTGGGCTTCCCCCAGCATGGTGGTTTGTTTTTATAAAGGTACAATTTGAAAATGTGTATTCTTTTTTTATGAAGCACAAAGTTGAGCTGATATTTCTCATTAATATATCAATTATATTACTCAAAATCTCTCTGTATTTTTTAACTGCCTTGTATAAAACAGGGAATTTCTATTTTTTGGCTTTAGAATTTAATTGATATATGCATTCTCCACTAATAAAAACCCATTTGATGACAAAGTGAGTTCTTTTACACCCTATTTATAAACTAAGGTAAAAACTCTGTGTTTGCTTTAATTTTCTCCAGTTATATAATTTACTAAAAAATGTTAACTATTTTAGACAATGATTTTAATGAGTTAATGGCAGAGAAAGAATCTTTGTATTTCATTTCATATTTAATAGTCAACATATATTTTCCAAAATAGGTATGTGGGTTTTTAAAATTGTTACAAATCTTTGAAATCCCACAGCATGTGCAACAAATCAAATGAATACTCAGCCACAGAGCTGCATACAGGTTGATGTGGTAGAGGAATACTGTTCTTAACACTACCAGAGGTGCTACAAGGACAGGAATGAAGTCACTCTTCTTCACATGGGACTGTCTCCCCATTATGGTGACTGTCATTTTATTTGTTAAAAACACAATGGATACTTCATCTGCACTGTAATCGATATTCTATCTGAGATCTTAACTTGCAGATGGATGCTGCCAGTATTTATAAAGGGACTTAATGGGCACAATATTTCAGGAATATTTCAGAGAAGACTCACAAAATTGAAATATCAATTGAGTTTTATTTCTTTAGCTTGCAACATATATTCCAAGTTATTTCATCTAATTATGCCATTTAGTATGAGATAGACTTCAAGCATAAATGTTGCCTACTATACTCCTTTTTAATGTATCCTGGGGAAAATGCTCTGTTTTTAAAAAGTACCATGTTGCTGGCTCATGGGGGGCTTTTGTAATTCATTATGACTTTCAGATGTTTTTCTGAGGTACTTGGATCCAGCTCCTCATTACTCATTCTACATTTGTACCATGTACTAGTGAACGACCTTATATTTGTTTCTTGCTCATCGAGGTCTTTTGAATTCTGTTCCTGATTTCCAGGGGGCGGTTGCTTCTGCCCACCACTACCCCTACACGCCACCCTACTTTATCATCAAGATGTTTGGTGCTGGCTGTGCGAGTCAGCCTAACAATGACTCTGAAGTACCTGCTGGGTACACAGCACAGTACTCAAGTTAGAGGAAAATACAAAGAAACAAAGGATACAGCTCAGTTCTTAAGAAGACTGTACTTGAGATGAAGAGTATGACAGACAGAAACTGAAGCATATTTTCCCAAGGCAACTGCTCCCATTATGTCCAAGTATAGTTTCCAAGTGAAAACTGAGCATATATTAATGCTAAAAATTACTGGTATCATATGTGATCTGTCAGGGGAGGTCATAATGCATTATTACTGATGAGGGTGTTAAAAGTGGAACAGATGGGGGGCAGTTATAGCTTAGTAGCAGGGTGCGTGCTTAGCATGCATGAGGTCCTGGGTTCAATTCCCAGTCCCTCCACTAAAATAAATAAATAAATACATAATTACTTGCCCCCTCTCAAAAATTAAAAAACTGGAACAGGACTAATCCCTTTTAAAAAACTATTTATCAAGTCTTCTCTTATTTTGACTCTGAACAATGAGTTGCAACACTTTTTGTCTGAAGCCCACACAACTGCACAGTTATAAAATTGTCCTTCAGGATCCTCATGTGCTATAGAAAACATGGAAAATATACATGATATTATATATAGTGGATAATTTAAGAGAAATTAAATAACACTTAATTATGAAAATGTTCATATAATATCCTATACACGAAAATAAATTATATAATGAGACATTCCATAACACCTAACTATAATTTAGACATTCAAAATGTTAAAAAAAAAAATCTTCTAACAATGCTTGTCCTGTTGAGTGTCCCTAAGATGCCTCCTGTAGCTCAAAAGTCAATGGCTGCAGCTGCAGGAAGATAGAGCATCTTCATGGGCCAAATTCTGCTAAAGACTTAATCCCTAACCTAGTTAACTCCAGTCAGATCTCACTGGATTATGCATAGCACATCAATCTGTGAATAAAGAGTCTGTGGCTAGGTAAGTTTGGAAATGCTAGGCACAATATTTCTTCAAAAAAAAAATCTAGCATTTACGGCTCTGATAATATCTCAGTTTTTTTTTTTTTTAAAAATGTGTTTGATTCTGTTTAATCCAGTATTTTCCAAACCTATTTGGCCAGAGAACTCATTTACTATAACATCTGCTGACATCCTACAGAAATAAGATTTCAGAAGAATATTTGTAGAAAAATACTGATCTATCAAACCTCCATTTAATAAATACTTAGTAAGCATCTTCTTTATAAAGTTGATGTTTTTAAAAAATCTATGCTATGGAGGCAGTTAAGATGAGTTAAGCATCACCTCTATGCCTTCAAGACACTTTCAAAGAAGTAGAAGAAAAGAGAAATTAAAAGCTGATTTCATTCACAAGCAGAAAGAGTTCAGTGCCATAGCAGAAGTCCAACAGAGCATGCAGTTAGATTACAAAAAAGGAAATAAATAAGCCAGTGAGACAAGTCTTCAAAGATAATGCGGAATCAGAAGTCTGCCTTAAAAAACAGGTTAAGATTTTGCTATGTCTGGGAAGGTGACATTACATGAAGATAGTACCAAGGGGAACAGCCAAGAGATTTTGGGAAGTATTGAGGAACAGATATACTGGTGTATGCATAGAAAGGGCATGAAGTAAAAAACTAAACTGAAGTAAAGCCCAGTTGTTCTGGCACTCAACTTTCATATTTAATGAGCACCTACTATATAGAAGTGACTACTGGAAATAGTGATACAACTGGAAACAAGACTGGCCATGTGAGAATAGTAGGTCAATAATTAAATCAAGATTTCTAATACATTTTGGTTAAGATTTTATGACAAGCAAAAGACAAAAATCTTCACATGAAAAGATGCTCAATTTCACTAATTTTTAGAGAAATGCAAATCAAAACTACAATGAGGCATCAGCTTACACCAGTCAGACTGGCCATCATCAAAAAGTCTACAAATAAAAAATGCTGGAGAGGGTGTAGAGAAAAGGGAACCCTTCTACAGTGTTGATGGGAATGTAAATTGGTGCAGCCAGTATGGAGAACAGTATGGAGATTCCTTAAAAAACTAAAAAACAGAGTTACTATATGATACAGCCATCCTAATCCTGGGCATATATCCAAAGAAAACTATAATTCAAAAAGACACAGGCACCCCAATGTTCACAGCAACACTATTTACAATGACCAAGAAGACATATAAGCAATCTAAATATCTATTGACAGATGACTGGATAAAGAAGATGTATGTGTGTATACATACACAATGGAATATTACTTAGCCATAAAAAAGAATGTGATGGTTCCATCTGCAGCAACATGGATGGACCTACAGATTGTCATGTTGGGTGGGGTGGGTTGAACAGAGAGAGACAGATGTTACATGATGTTACTTGTATGTGGAATCTAGAAAAAGAAAGGGATACAGGTGTTATTTGCAGGCCACGAAAAGCAAACTGTAGTTGTCAGGGTGAGGAGGAGGGATGGATTGGGAGTTTGGGATTGACATGTACACACTGCTGTGTGTAGAATGGATGAACAGTGAGGACCTGCTGTGTGGTGTGGGGAACTATGTTCAATTTCTTGTGATGAGCTATAATGGAAGGGAAGCTGAGAATATATATGTGTATGTGTGTACATGTGTGGCTGGGTCTCTTTGCTATGTACCTGAAACTAACATTGTGGGCTGACTATACTTCAATAAAAAATAAGAATTAAAAAAAGACAAATGTCTTTAAGAGTATGGAATATTTGTAGCAAACAAAGTCAAAGAATGATTCTTAAAGGAATTCATAGTTGTAAAAAGGAATAGTGAATTTTATTCTCTCAACCATGTGGAGCAATCTAAATTTTTTAAGGGGTGAATTGGATCAGATCTTTCTTTTCAGAAGAACTCAGGGGCAATGTGGAAGACAGATTGGAAGGAGAACACACAGGAGGCAAGAGACCCAATTATGAGTAAACCATTGCATTACCTAGTAAAGTTTATAAGCTCCAAATTTAACGCAGGGTCAGTGACTGAGGAGAGGAGCAGGCAGATATGAAAGAAACTCAACATGTCCTAATGACCAATTAGATGCAGAGTTATAGAAGAGGGAAAAAGAAAAACATTTTCCCTGTTTGCCATCTGAGATAATCAATTAAAGAGTTAGTTTTATTTCTACAATACTTTGAAACAATATCAGTAGACATACAATACAAATGTTCAAAAGATGCATTAATCACCCAATTTCATTCAGAAATAGAGTCTGTCTTTCACACACACACACATACACTCACACACACACACAACTTCTGTAAAAACAGTTACTATAACCCAGAGCAGCCAGTCTGGTCATGATGAAGCAGAAGAAAACACTACAGTGGTTTCAGTGAAATGCCCCAAAAAGTTTTATTATCCCTGACCTTTTATAGAAAATCCATGAAGCTCATTAGACATCTTAAGAATATTTTTCTTGTAAACACCATCAGTTGATCACAGTCTAGCAACTGCTACATATATCTGATTTTGTGAATGTTCTAGCCTTGCAGAATATTTTGTAATGTGTTTTCATTTTCACCCCTTCTGTCTGCACCCAATTTTTTTCTGTTAAATTATAAACAAATTTAGATTCCTGTAATCTTTTACATGTAAATCATTTCTTCATTCTACTCTACTAACCCTGAATATTAACTCTTCATGAATATTTGTGAGTACAATTCACTAGAAATATAAATCTTTTCTATTTTACAACTTTCCTTTGGAATCAAACTTACTTCAATTCACTTAATCATAAGAGTTGTTTTAGGACATAAAGAGTCAAAAATCTGTCAGCATTAAGAATGACATGAGAGAATGCTTTTAAGGCACAGTCTCTTACATGTTAGCTATCTCCTATTTGAGATAATAGTAAGCAATTAATCCCAGCTTTAAGCCGTCTTCCAAGGTGGGGTTTCTTTCAACACCAAAATATCCAGGAAACCAGAGCTGGCATAGCTCATCTGAACAAAGGGCCATTCACAGCAGTTTGCCCAAAGCTGGTGGTTGAATTTCATGAACAAAACTAAGCAACCACTTTAGGGGGAGAGGGTCATGTGACCCTTTTATTACTTTATCAAGACAGATACAGTGGACCTGAGGTGATATCCAAGCATTAAGTCTCTTACCTCCGTTAGGATGTTGAGAGCTATTTCCCTCTCTATTCCCTGACAGAAATGTTAATCGTCAAGTAAGCACAGTTCTTGAGTAAAGAGGGATTTCTTCTAGGAATTTGGCAGGAATTACAGCTTCCTCTCTCTTATCGCAATCTGTATAACTCAGTCTTCTGGGAAGGGTCACAGAGAGTTTTGCAATACCTTCCTTATGAATAACGGCCACATTTCTATTATGACTTATGAGAAGCAAGAACTACCACACACCAACGTTAAAGAATCTGGCCTTTTAGATTTTCTTAAGGCTTTTCTATCACATTTCACTTCCTTGATTCTTCCTAGTAACTTGGATCAGATGAAGGCAGTACTCTCTGAAAAGTCATAATCCTCAGGTAGGCCTTCATTCAGTTGCCTAGGAGTAGGGTTTTATGCTAGATGATGCCTGCCTCACCAAGAGTGCGGATGACAGCCCATCTAATCACCATGAAAAATCATGAAAATTCAAAATTGTGAACAAGTTTAGGTCTTCCTCAGTGGTACAGAAACCATCAATCACGCATTTCACATTGGTCAAAAATATGTGCAATACATACTTGCCTTGTTTGTGTTGCTTAATTTAAGGATTTCTACCCGGTCTTTAATTAATTTTTTTATGTAATGTCACGTAAGATGCCACCATTTTACTTTGATCACACTGATCAAGTACACAAATTGAGGAAGATTCTGATTTATTTCATTATCTTTCACGGATGATCCTTATGAGCTTTGTCCCCCCAAATTTATATTCCTTTGAGAGAGGGCCTTTAAAAAGCAAACAAAGGGTTTTGGTGTCTTTGTGTGCTGAAGCCCTTATGAGTTGAATTTCTTGGCTTGTTTAAATCCTCATTCCTGATGAGTTAATTCAATGATAGAAATTCCCAGTCTTGCTTTCCCCCTCTTGTAGCTCCCCCTCTTGTAGTAAGAGGGAATTCAAATTATGTCTATGGTCACATGCCTCAGTTCGTAACTGCTGTCCTACAGAAGAGGATGGCTTGTCTGACAGTCCAACCAATACAGTCACAGGGTTCAATGAAGGTGCCTCAGGGCCTGTTCAGGAGGGAGGAAGACGAGGGAGAGCAGGAGAGAAGTGCAGAGGGAATGAAGGGAGGGTGGGAAGAAGGGAGAGGGGTAGGTTCTCATCTTTTTTAACACTGGATTTTCATGCAAAACTTTTGCTGGAAAAAGAGGTTCTGAGGCTAAAAACACTTTGTAGGCCCATTTATAGAAAGAATAAATCTACATGGTCCCTTCTAGTTGTAACATTGGTTACTTTGCCCTTCTGTAATACTCTCTCTAGTCTGTCATTTTCAGAACAGCACAGGAAAGGCTGGTTTGAAAACACATGTTGAGATTTGCAGATACTGACTGGTATATATAAAACAGATAAACAAGTTTCTACTGTATAGCACAGGGAACTATATTCAGTATCTTGTAGTAGCTTACAGTGAAAAAGAATATGAAAACGAATATATGTATATTCATGTATGACTGAAGCATTGTGCTGTACACCAGAAATTGATACAACATTATAAACTGACTATACTTCAATAAAAAAAAAAAAAAAGAAAGAAAATACATGTTTTCAAGGCTGTATATAACTCAGTAATCTGCTTCTTTCATATGGATATTTACCAGCTGGTCTTTTCAGTCAATAGAGATATAGATATCGACAGATACAGATATAGATTATAGATATAGATTATAGATAGATATAGATAGATAAAACCTATACATATATTTATATATAAAGATATTAATTTATCTTTTTATGGTGAAAGAAATATGGGTTCAATATGACTTTTTCGTATCTTAGGCATTTGCTATTACTCAGTTTTAAAAAAAGGAGTAACAGTATAACAGTGTCCCTGGAGTGATTTAAAGCATTTTCTTAAGTGACCTTAGACGCAGAGAATCCAGATCTGCACATTTGAATGGAGCTAATGCAATTAGGAAATATTTATTTGTTCTTCCCTATTGCAGTATGTTTGCCTCGAGGCCCAGAGCCATGTCCAGTCTAATTTAGACTGTAGATTTCAGCTTTCCCTGCTAAAACATATTAAAGTCTTTTTAAGCATTAAAAAAATCTTCA
Source organism: Camelus bactrianus (assembly GCF_048773025.1). NCBI lineage: Eukaryota > Metazoa > Chordata > Mammalia > Artiodactyla > Camelidae > Camelus > Camelus bactrianus. The sequence goes on from NC_133545.1 coordinate 32,331,022, forward strand.
GTGCTTTGCTATTGGCCCTTTTCCACTTTCATATTAAGAAGAAGATATATTCCCTTATTATTTTCATTCATTGAGTGGCCTACTTACGAGTAATAAGTTCCCCAGAGCTGGAAAGTTCAAGTCGTGGGTGGATGATCAGGTTCAGCAATATTATAGAAGGAATTCCTGTATTATATAATAAATTTTACTTAATAATTGCTAAGATCCCATTTGTTTAATGATCCTATTATCCATCTTTTGTTTCTGGAAGTTCTAAAGCTCCTGCTTTTCTCACTCAAGTGGTAAGACTCTACAATTTTATACTCTGTCTTCTTCACTTAACAAAGAGCCTAGCTCCTATTACATATTCTTACTTCGACTGTACTTGATTTTTACTGAATTCTTTTAAGTCAAACTTTCTGCACCATGAGGTATAATATTAGATTTCGCTAACATCCTCAATATTGTTTTCTTGGAATTTCTTGACCCAATGTATTCCATCTCATGAGAAACATGTGGTAATGTGGATAAGCCCATGTGATATGCTGGGAACTCTGCCAAGCAGGCTGAAGGGATCAAGCTGTTCTGAGAATAGCTGACTAGCATAAAGACTAGGTTCTTGACCCAGGTATTCAAATAGTCATGACAAATTCCAGCTTATTTCTAACAGCACCTGCAGGAAGGATAATATCTGGGTACAAGGCTAGAGATACGAGGCAATAAACAATATTCAAAATTGGGTAAATATCATCAGCCCAATTACAAAAAATAAAGATACTTCTGAACAGGATCTCAGCCAACTGCATAAAGTACTAAGACTGGGATTCATTCTAGCTAGAAACCAAGGCAGGTGCTGCAGTGAAGGTGGATTTGGTACAGGGACATCTGACAGGCACAGGCCATACCAGGGTCACCCCAGGTGTCATGAATATGGGCTCTCCTAGTTCCAGTCCAGCACCTCAGGCTTATCATGCACAGCCTGCCCCAGCAGAACTGACTCAGGGTATTGCTCATGTCTGGGCCTGGGATGAAGAACATCTGTGACTACAGCTTTGCAAGGATGTTAAAAAAATGGATTGAAAGTCTGCCGTATAATTTCACATTTGCCAAAATCAGCTTTCTAAACATGCATTTTATTTTTCAGGATTTTTTTTTTTAGGCCTTCTCTCAGAATTCCTAATTCTGCCAATTCATGATTGCTTATCTGAAGATTATGTTCCAATTTTAAATCCCTAAGCATTTCCCTATTTCAGAAAATGAAGTTAAGGATGACATCTGTTCTAGTTGGCACTTCTACACGGTCTTCACTGCACTACAGGAATTTACTCACAGGAATTGTGACCGCGGGGCATTGATTTTCGACAAATGTTCATGCAATAAAAATGCTCTCATCAGCACCAAGTTCTATGCCTTAAAAGTTTCACAAGCTTCTCTGAAAAGGCTGGCTCATTTTCCCCCTTTATGGTTTTCAGATTAATTATAAACTCTAACTACAAAGTTGTCCTTTCTTTCTTTTCTTTCCTATCTAAAGTGGAATTCTCTATATTTACTTCCCTAGTCTAAAGATAAAAATCATATTAATAAAAGTTTATACTCTTTTTCTAATCAGGCATTTCAGTAAATCTTCCTTTTTTGTACACTAATGAACCTTTAGATTGTACATTGCTTATTAAATTCTATATGTAAAAATGAACATTCTCCTAAAATTACTGATGGCATGATTTTTAATCTCTAAGAGACCCAGTTTTGCTATCTGTAAACTGGGAATTTTGTAATAGTGTAATGTTTGTAGGAGTACCTATCTCAGAGAATTGTTGTGAGCATTAAAAGCAATAACGTGTAAAAAGACTCAGTTGTCTATAAACTGTAGTGTTATCATTGGCATTGGTTAGTTTCTAATGGATAAACTAATTGGCTTCTCCCACTATGGTCCCCGTTCCCCAGATGGGGCATGAGAGTGGGTTTACCAACACAGTATGACTCAAGTATCCCAGATGAGCGTGAGAAAGTGGCACTTCATGGCTGACATTTGAGAGACTCTCCTGCAGGGCCAAAAACTTGAGACATCTCCTACAGGATTATGAACCTAGTCCCAAACAGCATAAACTGAGAATAGTAAGCCAAAATAAGAAGGCAAGAAAATCATGGGGAGCTGGTCGGTCTATACCTTAGCAAAAAATGTTTTGTTAAGCCAAGGAAGAAGTAGGCAATCTAGCCAGTCTCAGTCCAGAAGCAAACATCCACCCCATACCATTTCTTCCAACAACACTGAAAGGTTAGGAAATACCCTGAACTTTTAAACCATACAGAGAACAACACTGCAAATGTGTGTGACCTAGAATGGACTAGGCCAAGGTTGCATTCTAATCTAACCTTGACTCTTGGAGGTAAACACTCTTTCATTTTTTAACTTTCTATTTCATTTAAGCAAAACTGCTGGCGATTTCAGAAGCACTCAGCAGGCCTGAGGATTGTTGATGGATTTCAAGATTTTGCCGAGTACTTCAAACTGCAATTAAGTATAAGCCAATGTGCAAAAATTGTTGTACAATACTATTTTTGTAATTTATTTGTATAAATATATATATACATATAATTTGCATTATATTTGGTTTTTGTGGCATGTAAATTCTTAAATTCTCACTACATTTTCCAAAGGTTTCACCTATGATGTTAATATCAACTTACCTATACTAATGTTTATACTTTAAAAATTGTTGTATATAGACCATCAGTTTGACTGTGGTTATCCCCAACTTACCCATGAACAAATCTTGTTTTAAGTGTTGCAACGTTACTTTACTAACTGGTAGGAGAATCAAGATTAGAACTAGACAAAAATATCCAGTCTTTTTCTTAAGCAACATTTATTTTCCTTCTACATTATTTGTAATGTATGAAAATTTTGGAAATAAATGTACTCAGGCACTTATCACACCATACTGTAAATCTCTTTCTCTTATCCATTGTCCCACTAACTTTTGGGATCTTTGAAGATGGAGAGTTTTAGTCCCAGGGTCAAACATCATACCTGACACTTAGTCATTACTGAACTAATAAATTAGCAAATTGAAAAAGCAGTTTAGGCAAAATTGCTCCTATACGATAAAATATCAAAGCTGACCTCTTGGTGCAGCCAGAACCATGTCAGTCTCATAAACTATAAAACATCATTTAAGTATTTTGAAATTTGAAACTAATTTATAGTATGACCTCTGGAATTAGCATGAAATCAAGTTATTTAGCTTATATTTGCATTGCTTACATTATATATACTTACACATAAAAACAGAAAAAAAATTTACTGAAGAATATATTTAACAGCTATAAAACTTTGAAGTATCTCAAAATTTTTTCACTTTTCACACCTTTCCTCTCATTCTTTTTTTCACAGAAAAAGTATCTCAAACAAGATTAGACAGAAAAGCACAGATAATCCAAAGATAGCCTCACTAATCTCTCGCTACGTACTGACAATGATGCCAAGGAAGATGGAAGAAATGGATATATCAACCCAGTTTCAACTAATTTTTCTAAAGAGATCACTGGATAGAAAAATCAATGTTCTTCAGGTCAAAATCGGTTTTACCAGAATTGAATTAGATCAGAACAGAATTTGAAAAGCTGTAACATAGATATATAGCATTTAGCACTATATTAGCATACAATGTGTCTTTTAAAGAAGAAAAATTAGGCCCTTTTAAAATTTGTTTAAACAATAATTGAGAAAACTCCCTGTGGGTATCCTTTGCGACTGAAAGTGGTAAGGCCGACTGCAATGCCTCCACAAGCCAGCCAGGGCTGCCTTTGGGGGGCTTGACAGAAACTTCCCCATGGGGAGGCTCAGAAGGGCCTCCCAGGCCAGAGCGCTCTGCAGGATGGGCTGAGACCACTGTCACAGCTGCATCAAAATTCCAGTCACTACCTCAGTTCACCCTGTGTCCCTCCCTCCATGACAGGTGTTATTTCCAGGGCTCTTCCCCAAAAACTTTCTGAACGTAGGTCTCATTCTCCAAGTCTGTTGCAGAAACCAGCCCCACAACACCCACCAACCCACATATTCCCTCCCACTGGCAATACAGATCTCTCAGCAGTCTAGAAAGAAATGGGATCCCAACAAGGCTCTGAAAAAACTGTATCTTCTGCCAAGTCTCAGGCAGATGTGAAGAGTTACCTGAGCATTTTGGTAAAAACCAATAAAAAATATTGTATTAGTATTGACACTGTTGTCAGCATGTCAGGGATTTGCTTTTGAACATTTTGAAATTAAGCAGCTTTGGAAAAAGTTTTGAGAGTGTCTTTAAAGGAACTAATAAATGCAGAGCAATAGCGTACGCAACATACTCAAGAGATTATATGTAAACTTGCTGATGACAGTGTTCATCAAACAGGAATTACAGGAAGACAACTACTCAAATACTTTAGAAATTCTTCCTATAGTGCAAATGCTCTTTGATTTTCTGCGTGGTTTATAAATCTCCTCTTATTATGTGGCATACAGTCTATAACATTAGGCAAAATGCTACACATCTGGGGCTCAGTTCTCATTATGGATGCATTACATTTACATACAAATGGAAATAATTTGGCTATGTCTTCCAGCAACTGCAGGACCAACCATATCAGCTCAGCACCAAACAACTGTAGCATCGCAGTCTTTCTCCAGATAGACCCCAAAAGAATATCCTGAAAGGCAAAGGGACTAAGGGCTGTTTGTGGTCCCTGTGTCTTTGTCCAGGAAATCAATCAAACAAAAAAATGCTCTAGGTTCAGCTACTGCCTTGTCAGAGGCCCCATTTCCGGTTCCACCTCCCTCCTCCTCAACACTCTGACTCCACCACAGACACGCTTGTGCCTATATTTGTAACTTTTGTGCAGTCTGTTCTTATTTCTCCCTTTTGTGTGTGTGTGTGTTTGGTTATCTTTTAATATTGTGGGCCTTTGTTTTACTTAATGGTATAGTACTTTTAAACTTCCTATTAACAGAGACTTTTTAAAAATAAAGTATCATCATATATTACCCAAGAGTTATTAAAATATTTTCAAAGTGCATTTCTCCAACTTTCTGATTTTATCTTGCAGTTTTCTACTAATTTGACATTTATGAATCTCAGTTTTTACCTCATCTAGTTAACTTTCTTTACTTGAATACTTTTTACAGGGTCTTTTAGTCTTCTTTCTTCTAAATTTTAAACATCAGATATTTCTCAATTTTCTTCTTAGTTTTAATTTTTAGTTTATGTCCATCTTAACCTCTAATTTTGCTGTAAGTTTATCAGTCTTCATTTGCTTTTGTAATAGACTGCAAGGATGCAGGCTGCAGGGGTGCCAACAGTGGAGGACTGTATCAGGAAGAGCTGGGAGCATCTCTGCCCTGGCTGCACTAGTGACACGGAGCAAGATCACCCAAGCTGCTTCTGCACCAGGACCTCTGGTCCTCCTAATCAAGCTCCCTCTCAAGCTAAAGGAGGTATTTCCAGAGACTCTCATCTCTGTATACTCAGGCACCCATTCTGCTACCTTACTGGCTGGAGCTGGCCATAAGATACAGGATGAGCCACCCTATAAATAGGGTAAAGTATAAATATTTTCATTTTTAAGAAAAAGGAAAGAATAACTCTATTAATGCAATTCCTCTGTTTTTCCTTCAGGTACTTAACTCAATCACTATCATATAGTTATGTATGCCATTCCTTATCTAAATTCTAAACAAGGTAAGTAATAATGTTTCTCTTGATCACTGCTGAATGCCTAGCCCAAGCTTTGGCATAAAGCACAATTACAAAAAAAAATATTGTTAAATGGGTAAACAAACAAATAAACTAAATGTCGAATATGCTGGCTAGGCAGTAAACTAACTGAAGGTTTTCTCACGTTTGACACTTTTTTTTTTTTTTTTTTTACTGTTCCTGATTTTTAGTTGGCACAAGGGTCTTAACCAAAATGCTGAAGTCAGTGATTCTGTAGATACAGTTATAGTGCAATGGATAAAAGAGAAATAAAGAAAGAAAGGAAAATAAGGAAGGTGAATTTTATTCTACAAACTTTTTTCAAAAAGTTATTTGTCCAGAAATGGATTGTACAATGGACAGAATGTTTGTGTCCCCCACCACAAACAAAACTCATTTTTTGAAATCTGACCCCCAGTGTGATAGGGCTCAAGGCCTTTGGGAGGTAATTAGGTCTTAAGGTATAGCCCTCACAAATGGGATCAGTCTCCTTATAAAAGGGGTCCTGGTGAGCTCTCTAGTCCCTTTGCCATGTGAGAATACAGTCGACAGTGTGCAACCTGGAAAAGTGTCTCACCAGAACCCAACCTTACTGGCACCCTGATCTTGGACTCTCAGCCTCCAAAACTATAAGAAATAAATGTCTGTTGTTTATAAGCCACCCATTCTATGAGACATTTGTTGTGACAATTTGAACTAAGATATATCATTTACAATATTATCTTAGTTTAACAAGTGTTTGCATCTTAAGCTAAATTAGGGGTCTGGTCTCTATTTTTGTTTCTTTAGTTATATTTTTTATATCTTGTTATTTTTACATTAAATGCTTAGACAGAAAGACATTTTCCTAGTCCAACTTTCAGTTAGCATTTAAAAATTGTTCTACCCAATTTTACATACACCTCTTACAAACATACTATTAGATATTTTGCAAGTGGTATGCCATTCACCCTGACATACTTACAAATCAAACTTTTAATTAATGAAAAGCAGAGATATTCATAATAAACTGTAAGTCACTTTAATTCAGAACAATCGTAGGCTTTCTGCTTTCAGGATATCTTCTTCTGAAACACCTGAGTGTATGTTTATCAGGCATGAACGTCAGCATGCTATTATACAGTCTTTTTTTCTAATTCAAGGCTCTATTGTTAGATGTGGGGAAATATGTATATCAACTCTCTTTGGGGGGCACGTAAACAGAGTATTCTGTATTTTACTTTCTTGGAATCATAGTTAAGATTATAATATTTCATCCAAAAAAAAAAGTTTCAAAAGATTTGCCCCATAAGGAAATTGTTGAGAATTTCTTTTTACATTAGGTATTCATAATAACAGCTTATGTATGCAAATTTTTAAACATAGATCATTCTTGATAGTTATTATTTGCTAAGTTCCAACATTTATAATGCCCATAATATAATAACTAACATATACTCTCTTGCTTCAAGAAGAGAGTGCTCTTAAAATTTAAGATGAATGTATAGAAGCTATTTGCTTATATTTGGCATGCTTTTCTTCTAAAATACAGGTTTTGAGCTGGGATCCTCCACACATTTCCCTTGAGCTCTGATTATATGGATCAGTGCTACCTCGATTTGGTCAACAATAATTAATAATGGCCACAATCTAGAAAGACTTGTGATTTCAGGGAAATGATTTTATATTCTATGGAGATTGAAGAGAGATGGGAGATTTCTTAGGAGTTTCTCAAACACAGAAAATCCAAATGGAATCTCTCTCTTTGGTTTTTCACAATTTCTACTTTAAGTTCTGTTTTCAACAGATGAAGAGCAATTAGACTCAGGTTAAAATTTTGCAATCAAATGTTTTCTGTTTGGGATGGCAAAAACTCTGTGAGTAGTCACAAAAATACTGAAGGCCACTATTTGCTTGTGTTCCTAGTCTTCTGGACAGGGTTTGAGAGGGAAGAGAAAAAGGAAGAAAAGCCTAAAAGCCCAGAGGGAAACACTGGTGGTAATTAGCAAGTAAATATTTACCTTAATTATCATAGTAGTGATAGTGTTACATAAATCACTTCTGACCTTCATTAATTTAAAACAGGTATCTTGTAATAAGTTGTACTGTTTATATTTGCAAAATTTGTGTGCAATTCCTAAAATATATTTTGATAAACAGGATATATTGTTCAAATAGCAATATTTATGCCAAAGTCAATAAAATCACAAACTCCTATTTAAGTGAATTTATACTTCCTCAAATTATCAAATAACTGAAAAATACACACTCAAATCTCATAATCCTGTATAGTGTCAAAGAAAAATTGCATGGACATAGTTAAACAGACAAGAAAGACTTTATTCAAATGTATTGCAATAGAGGTTAAGACTACTGCAACAGGGAGAGAGACTGAAATCTACTCCTCTAAAACAAGAGGATGGGGGAGCTAGTGGAAAAGTACTGGAAGACGTTCGTGGGGAGGTGGTCAATGCGATTAGGCCAACTGCATGTGCTAAATGACAAGAAGTTAGGCTCCTACCCTCCCGCAGAGACTTGGAGATAGAGGCTCTATCTGACCTTGACAATTACTTTTCAAAGGGATGGCTCTTTGAAAAAGACTCTCCTGGTCCTAAAACTGGAAAGAGGCTGGGAGAAGATTTACATCACAAGGGAACAAAGAAAGAATTTACAGTGGCTAGTTTTCTAAACTTAATTTTCTAAGGAAAGGGAGGACAAGAGATGATAGGAAGAAACCTGGGCAAGTTTCATCAAGCTGAGGGGAACATTAAGGCTGTCTCAGTAGACAGAAAGGGAAGTGCAAAAACAAGCTGTAGGTGCAATGCCACGTGAAGTAAGTGTTAGAGCAAGGACAGTTTATGGAGACTTCATATTAAAATGATGGGGTTGCTCTTACAGTTCTCTTACCACCAACTCAGTAATTCTTTACAATGATTTCAAAAACTAGTCTGGGTGAAACTGTTACAAAAAAATGCAGTTGGAGGTCAAATTTGACCATTACAGGTTGTATCTGTCAGACTTCAACCAGAAAGACAAAACAAGTAGGGGATGTATGTATATTAAGGGATTTATTGCAAGGAATTTCTTTACAGGATTTGGGGGCTTACTAGGCAAGTCTGAAATCTATAGGGCAGGCTGCTAGGAAGGAGAGGCTAGAAACTAAGGGTGAAGCTGCTGCACGCAAGGAGAATTTATTCTCTTTTCAGAAAACCTCAGTATCACTCTTGAGGCCTTTTGATTGGTTACATCAGACCTGATTACCTAGGATAATCTCCCTTAAATTCGATTAATTATGAATGTTAATCATATCTACAAAATACCTTCACAACACCACCTAAATTAGTGTTTGATTGAATAAGTGAGGGTGACAGCCTAGCTTAGTTGACATAATAAATTCACCATCACATAGGCTGAATGGAAGCATTACCAGAGAGATGCAGCCAAGGAACAGACACACCAGTCAAAACAAAGTGGTTGGTCATAAGGATCCTGTTGGTGTGTGTATTCAGCTAAGTTAGAATATTTAAATCAATTATTCTTAAAATTTGAGGGGATATATGCCACATGGTTTTCACTGATTCCAGGGCTTTATCCCCTAGGAAAAAAATATGTACACATATAACATTGTAATATATAATACTACTCTTAATAATATATACTATAATTTTTAAATATGTTTGTACAAATCTATAGAGTAACCTAAATGTTCAGCATTTTATAATATTCTAATCTATACTTTAAAAAACTATAGTATGATATTTAAATCAAAAGCTTATTAAAAATGAAGAATGAGTAGCTGCTAAGGCATCGTAGGAAAGATGATATCCATCTGTCACTTTAGAACAGCATTTAAAACTACTGAACATTTTAAAAGTGAATTAAGTATAGATATTTCAATATTTATTCTTTTATGACAGATTACTTCAATGTCATTTCTTAATATTACAAATTGTTCATGATTGACTAAAATATCGATCTTCATGATTTTATATTTATTTTGTGCTCTATTTTTCCAGTATGTGTTTAAGATTTTGAGATGTAAAAATATGGTTGAATTGAGGTTCTCTTTTACTTTTACACATGTCTTTAAATGTAAGAACTAAAAATTATTATTAGAATAAATTCACACACAAGGCAGAAAAACAATGTCTGTGTTCAAGAATTCCTCTTCTTTTTCTCAACCTCTATTACTCCAATATAATTCCCAAGACTAATAAAAGCATGAGCAGCACTGACACCAGTGACGAGCTTTTAACAGAAAAAAACACTGAGATGTTACTTAATCAAATGCTTTTAGCATGCAAGAGGTGTCATCTTGCATCTCCCAGCCTTGACTGCCAGCTTCAGTGTTCCCATCCAACTCATTCCAACACTGAATATTTTATAAGTTAGGTTTTAGTGAATCCTATTCTTTCCTATTCTTGCCTAGATGTGAAAATTGCCATTTGCCATGAGGTAAGAGGTAAAACAGTCATATTTCTGATAAACAGGATTGGCACTTCTGTTTAGTGTTGCTTCTGGCAAGCTCCTTGCATTTCATTTCCACTTTATATTCTTTAGGCCTGAGAACTGCCAACCCCCTGGATGTGCATGGGGCAGGAGGAGATGGGAGTGAAAAGCAACACAAAGCACACACAGCACACACACACACACATACACACACACAAACAATCCCACATATACTTAAGAGAATAAGAGGCTCCTGTGAGCCTGGAGATAGGGTGAGAAATAGAGTAGGTTCAAGTAAGACACAAATGGTTATGACGGGATAACAGGAATAGTTGTGAAGCTTAGGCTGCGTTCATTCCAACCCGCTAACTCATTGGAAAGGTGCCAGTGAAAATTAGGAAACTCATCTGAATCACGTTAAATTTCTCAGAGGAAACGTGCAATACAAATTCAAGACAGTGCTGCCATTATTAAAGCTATCATTGCTAACATTTCTCATTATGAACACAAAGTCAGGAAAGGAAAAAAGGCTGGTAAAGAAATCAAACAGATAATGGGGAGGAAGGGTGACAACAGCTGTTCAGATAGGTAATGAATTTGGTAATGTCTAATCTATTTAGTGCACTGGATTTGTTACAGTCTTTCTTAGATTGTGAGAAGTCTTCATATAAATATAGGTATTTAGAAGAAATGACTACCTCAAAGGCTTAGATATTAAGCTTAGCTCTCGTAACAGCGTGTGACAGCATTGTATTGATCAGGTTGGGCTGCCATGACAAAATACTGTATACTCAATGGCTTAAAAGAAATTTATTTCTTACAGTTCTGGACACAGGGAAGTCAAGATCAAGATGCCTGCAAGGCAGGTTCCATTCTGAGATCTCTTCTTTTGGCTTCTAGGAGGCCACCATCTCCCCATGTATTCTCATGACTTCTCCTTTTATTTAAGGAAAGAGGAAGCAAGCTCTCTAGTGTCTCTTCTTAGAAGGGAACTTACCCCATCATAAGGCCCCCACCTTCATGACCTAACTTAACCCTGATTACCTCTCAAAGGCCCCATCTCTACCATCATACTAGGGCTTATGGCTTCAATATAAGAATTTGAGAGGGACACGAATATTCAGACCATAACAATTATTGATATATAAGGTCTGCATTTAAAAAGAGCTTTAAAAGGGTGTTTTGTTCTGAATGTATAAACAAATACAATATTTTAAAATAAAAAGAGAATCACATGTATCTGTTTGCCCCACTAGAGTTAACACTGTTTGGTAGATACTCTTCTTACATTAAATAAAACCTGTACATATATAAAAGTCAAGAACTAAATGTTTTGTTAAAAGATTTCATTTTTGAACATCTACTTGAGGGTACTTTATAGGGAAATAAAATATTTTATAAGTACAAACATCTACATGGTGATAATATGAAGGAAGGGGAAACTAGGGAAGAAAAAAAAGTCAATAGTCAAACTGGAGTAATTAAGTCTCCAGGTTTACCCAGGTCAAACTCCTTGTTCAACAACTGCCATCAGGCCCAGCCTTTCCAACAGTCAGATGGCAGACAAAAGCGGTGTAAAGAGAAGAGGGAAAAAAGATCACTGTTAGCTGAGGACTCTGTTTTTGGTTAACATTTTGGGGAGTTTAAATCACCACCTTGCCCATTCACCTTTCTTACCTTAGGAAAACATCTTCTGATTACAAAATGAATAAAAGCTACACTACCACTCACCCAAAGTAAATTTCTATTTCTAGGTCACTTTATATCTTAACTGAATATGCTTGCTCATCAAGGCACACTTTGAAGAGCCCTGTCATAAATACTAAGAGAGGCTGTGAATCAAGTGAGAAGAGAACAGGCACTGGAACCATACAGGGCTAGATACAATTCTACCTCAACCATTTACTATACTGGAGCTTTGGGCAAATGTGTAATCTTATTATGGTAGAATACTTGCATTGATTATTAATTCACTGTATTATGAGACACCACAGAATTACAGAGGATAACAAGAAACTACTATGAATAATTATATGCCAACAAATTGGATAACCTAGAAGAAATGGATAAATTCCTAGAAACATACAACCTACCAAGACTGAATCAGGAAGAAACAGAAAACCTGAACAGTTCCATAATAAGGAGATTTAATCCACAATCAAAAAACCTCTCAACAAACTAAATTCTAGGACCAGAAGGCTTCACTGGTGGTTTTATCAAACATTTAACAAAAAATAATACCAATCTTTCTCAAACTCTTCCAAAAAATTGAAAGTGAGGGAATATTTCCAAAGTCATTTTACAGGCCATGATTATCCTGATACTAAAGCCAGAGAAGGACACTAATAAAATAAAATTAAATTATAAGCCAATATCCCTTATGGACATGGAAGTAAACATTCTCAACAAAATGCTAGCAAACAGAATTCAATGGCACAGTAAAAGGATTATACTACAATCAAGTGGGATAAATCCTGCAATGCAAGGATAGTTCAACATACGCAGATCAATCATTGTGATACACCACATTAACAAAAAATAAAAATCTTATCATCATCTCCATGGAGAAAAAGTATTTCACAAAATTCAACATCCTTTCATGATAAAAAAAAAAACCCTCGACAAACTAGGTATACAAAAAAAAAAACTCAACATAATAAAATCCATTTATGACAAGCCTACAACTAACATCATGCTCAATGCTGAAAAGCTTTTCCACCAATATCAGGAACAAGACAAGGGTGCTTATTCTTCCACATCTTGGTTGCTATGAATAATACTGCCATGAATATGAGAGTGTAGATATCCCTTCAAGATAGTCATTTTATATCCTTTTGCTGCATACCCAGAAGTGGGATTGCTGGATCATACGGTAGTTCTTTTTTCAAGTTTTTGACAACCCACCATACTGTTTTCCTTAATGGAATTTACATTCCTGCCAACAGTGCACAAAATTCCCTTTTCTCCATACCCTCACCAACATATGTATCTTTTGTCTTTTTGAGCATTAGGTGAAATCCTGTTAAGCTCTTGATTTTTTTAGGTTTTTAACATTATTCACCACTCTTCCCAGGTTTATGTTATGTGCAAATTTGATAGGCATGTCATAAAATTTTGCATCAAAAAGTTATTGATGATAATATTGAATCAAAAAAAGAAACCTTAATGTATGTTCTATAAACTTGCAAGGATTATGTGCCAGTCACTACAGATAGGAGGCAGAATTCATCTATGTCACTGATCAAAGAAGATAGCATTTTTTTCCAAAAAACAAACCAAAAAACCCTGCCTTTTCTATAAAAAAATTATATTTCTTTATTGCAGGTTAATTAAAATTTTCTTATTAGTCTACATGTAATATAATTCTACACTACTAAAAGCATTTAATGTTATTTTCAATCATACCTTCAATAAAATATATACCTGACACTTCCTTCAAAGACAGTACATACAAATTCTGAAAACTGCCTGCAAACCTGAGGTTGAGGATTTCTAGATCTCCAGAGTCTGCGTGTCTAAGATATCAAACTTCTCAGGGCAATCTCCCTGCTAAATCAGAGATTACCAGGAACATGGCATGATATGTACTCATTTCAGAATATCAGTAGTGTTTTTTATGCTGTTTTTTTCCCTCTGAACAAATATGTGTTAACATTCTTATTGTGTACAAAGCACTATCGTCACTTAGAATGTATATACATTTTTAAAACAGATCCCGTCTTCAAGGTTATCTCAACATAGTGAGGGAATATTTGAAAAGAAAGACATGTAAGTAAACAAATGAAGTAAATAGAATATTGTACATTTAAGTATCTACGTGGTATCAGAAATATACAAGGGGAAAATGTATTAATTCTGCCAGAAAATATCACAATGTATAGAGTCAGAAACACTTCAATCAAGTTCTAAAGTAGTAATAGTAATAATACCAGGTAGGTGAAATGCACTATGCTTATCTCAATCCTCCTAACACCCTATATGGTAGGTTGTATTATTATCCCAAATTTATGAATTAGAAATTGAGGAACAGTGTAGTTAATTAACATTAATCCATAGCTAGTAAACAATGGAGCTGAGATTTGAACCCAGGGATTTCTGACTCCAGAGTTGACGATCTTAAGTATTACCGTATCAGTATTTCAGATGACACACATGCTGTAGGGGGGGGACTTTAGGGAAAGAGACCTAAAGAGAAGAGAGATATTTAGGAAACTGCAAGAGGCAAGAGTGGCTACAATAATTTCTCTTGCTAAGGGGTAGTATCCTTAACAGAATACAAAGTATTAGAAGGGAAGCAGTTTTTGTTGTAAAGAAGAGAAAGGCCATGTGCCCAGTTTTGACCACACTGAATTTTAGTATCTATGAGATTTACGGGGGCAGTGCCTAGGAGGCAGAGAATACATAGTTCAGAGTTTAGGAGACTTGCTGAGCTCAGGTCGTAGATGCGTCTCACCTACATGCACATTTGAAATAAGAAAGTGGTTGAAATCATGCCTCCAAGAAGAATATATAGCATGAGAGAAGGGGCAAAAATAGGGATCTGAGAAATATCATTACTTAGACTAAAATAGAATAGTAGTTAAAAATCCCCTTTTATAAGCGGTCACAGTCTCTGTGTACTCTTTCTTTATAACACTATCAGTGGTGCAAATTTACAATTGTTGACAACTTATTTGAATAATGTCTTAATCTCAGTGAGACAAGCCCCGGGGTTTTAGGGGTTAGCTTTTACTAATCACTGTATTTCAAGCACTTACCATGATGTCAGCACGTGCTAGGTGCTCAATACTGAATGAATAAGCCAGGAAAGGAAACAGAATAACTCATCGGAAATGTGGAAAGAGAGGCAGGAGAGTGTGCTGTCAAGGGATTCCAAGGTTTCAAAAACAGAGCATACAATAAAAACAGAAATTAATCTTTGAAAATCATTTGGCATCCTGATTATAACACAAGAAGCAGCACTATAACAAGGAAGCAGAAAGCCGTAAGAAGGCACTAACCTCGATGAAGTTGAAAAAAAAAAAAAACCACTGAGTAAAATGAGGGAGTATTAAAAGAAAACTAAAAATACAACATAGGGTCAATATGTGCATTGGAAGCAATAAATGGAAGAACAGACACTGAGAAAACCTGGAACTGAAATGTATATAGCAAACTTAAGAAGTTTCATCAAAAATACAGAGGAAAAGGAAAGATACTAAATCTATGCAAATACTAAGAATAAAAAAAGGGATGTCCAACATAATAATTACAGACATTCCTTAAAATAAGCAAAACAGTTAAGCAGAAACAACATCAAAATACTTAACTGATGAAAATTTTCCTGAATTGAAAAAAATGAACATGCAAAATAGAGGTAGCTCACCAGATCTAAATAAAATCAAAGAAAGGTATTCTACATGTAAATACTCCTGAGTAAATTCTTGAGTTACAGATACAAATAAAAACCCTCTGATAACCCAGGAATTTCCTTTAAATGGAAATGTAAGAAAATATTCTTAAAATAAAGTAAACATAGTGAATAATACATAAATTAATAATGATAAATTGTATCCAAACCTCTAGATTTTTATCAACTAGACAGGCTGTGGGGAGAAGAGGAGAGGGTTTGAGATGCAACTTCAAAAATTTAATAAAATTCTTTATCTCACTTTCAGGGGACTTCAAAGATCCTATTTCATTCTTGACTTTTATAACTAGATATGTATAGTTTCAAAGAACTCCCCCTACCCCAATCAATTCCAAAAAGCAGAAACTGCATAGTTCACATATTCTGACTGCAGTCCACTAAGGCTTGGAACCTTTTTTTTTAAGTTTAATGGAGAAAAATTAAATCTCGGTGAGTGAAAATACTCTAGCACTCATAAATAAACACTGCTTCAAAGCAAAATTATATTGAGAGACTATTTGAAAAATAGTAAGAATGGAGCCATCATATCAAAACCTAGGATTGATTTTCAGGTCTGATTTCAGACATATATTCAAAGTTTTCAATGCCATTTCAGCATTATTTATAGTATTAAAAAATGAAACAACATAGCAACAATAATAAGGCAATAGTTAATATTCAAATATTAAACTTATATTTTTAAATCTTTTTAAAATGGCATAGAAAAAGGTTCACAACATAATATTATGTGTAAAACTGTAGTATCCAAAACTAAATATATTACCAAATGTGATTTAATGAGAAGTGACATGCAGTAACACCATCTCTGAAAATTCAGAGAGAAACAGGAAGTAAAGGAATAGAGAATTAATGCCATAAATACATGTGAGAAAAGCAGACTGATGACCAAATATACTTTCTATGTATGTCAAATCACTTTTTAAAATAGTTCAGATCTGACCAATGTGTATTTCAAATGTCTTACCCTCAATACCATTACCCTAAATATCAATCTTCTAAACAAGCACTTAAATTTTTAGTACTCAATGTGTTGAAATTATTTTCTTTCCAAGATGCTAAAAGTAATCCACTATGATTGTGACTAGTCTTAGGAAAAACCATACATCTAATCTCTACAGAGCTGTGACATGCACAAATGATTTGATCTCCATGGACATAAAGGTCATTGCATATTCTAAAGATAAGTTTTAAGAACAAGAACTGACAATGGATAGGCCATATTAGGTCAAATCTCATTATAACTATCTCTAAAAAGCCTATGACACAAAAGTGAAAGTTAGTAGTAATAAATGAGTAAAAAGAGAAATTGGATTTTCTAATGAAATATAATTCTACTGCTCATATCATTTATGGCATTTATTTCACTCTAACCTGGTAGAAAACCTTTTGGTAGCCAATAAATCTGACATGAAAATTAGTGCTATTTAACAAAGAGTCCAGAATTCACAGTAACATTAGTTTTTAAATATATACCAAGCATTGACTATTAAGGTCAATGTCAGCACACATCCATTGTAAGTTGAAGGCTAAGACAATTTTATTAGAGATATAAGCCAAGAGCACACTTTGTGCCTGCCTAGGATTGTCAGTGTTCATTTTTCCCCTCACTGAGTAGCATCATCACCACCATCGAGTAAATTCAGGTATAGTAGGCATACATAAAACAGAAGGTGATTTCAGAGTATTGTGAAAGCTCTTAATTTGCAGCTTTTTTCAGGTATATGTAGATTTTAGTAACCACAGTAGATAAATATTATTTTGAACTATTTGCATGAAATTTCACAAAGAATCAGCCTGTGAAGAAAAGCTTTAAAACATGAATTTTTTTTTTTTTTATTTACTGGCAGCATCTCTCCTTTTTTTTTAGTCACTAAAAGAAATGTCCTTAAAAGAACTGACAAGAAAAGGACCATCACATCTTTAGTTTCATCTTTATGTGATAGTCTTTTATGCAGGTTCAATTCACTACTCATACTGGTTTCCTCTCCCTTCTGAGCATGGTAAACAGAATGATAGCCACACAGAGAATGCATGTCTAATTGTGAGTATGTTAAGTTACACAGCAAAGGGGAATGAAGGCTGCAGGTAGAGTCAAAACTGCTAATCAGCTGATGTCAAGATGGGGAGATTATCCTGGATTATCTGTAGTCACAAAGATCCTTATCAGTGAAATAGGAAGGCAGGAAAGTCAGAGTTAGAGACACATTTGAAAATGCTACACTGCTGGCTTTAAAAAATGGACTGGGGAGCCATGAACCGAGGAGGGCAGGCAGCCACCAGAGGCTGACAAGGTAAGGAAACAGATTCACTCCTAGGGCCTCCAGAAGGAACTCAGCTCCACCATCATCTTGATTTTAACCGAGAGAGACCTGTGTCAGACTTCTGACCTCTGGAACTGTTTGGGTTATAGATTTTTGTTGTTTTAGCCACTGTTTGTAGCAATTCGTTACAACAGCAATAGGAAGTAAAGCACTTCTCACACTGAAGGGGGATACTAATAAAAATTGTAAGGAAAATACCTCCAGAAGTTTGCCTTCTCCTCAAATAGAACCCATGAGAAAAGAAGGGTGTTTCTTGGGGTTATGGACATTTGGGAAAATTAAACAAATGTATACTTTTACGTGAGAACATCAAGTAATGTACAAATGTATTTTAAAAGAAAAAGTACACTTTAATTATCAGTTTATGTATTGTCAATGCAAAGGCTTATTTAAGAGTAAACTTCACACAGTTCATAACAAATGAATTTCAAGTAAAATTTTCAGGTACCTTAAGTTTAATTGTTACTCTGAATGTTTTAAAATTTTATAATTTTATAACATTCTATATGAAAATCTTCCATTTTCACTTTCCCTCTGTATTTTTGTGTCTTCTCCAATGGATTCTTTTGTGTCTTTGCTCTCATACTACTCTAAGACCCTGTAACCACATCTTATGAGACTTTATTTACAGAAATTAACTTCTCTCATATTTTTTGGTCTTCTCTTTCTACTTTCATACTTCCTGCTTATGTTTCCTTGCTCCTGTATCTTTATGCCTCCACTTTGGCATCAAACATGGTTCTTAGTTTCAACCAAACAACCAACAAATAAACAGATTTTGGCAGATTTAAAGAGAAAATGTTTTTATCAGAGATACTATCAAGCGTTGGTGAGAGTGCAGAGCAACCGCAACTCTCCTTGCAGGGCTCATGGAAATATTAATTGGTAAAATCATTTTGGCAGGTCGTTTAGAAATGTATTTGTGGGCTATGAAGGAGCACCTAAACCTATGCTGAAAAGCTACTCCTATAAATATACCTCTGTCACCAGCCCTGGGTGTAAAGAACAGAACCTACCACGCCACCACTAACAACTCAGCTTTCTGGACACTGTTCACAGAACAAGGGTCACTATTGCCCCTGTGGCCTGGATGGAGATGACACTTCTGACACAACCCACCAGTGGTCCCAGACCCTGCCCCAGAAGATAGATTACCTCAGACACAGGAAAAGTTCTCAGAAGCAGAGTAACCAAAAAGCAACCAAATATTCCACATTTCTCCTACCATATCTTATCTGCAACTATCTCATTTTGGCCATCTTTTTACCTCAAAAATTTCTCCTTTAATAATCTTATGTGTCTTGATAGAATCAACCCCCATATGCATACCAACGGCTCCCAAATTTGTGCCTCTGGCTTGGCCATTGTGGGACTTCAACCAAGTCTCAACATGGGTCTTTTTTCAGATCAAATATAGCTTTCTGTTAAAAAAAAATTGGACGTTGGCCAATTGGTCTTGGCCATTAACACACATATCTAGAGGACATGAATCTTTAAAGTACAAACAGGAATTACCTGCATTTCTGTTCTTGCTGGAAACCTCAGTCATGACTAACCAGCTCTGACTATTTTCCAAAGCTTGACTGAGACAGCTGATATTTGAGAAAGACATTCTGAAGGGTGGACAAATATTTATTATTCAAGATCCTTCAGACTTTATCCTTATATTAAGCTATCAATCCAGAATAATGACATTCTGACCTCTTAAAGAATTGCTTTTATTATATAAAGTTGATTTGAAAAATAATAATCATCATATGGGGAAATCTTCTTTGGTAAAACAGATATGAAGGTTACAATTATTAAATTTATTCAATGCTCTCATAAAAAATTTCTCATGATAAATTCTTCTCAGAATGCTCAGAAATTAAAGTTGTTTCTTGTGATAACATTTATGGTTGTTGCCACAACACAACACAACTATGCCACCCCATTTATTCCACTTGCCCAGTTTTGTACCCAGTTGTGTTACTGTTTGTTCTCAGCCATGTTGATGTTTATGTCTCTTACGTTACCTTTACTTCATAGTTACTACTTTTAACTTTTTTATTAATTTAATTAAATCTATAATATTTCTAGGATAAGCCAAGCACTCTTTTACATATTAGGTATACAGCAGGGAAGAAATAATAGACAAAAATCATTGTCATTGTGGGATTTACATTCTAGTAGGGGGAAGGCCAAAAATAAATATGCCAGACATGTAATACAAGCATACCTTGTTTTATTGTGTTTAATTGCACTTCGTGGATAATGCCTTTTTACAAACTAAAGGTTTGTGGCCACCCTGCATCAATAAAGTCTATTGGTGCCATTTTTCCAAAAGCATCTGTTCACTTTGTGTCTCTGTATCACATTTTGGTAATTCTCACAATATTCAAACTCTCTACCAGCAAAAAGATTGTGACTAGCTGAAGGCTCAGATAATGGTTAGCATTTTTTAGCAATAAAGTGCTTTTTAACTAAGCTTTACACATTGCTTTTTTAGACAATGCTATTGTACACTTAATAGATTACAGTATAGTATAAACAGAACTTTTAAATGCACTGGGAAATCAAAACAATTCATGCAACTCACTTTATCATAATATTCACTTTATTGTAGTGGTCTGGAACTGAACCTTCAATATTGGAGGTATGCCTGTATATGAGATGGTGGTAAGTATTATAGGGAAAAATAAAGACAGAAAAGTCATGAATTGAACAAACAAGGACTTAACAAATTTTAAACACAGTAGTCAACTGAAAGGTGACAATGGAAAACGGCCAGTGAGGCAAGAGTAGAAGGACCAAGCGGGTGTGGAGGGGGGGTAGAAAGAAGTAAGCCTGAAAGGGAAAGAAAAAATACCATGTGATATCCCTCATATGTGGAATCTAAAAAAGAAAAAGAAAATAAAAAGAAAAAAATACACTAATGAACTTGTCTACAAAATAGAAACAGACACAGACATAGTAAATAAACTCTTGGTTACCAGCGGGGAAAGGGGATGGGAGATAAATTAGAAGATCAAGATTTGCAAATACTAACTACTATATATAGAATAGATTAAAAAATTTTCTCCTGCATAGCACAGAAAACTACATTTGGTATCTTGTAGTAACCTATAATGAAAAAGAATATGAAAACAAATAAATGTATGTATATGTACAACTGAAAAATTAGGCTGTACACCATAAATTGACACACTGTAACTGACTATACTTCAATTAAAAATAAATAAAATAAAATAAAAGAATAAAAAATATCTATATGGACAAAAAAAAAAGAATAGGTCTGTCTACTATGTAAAAACAGTTAGTAGCTGAAGGAGCGAAATCAGATAGCTGCTGCAAATCAAAAATGGCTTGGATCACACAGAAGGACTTGATCCAGAGGAGAGCTGGATAAAATACTACATAATGAATAAAATTCATGTGAAATTTAAGGATAGTCAATACTTATAGGGGAGGAGAAATATCAGGGAATCAGAATGGCATTTGATTTCTCTACAACACTGGATGCTAGAAGAAAACAGAGGAATGCCTTCAAAATTCTGGAGGAATTATTTTTCAAACTAAATGCAACCCAAAAGCAGAATAAAAGATATCTTTAATATGGTAGAAGCACCATACAGCCTCTCTTGGGGAGTAACTGGAGAATGTGCTTTAGCAAAATGAGAGAGCAAACCAAGAAAGTAGAAGGCACAGGGTGCAGGAAATGATGGCAGAAATCAGGAGAGTAGAAAATAAAACCTACAGCTTGACAGTAGTGCATCACAGCACGCCCAATTCAAGTAGGAGGAAGGAGCTCTCCAAGGTCACGTTCACAGGAAAAACATGGACTTGATAAACAGATTATATGATAAATGATATAGTGGACTATATGGAAAAATAAGAATATATATGTTAAAAAAAAGTAGGCAAATAAAAATAAGTCCATTATTTACTATAAGTATAGTGCACATCTTAATTCAAAAAACAGTATATACATTGTCATAATGATGTACATACAGATTATCAATTTAACTAAAAATAGTAATAGAATTACATTAAGAGGATGAGGAAAAGGAAGCAGAAGTACAAGGGAGCTAAACACACAAATAGTAAAAAGTAGTCAGTATACAACAGCCAAAACTAATCAGTAAATACCCAATAGTAAAAACATGCAGAAATACATGGAAATCACAGAAAGAGCTAAAACTGTTGACCTTAGAGATTGAAATTGGATGTGCAGTAAAGAAACATACTGTTTTTCATCATAATCACTTTTGGCATTATTTGATCTTTTGAAAGCCATGTGCATGTATTAATTTAATAAAACTTTTACAAATTAGATGTTAAGAAATCCAACCTTCCATATTTATGAAACTAGAATCCTATGTAATATAAGAAATATTCTGTTAAAAATAAAGTATTTGCATGTACGTACACTTACAAATTCTCTTCTCTTTCTCTCTCTCTCTCTCTCTCACACACACACACACACACACACACACACTTCTAAGGTGTGCGACTTAGGTTTGTTAATAGGGCTATTAGTATAATTGCCGCATCTTGGAGGAGAGTAGTGCTATTATTTCCCCCATATACATAGTATAAACCGAACAAATGGATTTCATTCAGATTGTCCCCAGGTAGCCACCTCTTCACAAGAAAATAATAGTTTTCCTACACTAAAAACCTGTAAGTTATTTTTCATCTCCATATGAATTTCCATTACCCTAGTATGAAATATTGAAAATGGAAGATTATTATAGGAACACTACATAACTTTTCTCCTATCCAGCAGTGATTAGAGATTTCAGAATAATTTTCAAAAAATGATATTATACTTAGGTCAGCAAACTCAGTCATCTATTGAATGCAAATGCAACTAAAAGCCTTATAATTCTCTAACTATTCTGTGAGGGCAAATATTCAGCAAGTATCTGTAGCATGTGTTAGTATCAGCTTTTATGTCCACCCACCTCCTTGTCTCAGCTTCATTCTCAGAGTGGTAACAAGATTGTGGCATCAGTTCCAAGCCTCACATCTCTAAAGGGAAAGAGATGGGAAGTATTTACACAGCTGTACCAAAAGTACCAGGAAAAAGCATTCAGATGCCTCATTACTGTATTAACCATATGCTTCTGATGCTTTGACATCTGAGGCAATGCTGACCCTGGAGAGAGCTAGCCAAGTCCTGGAGATAGTAACTCCTTTGCAAGTGTGCCTGCCATATGCAAACCAACCACCCAGGGCCCGTACCCACAACCACCTTTGTTACTAGGCTCCCACACTCAGGGCCATTTTTCCCCTGCCCTAATCGCCCCAGAGCCAGGTATCAGACAACCAAGGACAGGCCCTATGCCCAGAGCCCACCAACATTATTTGAACTAGCCAATCCTAAACTTGCTTTGCCATTCCTTCCCATGGAAACCACAATTAAGACTCTTGCTTACATTTTCCCCTCACTCTGTCTGCATCCTGACCATCCCTGGTGCTTCCAATGTGGCCCTTGCAACAGCATGGTATGCCCCCTGCTCTTGGTATCTGTAAAATAATAACCTCTTCTGAAAGGCAAGCACCTCTTGATCTGTTGGCCTTACCATACATGAATTATAATAATACTGATATTTTAAAACATTCTTCCTACCTTAATTGCTGAAATTAGACTTAATTCCTACTCCTGAACCAATCATTGGCAAACAATATAGAATTACACTTAGACTTGAGTTTTCCAACCTGTGTGAAAGGGCACTCTTGGGTGCCACAGTAAATTCACAAGGGTGCTACAGTATGTTTTAGATTTTTGAAGGTAAACAGTGATACTCAATAACTGTAGGACACCACACAAACTGTAATCTCAAGGTAATTCACAATTTCAATATCAGATCTCACTAAATTCCTTTCAATGATGTCATACCTTTGAGAAGCTGGGTTTTCAGCAGCTGCTGTCATTAAAAAGCAAGTACTGTATGAAAATCAGTAAGGTTGAGGTAATGAGTGTGGCGATGTACATAGCCCTCTAATCTGATACTAGATTTGAGAAGTTGTCTTTGGAGCTGTTAGGTATTTCTTTCTGCCTAGAGACATCATGAAAAAATTACTTAGATACTAAGAGCACTGGGAACCAAGAAATTTGGGAATTGGACTTAGACAAATCAGACCTAAGTCTGCTTAAGGATGACGTCTGGTTCCCTAGGTTCCCCAGGAACACAGGCTTCATGAAGCATGCTTAAAGAGAATTTTGGTTCTGTTAGAAAGAAAGAAGAATGAAGTATCTAAACAATATCCTCCCTATAAAAGTACTATTATTTCTCTTCAAATTATGAGGTTTGTTTCTTCTGCTGAATTGTTATTAAAAAAAAAAAAAATCCTCATCTTTTAGGTTGTCTTAAACCAGTCTGAAAACTTTGCTATAGGTCAAATATATATTGATTAAATTTTATTTTATGCCAATTTTATGCAGATACTTATATTACCTCATATACCAACAATAATCCCAACAAGTAAATATCATGACTATTTTACAGATGAGCAAAAAGAGCCCAGTGAGATTAAAGTCATTTAGCTGGCAAATGCTGAAGCAAGTCTGCCTGGTTCCAAACAAGACTTGATGTCTTCTCATTCAATTTTTACATTTCTGAAGTATAGTCTTGCTTCATGTTTCACCAATTCCTCTGTGAAATGCTCTCTTTCCTTATCCTAGGTGATCCCACACTCTTCTTATTGATTCTCCTTCTAAGTCTGTTTTATAGTTTCAATTTTAATGTTATATTTAAAATACCTCCTTTTCCTATTTCTGCCACAATCCCAAATTGATTTTCCTCAATCTTCACATCCATCCTTGTTCTCAGCACAATCTGTGTCATTTGAGTGTGCATGAGTCTCAACTTTCTAACTTTTGTCCTACTATATCCCATACTTCTATGGACATTTCCACTTGGATGTCTCATTTTTCACACTGGAATCAACATGTCTAAACTAATCCCATTGCCCTCCTTCCAAAACCAGCACTGGTCTCCCTTTCAATGGTCATGTTTGTCCCCATCATCTATACTTGAAACCTCTAAACTACAGCCAATCTTCCCTTGCCTTCTGACCTCCTCCAGCTCACAATGAGTAGACTAAGTTTCCCCTTTTTTCCTTTATTTGTTTTCTTTATAGTTTTTACTTATATTAACTTCTTGTGATTATGGATTATTAAATATATACAGTTGACCCTTGAACAACGTGGGGTTTAGGGTCCCCAACACCACTCCCTAATCAAAATAAGCTTATAGTAATAGTCGACCCTTTGTATCCATGGTTCTGCTTCTGTGGATTCAACAAACTGCAAATCATGCAGTATTATAGTAGTATTTATTGAAAAAAAATCCACCTATAAGTGGAACTACACAGTTCAAACCCATGTTGTTCAAGGCTCAGCTGTCGTTGATTAAGTATTTCCTGTATTTTCTCACTTACTAAAAGAAAAAAGGTTACCACTTGCTACCTACTTCTAGGGTCCACAACAATAACATATAATTGTGCTTTGACATCCAAAATAGGTAATAACCTCTATACTAGCAAGAACTACATGAAGCACAGTTTAATTTCCTTAGGAAGTACAGTAAACCTTTGAGTCAAGGATAGAGGTAGAGGCAGGCTCATTATTGAATTATGGGATTCTCCTTGTAAGATTATAACAAAATTGCTTCTGTGAAGTATTTTTTAGGCTGCTAGATATTTTTGTTTAAAAGTAGCTACTTATAAGATCTTAAGACAGGCAAATTCTGCAAAAGTTCTTCCTTTTTAGCATCTTAAAAAGCACCACATTTCTTTTTTCAAATTCCATAAATTGACAACAATATCATTCAATTAAACAGCATCAGCCTTTTAATACTGTTCTTACTTGTTAGTCATGAGATTATTGCTCTACATTTTACTTTCTTCCTGAGAGTAAAATGAATGATAAATATAATATATATTTTGTCCAGAAAAGTTTAACAGCTTCCAAGGTTTTCTTGGATATTTTATAATAATTCTGTAATAATTATTGTAATAGTAGTAACAGTGGCTAACATTTATTGTGAGATTACTGAATAACAAACACCATTCTAAGTACATTATATAATAATCTTCATAACAACCCTACCAAGTAGGTACTATTATTATTCCTGTTTTACAGAGAAAGGAACTAAGGCACAGAGAGGTTTAGTAACTTCCCACAAGTTACACAGCTGGTAGCTGGGGAAACCTGACTTTAAACCCCTGGCTCCAGAGTCTGCATTCCTAAACTCTACGCAACACTGCTTGGCTATCCACAAACAAGATGTGCTTGTGATAAGATCAGGGTCTGGTGAAGGTGAACACTATAGTGCTGGTTCTTGTTACATCACTAGCTATGCTAACCCTTACCCCCACATATCTCAACCCCAAAAATGAACAGAAAAGGAAACAAAAGCCCATTTTAAATATGCATATTTAAAAACTCTAACATTTTCTGTGTAGTATATGGTTTTGCCATTTTGAATCACATTTCTACCTCCTAAAAATACAGCAGTCAGATATACACTCATTTAAACAATTTACTCTGAACTTTATAAAAGTCTAAGACATGACACTTTATCCAAAGTATTCTGAAACCATAAAACAGCACTAGTGTTTAAGATAAATTATTCTGATTCACACTAAGGCTAACAAGAACTCAGGCTCAGCATATACCCTTTTCCACATTCTAGGAAACCTCCAAATCCTTGGAATCCTCTAAATCAGACGTTGCCGACTCACATTCCCAGAGAGTCCAGGCAGGTAACTTTAATATACAAATCCTACGGAGTATAATGTAACAGGAGTGGGGGTACTGAGGGTTAACTAAAGAGGGCACACCCAATATAACAACGCTCAAATTCAACTTTTTAAATACTGTCAGTCACATAAAATATGGCTAGGAATGCATTCTGCTCTAAACGGAATAGCAAAGCAATGTGCTTCTTGGCCTGACCAGCCCGGCCAGCGCATCCACTACGATGCACTCTTCACCGTAATCACCTGTTTATTAGCTGTCAATCTCCCACTGTGAGTTCCCTCAAGGGACAGAGTCTCTATTTTTCAGCCTGATATTCATTCAGTCATTCAGAAAAATTGTTTTTGAGCCCTTACTAAATACCACTGTTTCAGAAACTGGGCACAGAGCAATGAACAAAACAAGCAAATTCTCTGTGCTCCTGCCTTTTGCGTCTCATGGGGACATATAGCCTAGATGAATAAATAAGAAAAGTTAGACTCCATTACATGGTGGTAAGAAATATGGAATATAAAGTAGATAGGGCAGAGGGTTGTAGGGTGGGAGTGAGGGTTAGTATTTTATAAAGGAGTAGAGATCTCTCCAAGAACGTGACATTTGAGCAAAGATACAGAAGAAATCGTAAGTTATCCACACAGATAACCAGGGAAGAGCTTTCCAGACAAAAGGAACATTGAGCACATATGCCCTTGAGCAGGAAGTGCTTTGCCTGATTGCGAAGAGCACAGTGTGGCTAAAGGGGAGGAAGCAAGGGCAAGAACAGGACTTTGCACAGAGAATTAAGAGAAGGCGGTGCCGTTCGCGCAGGGTTTGGCAGATTATTGCCATGACTTTGGCTTCTCCTCTGAATGGGATGGGAAGCTGCTGGAGGAGGGATATGATCTGGCTTATGTTTTAATAATATTACTCTGGTTACAAAGCTGAGAATAGATGGAAGGAGGGTAAAAGTAGACAGAGAAGTCCAGTTAGTTAGGAGGGAGTTGCCATAGTGAAATGCATCAGATCATGGTGAAGTGGACCAGGCTGGTAGCAGACAGGATGGTAAAAGGCTATCAGATTCTGGATATATTCTGAAGGTAGAGTCAATAAGATCTGCTGATGGATTGGATGTGGGGTGTGAAAAAAAGAGAGAGGAATCAAAGTTTTTGGCCTGAGGAATTTAGCAGAGGAAGCTGTTAATTTACTGCAATGAAGAAGTCTATGGAAGGAAAAGGTTTGGAGTGAGGACAAGGGAAGAATCAGGAGATGAGTCCTAGACAAAATTTGTGATGCCTATTGGGCATCCAAATGCAAATGTCTAGAAGCAACTGGATGATTATGATTCTGAACTTCAGGAAAGATGTCCAGACTGGAGATATATATTTAGGATTGGCCAGAGCATAGGTGGTATTCAAAAGACAGAACAGAATTACCAAGGACATTATCGTAGAAGGAGAAGAGGTTTTTAAACTCAGAGCTTGCCAAGGTTTAGATGTCTGGGAGGTGAGGAGAAACTAGCAGATGAAACTGAGAGACTAATAGTGAGTACTGTACCATGGAGATGCACAACTCAAATTCCCTTTAAAGGAAGGGCTTGCTTCCCAGCAAAGGAAGTGTGGGCAGCAGACAGCCACAGCCATCAGCTACTTTAGGGTCCACCTCAGTAGCAAAGACCACCTCAGCCAAAAGCATGTCCTTCTCTGATTAGCCTACTTGGGAAAATAACATTTTCTACATGGAAGCCTATTCTGGCAATTGTGAGTTACATGGTACTATCGTTAGTGACACTGAGTGAACCACCAGCCGAAGAAACTTAGAAGAAACCTCATAATCCAATTCAGCTTTCTTCCTCTTTTAAGGGGCACTTTAATTCCAGTAAGTTAGATGCTTTTTATTTAAATTACTAGCTATAACCACTTCCCTAAATATCTGGGAAGTTCTGTCAACTTCCATGGTCATGCAATTATACCAATAGAGGCAAAAATACAGAAAAAGATAACTTCAAATGGCTTATTTTACCCAACTGCAATTGTTTGCTACTTTATATTTCCGATAGCCAATGAACTTCTTTGAGTCAATAACCATGCATCTTTGTATCTGTGTTATCTAAACACAGCATAGTTCTGGTATGTGCTCAATAAACCCTTGATAAATGAACAAATTAATTAATGTGTCATCACAGAGCTACTGAGAAGCAAAATAAAAATCATTTAAGTTTTACCCTCTCTTTTATGATAGAAATGCCAATAAAGAATGAAATGGCAGAAAAATAAGAGGAGAGGGACAGGAAGCATCTAGATAATACACAATTAATTAATGACTGATTTTATGATTGTCTCTTTCACACTGGCTCATTTAAATAAAAGCCTAAAGTGTGGCATGGTCAAACAATTTGTGCAACAGAACACAGATTTCTTTATAATCAGTATATGCATCATCCACCAGTGTCCAATCACAATCGCTGAACTGCTCATTTTTGAAAAATTGTGTTTCTCATCTGTAACCTCAAACATTTATATATTAATTGGAGTTATGTATTTCTTATTGATCTTTTCAACTCTTCACATTTCTAATCATTTAAAATGCATTAGTTACCATGGAAACAATGTCATCAAGTAAGGGCAAACCAGTGACATCCACAAGAGAAATATAGAATCAATTAATATAATGGCTGTGCAATTTATAATAGTTACTTAGAAAGGATTAGCTGATCTAATGTAAAATAAATATCATAGAACGGGGGAAGGGTGTGGTCACCATCAGAGTTTTTTACTCCTACAATCTCAAGTTTCTATCATCAGCTACCCTCTTAAAATGTACATATCTTTTGGACAAATTTGCCAAATAAATCATCTCAGAAATGGTCCACAGATTTAGTTATCCTCAGAAAAGAGGAGAAATTAAATAAGGCAATTCACAGCCTATGTATTGCTCTTCCATTCCAAGATCTGTGCCTCCTTCTGGCTGAGCCTTACACTGAAGTACTGATTTCTCTATCCAGTGACTCCTTTGTGGATAACTCTGACTCAGCTCAGGAGAAGCCACAAGGTAGACAACCAATCAGAGGCTGAGATTTTAGGGTAACAGGAAGGTCTCCATATAAAAATATTACTTCTCACCCCATGCTCTTTTATGCATGAAATTCTACCATTTATTTCCATTTGTTGAGCACCGTCTTCTTCAGAAGTGCCTTTTAAACTGCAGATCTGAAGCACAGAAATTTGAGACAAGAACATATCACAGAGATCTTCATATCTAATAAAGAAGGAAATTGAGCCTGTAAGTGAGGAAGTGGCTTCCCCAGGATAAAAACATCAAGTAAAGAACAGAGCTAAATGAGAATCCCTACTTTCTAACTCACAGGAATAAGCCCGGAGCACCAGGAATCTGCAAGAAGGGTGTGGAGAGAAAAGGAAAAATGGGTGCAAGTAGTTTATTTGTGATGTGACCACAGTGAACAGGAGTGAGGAACTATGGACAGTAAAACAGGAAAGGAAGGAAAGCCAATATAACAGTGCTTAGTGAATGGTTTGATATAGAATACTACTCAGCAGTGAAAAAGAACCAGCCGCTAACACCTACAACATAGGTGAACCCCACTGGCATAATGTTGAGTGTAAGAAGTCAGACACAAAACAGGACATACAATATGAATCTATTTATGTAAAATTTAAAAACAGAGGGCACACAAGCTAGCATTCTGAGGTGCTCAAAATATTCTATACCTTGAACTTGGTGGTAGCTACATTCATATGTAAAAATTAATCAAGCTATACATTTAAGATTTGTGAAGTTTATGTTTTATGTGCCTCGATTTTTTTTTTTATCTTTAAAAAAATACTTTATTGAGTTGACCAAAACTGTAGTCAATGGATGTTTAATTCTGCCAGGATATTCAAGGTGTTATTTGGAATGAATCTTAAAATTGCTTACCAAGGGATGAGAGGGATAAACTATCACATCTCAGTGCCTATTGAGATGTGCCTAATGGGGTATTAATTTCCCAGTACAAGCATGAGTACCAAGGTGTCCCCTAGGTGTCCGCCCTACAGACTCAGAGAAGTCCCAAGGCAGAAAGAAAAACATGCACAGTTCACACTTGAGATGAAACATTGGCAAAATAAAAAAACATGAAAGTCTGCTCAGAACTGTTCTCCATAACTGTGGATAGAATAAGAGGTAAAGCTGACAAGATATGAAACAATGATCGAGGTGTGTCTGATCCACATAGACTTCCCACACATGCCAGTGACGTGATACTACAGGTGAAGCATAAATGTCAAGTCCTGCTGGGTGTGAAAAGGGTAACCTTAGTGAATCAATGAGGAAATGATAAGACAACAAAATTATGCCCCAAATAATATACACCCCACTTGGTCTTGTGATGATTCAAACTCATTGCTCCCCATAAGGAAAAGTATTATGTGTGTAGGGGAAATAGAGGCATGGAAGAGGTTGTATGGCATTCTCCACAGCCTTCCCTTTTCACAATGAGACACGAATAGGTCTGTAAATAGATGGAGCAAGATTAGTATCAGTGAGATAAACTGATCAAGGAGGAGATGCCTTTAATGATAGACTTGGAGAGCCTGAGAGAGAGTTTGGAATTAACGTGATGATTTCCCAATAATCAGTTACCCTACACCACAGGCACTGAAACTTCATTAACTACTTTAAGAAAGTTGCCTTTGCAGCAAATAACCTTGAGCACTTTGTAAACCTTCTAGGAGAAGGGGGAAGGACTAAGAAATGTGCTCCTTAGCAATAAAATTCAGTACATTTATATAAATTAGTCTCTCTAAGGGACCCAATTATATCACAGAGTTGATCTCTCTAGCAGCAGCTGCTAGAATAACACCTTAAATTTGCTACAACAAATCCTACCACAGGCAGAGAAAGTAACAGAGGCTGTGTCAATCATAAAAACCAATGCTACAGATGCTACGGCTGCCTGATTGTAACCAACAATCAACAGTCTCCTTCCTCCTTTCTGTCAGGTAGCCCTTCCACAAACAGCAGATATAACTCAGTCCCAGTATGGATGTACATGCTCAAACAAACAGAACATTCCATTTTCTTAGCCTCTATTACTGATTCAGTGTCATATGACCATGGTACACAAGCATTTCCTCTTTTTCCCTTGGAAAGTTTTCCTGGGTGACAGAATAAATGAATCAGCAACAACAGAAAACCCAGCTCAAACTATTTTAAAAACATAGAAAGTCGTTGGTCCCATATTTATAAGTCTGAAGGTGTTGTGGGCTTCAGAGTGGCCTTAACCAGTGTTCTCCTTAGTTTCCTCTGGGTGTGTGGTTCACCCTCAGGCTGTAAACGTCAAGATGTTTGATAGCCCAACACTGGTTGAGGCAACTCGGTAGCAATATCGTGGTCTAGAATTTCATCCACGGTAAGAAATTGGAAGAATAAAAGATGATGAATTATTCTTTTCTTCATTTGTTTTTAAACAATTTGAGCAATTAAACATACACAAGCATGATTCTGGGTGATGACTGAGTTTAAGATAAAAGAGAATTGTTTTCCTCCCTCCTATAAAGCCTGTCACTTAGGAATTTTTTTAAAATGCTGTTAAACTAAAGTGGAACAAAAACAAGAAGCCTCTAATTATCAAATTGCTCTTATGAGGTTTGTATTCAGAACTACCTAGACTCTTTAAACTGTATATGTGTGTACATATATAAATGTGTATGTTTTCTGTGTATTTAATATATGTACATATTCATATATGTATACATAGTCCTATGTGCTGAAATTGTTTCTAACTGGACACTAGTTATCTGTTGAAAATATTTTATAAAACTACTAGCTTTCACATATTTTTATCACGAATCAAGATCTTGTCTTCTACAATCTTTTTTTGTCCTTAAATTCCTAACAGTGTCTTAACGTTTTGGTAGAAAAGCAAGTCTTCTTGATGTCTTCAGGAACCCACAAGTCCCCTACTATATAGATCTCTACATATTATGCTTTTATCTTTTTATTCTATGATAATTTAGAAAGAAGATATTCTAAAGTAGGTTTTTAGCAATAAAGCTTTCCTTTGTCAATGGCCTGCTTGTCCACTACTTTTTAAAAACTACTCAACACAGCATACCTACCCTGCATATTTCAAAAAACTATTTTGTGCTATTGTAACTATGAGTCATTACTGCTTCTATGTGATGCAAAATTAAAATCCTGAAATTAATGAACATGTCAGTAATTTCTTCTGTTTTCGATCAATTGTGCAAAGTTGTTAAGTGTGACTGATAAACTAGATTGACTTTTTAAAATAATAATTTCACTTCAGAGCTCAGCCTAGAAGGATTTTCCTTCTGGCTTCTCAAAGAAACAATAAGCCACAATCATAGTTTGAATAAACTAGGTTATGCTGCATTAACAAGCAATCCTAAAATCTCAATGGCTCAAAAAAAAAAAAGGTTTACTTTTCATTCATGCTACGTATCCTGTGTAGAACACCTGGGGCTGCTCCGTGCTGTCCATACTCAGGATCCTCACTAATAGAGCAACCATTATTTGGAATGTTGTTAATAACATTGGCAAAGGGAAAAGGAGGGAGTGTGGCAAATAACCCACCAGCTCTAGAAGTTTCAACCCAGAAGACTTTGCTCACATTTTAATGACCAAAGCAAGTCCCATGATCACTCCAAGAAGGCAGGGAAGTAAAATCCCAAAAATCCTGCAGGAGAAACCAGAAATAACTGGCAGCAACACTAGTGACTACCACACCATCAGACATAATTGCCTTCACTCTCCTCCTACAAATCCGTAAACCTTCTTCCAGCCACCAACATGTGTTTCCTTCCTGTGACAACAGAAGCTCTTCCTCCTGACCAGGATTTACCCTTCCTCCTCTGCCCCTGTCATCTCAGGACTGAGCTCCATCAACTGCCCCCTCTCCTCTGCATCTTCAACCCCTTGTGTTCTCTTGCCCCTTCTCATCAAAATTTGTATTTTCTTCTCCTAATTTAAAACATAGAAACTCACCCTTAACCTTCCCATTTCTAATTCTTCCTGACTATCATTCTGCCTCATTCCTCCCACAGAAACATTCTTTATACATCCCCACAGCCATTTCCTCAACTCCCATTCATGCTTCAACCTACTGGCTCTGGCTCTATCTTCACCACACTATTAAAACCACTTTTATTAAAGTCACCAAGGGCTGACCTCTTTCTTGCTAAATCCCTTGTGAGTATTTTAGTTCTCAGGTTGCTCAACTATTGGCAGGACTGTCTATTCCCCCCTACTCCTGAAAATGCTCTCTTCGTTTGACTTCGTAGTACTACTTTCTTGGCTTTTCCCTTACCTCCCCAAAGGGTTCTGTCTCCCTTATTTTGCATGTCCTTTGTTCTCTGTCTGTTCTTTAAATGGTGGTGCTCTCAGGCTCCTGTTCTAGTGCCTCTTTTCTTCTCATCCATTAGTAATACCCAACAAGCGTGATCTCATCCATTCCCCAGCTTCAGTTACCATCTCTATGCTGGTGACTCTCAACTCTGGCCACAAAGAGCTGAAACAATTTCACAGTCACTCTGCCTATGATACCACCCTTTCAGTGCTTGCCTGTGTCCTAATTGCTAGATACACCCGACTTGATTTACAAGAAACCAGTCATCTTTGAAGCCAAAAATGAAAAGATAAAAATTGAAATACAGGTCTTTTATGAGCAGTTACCTAAATTTTAATAAATGCTAATCTATGTGTTTGTCTAATATCTCTCTTTCCCTGGGCTATCAGGGGCGAGGCAGTGTCTTAGTTATTACTGTATCTCTAGAGCCTGAGAGTAAATAGTTAAGTATTGTTGCAATGCCACTTGGTATCCCTCACCTAAGTGTAACCATTCTCAAGCATCCTTTCTGGAGACAGTGGTATACCTGATGATATGCAAGGGCACAGCAGTGCAGGATCTATGGAAAGTTGCCCTTATTAAATGGAAAACTATGCTGCTGCTCAATTCAGAGAAAATATAGGCCACAGTTATTAATCTGAATAGGCCGTGTTGTACTGAGTTAGCAAACAATCCTAAAATCTCAGTGGCTCAGAAGAATCATATCTATTTTTGCTCGTTACATCTCTACTGATGTTCTGCACCAACAGGAGCTTCATGAGAAGTGTTACAGATTGACCTGTGCCCCCCAAAATTCATATGTTGATGCCCTAACTCCTGTATTTGGAAACAAGGCCTTTGAAGAATTAAGGTTAAATGAGGTCATAAGAGTGGGGCCCTAATCCAATAGGACAGATGTCCTTGTAAAAAGTGGAAGACACCAGGGGTGCACACGCACAGAGAAAGGCCACGTGAGATCACAGGAAGAAGATGGCCATCTGCAAACCAACGTGAGAAACCAAACCTGGTGGCACCTTGATCTTGTACTCCCAGCCTCCAAAACTGTGAGAAAATAAATTTCTATTGTTCAAGCCACCCAGCCTGTGGTATTTTGTTAGGGCAAAAGCTAGCAAACTAATAAGAAGTAGAAGTGAAAAAAGTCACTGGTGCCAAAAATCCTATTCATGTTGGGATGCTGCCCTGCTCCTGTAAAGTTCCAAAGACCAACAAGAGAAGCAATTTCACCCACTGTCAATTGGCAAGAGTGTGCTGAAAGGCACAGCAGACGATCTCACTCTCCAGAGGAGACCCAAGTCCCTCCAGTCACTCTTCCATTAAGACCAGTCTTCTCCTGGGTATACTGAACATGCCTAAGGAGAGCAATTCAATAGAAGGCAAACAGGATGCAGCAGCAGGACATAAGCAGGTCTTGTGGGAAACGGTTGCCCTAGAAGACCTAGATATCCTTCTCCTTTAGAAGAGTTCTTTGAAATACTGCATTTCCTCACTAATAGGAATGACAGCAGTGTTTGGTCCTTTGGTGGCAGCCCACTCCATCCCTCTGCTGGTCTACCTTCTTCCTACCGGGCTTCTTTATGCCTCTCTTGACTGCACAGGCTCTATACTGAGACACACTCCGGCAGTGTCAGTCACCTGGGAAATTTCCTTATCTGTCTCACTAATCCCTTCCAGCTCTGAGGTTTTTTTTTGGTTTTTTTTTTTTTACACAAAACTTAGCAAATCACAACTCAATTCAGAACAAAAAAACGGAATTCAGACCTTTAAAAAAAAATGTTATCATGAGTCCCTACATATTCTATCATTACATTTGTACCAGAAAATATGACCTTTTATTTTGCATATTCCTATGAGATAGAAATATTATTTTAATTCTGCTACAAAATAGGACAATACTATTGATACACTGTCCTAAATAAGGCTGGCTACACTGAGCATCAAGAAACAAATACTCTGATAGATCATTTTTTTTAATCCTGTGATATACTAGCAATGACTTTATTATCACTCATAATAACAAAAAGTAAAATAATGCAGTTATGATTTCCATTCCTTGAGAAGGCAAAAGAGTCTCAGTCTAAAGTCTACCTACACGAGCCCAGACATAAGGAGTGCAACCAATAGCAGTTATCATGGAGACTTTCAGAGTCAGCTCTCATCTGGCTCTGAAGTCTCCAGTTTACCCAGAAGGAATTATTGTCTCCCAATACGGACTAAGGAAACTCCCGTACCAAAGAAACTATAGTTTTGATTGAACAGCGGTTCTGGGGGTGGGTTACCAGGGAAAGCACCAAGCTGCCCTGATAAATACTTGATTTATCATCAAGTTAGTGTTGGCACATTCTCTCTACCCTCTGGAAGTTATCCTAGAATTGCCTCTAATTCCAGTGTCTTCTGCTTCCCCATATATTTTGTTTCCTATTTGTCTTCCCATTTTGGACCCATGACTACATATTTGGTTGCATCATTCTCCAGCCCATTCCTAGCCTTTTTATGCACTTTCTTATCCCTGGAGGTTATCCACTGTGTCTTCTTGGTCTCACAAGTACTTCAGGTAGTGTCCAACTACTCACAATGAATCTACTTATTCCTGATATCACTGCCGATGCCATCTTTCCACAGCCTCCCCACCACGGTGTCTTGAGCAACAGCTGTTCATCCCCATGACCTACCCCCACCCCAGCTCTTCTGTGGGACAGCAGAGAGAATAATGTTTTGTTTAGGTTGAGTTATCTCTGACCCCCTGCTCAACAAGGAAGCGGTTTCAGACACACTGCCCTCTTCCCAGTCAGGTCAATAGTTCCTGGCTCACACTTATCCTCACTATCTCAGCCAGGACCACACAATACCTTCCAGCAATGCCCTACTCCTTCTGCCAAAAAGCTCAACTACTTCTACCCTGAGTCCTGTTGGTAAAATTAACATAAGACTCATGTTTCCTTTTCAGCTTTGCTTACATCGGTGACTTTTCTTTTCTGTAAAGATTTTCTAACCTCTCTTGCACTTAACCCCATGTTGTAATGTTATAAGTTGTTAAAGCAAAGCTAAACAAACAAAATCGCTTCAGAGTGCTGCTTTATAAAAGCCTGAAGAATGAGGTCAAAACCAGAGTTTCCAGAGTGGCTCTTCTGGGATAGGATCAACATCTTGAAGCATGCACACATTGTCACCCCACCTCAGAGAGAGGCATCCCAAAATAGCTCCCCTCCCAGCAGCTGCCTTCCCTGCAATGCTACCTGCCGCCTTGCTTCTGTACGACCTTGGAGAAGGTCCCTGCCCCTTCCCTCAGAGGCACCCATTTTAGGTTGTCATCTCTCAGCCACTGAGGTGTTCAGCTGTCACTCATTCGCCTCACGCGTCTAGGAGTGTGATTACAATGCAGTTCTCTCTTTGAATAAATAATGTAGACCTGCCAGTTTCTGAATTTGCCCTGCAGAGGTCAGTTCCAGAAAACATTTTTGCCCTCTCTACAAAACTTTACACAGACTTGTGCAAACAGCTACTGTTTATTATCCCTCCCAGTGAAGGAAGACAGAAAAAAATAACACACATCTGAACACAAACACTGATTTCTGAAGCCATGCAGTATATTAAGTGTTCATACATGATTTGAGGACAATTTGAATCTGAAGTTCATATTTCTTCCCAATACATCATGCTGCCATGCCCCATACAGAACTAGTGTATTTTTAAGAAATAGGAGAAGAAAACAGTATGGGATGAATGTCCACTGTGTTAAAAAGAACTGCCTATGGCACATCTATGAGTGTTCCAGGTCTCATTAACCTTGACTCACCAAGCCTCTTACCCATTTATCTTTTACTTACATAATGTGATCTGAGAAACAAAAGAAACAAGCAAAAAAGATGTCCTTCCACCTTTTGATGACAATGCCTGAAACTTTGGCCTCACTCTCTCCTCCATTCCTCTTACATAAAGAAATTGTAGTCATCAAGAATTACCATTTTAAAATGCTACATAGACTCTGAGATATATTTGCTGGTAGCTGATAGGAACACCTAATAAATGAATTAACTGAATATTTACTTGATTTACTAGTTAACCAAGTGAACCTCAGTAATAGGACATTGTACAGCTTAGTTTTGGTGAGGGGAAAGAGGAAGAGAAGATGGAGGAATGAAAAATCTGAAGTCCAAGGCACTAACAAAGTGTGGGTAGCTTGGGAGGGCAGTCAAGGGGAAGCACAGCCCAATTAGTAAATCAGGGTAGAGCTAAAACCCTCAAGACAGGAGGAGGCAGTAGGAAGAGGAAAAACAGAAAAACCAATGTTGGCCTAAGGGACATATGATTGGAGGCAGAGCTAGAACGAATAATGAGAAACTAGTAAAAAGGAAGATGAGTTGGGTACAACAGACTCCTGAGCTTGTCTCTGTTATAAAACACAAACTGTTCTCTGTTGAAGTTGCCCATTTATTTGCCCGCACCCTCCTCCAGATCATAGGTTTTTAGAGGACAGGGACTCTATGTCTATTTTATTTGTGTGAGACCAGAGCCTGCTGCACTGCCTGGCACACTGTAGAGGCTAAATCCATGTTCAAATGATAAATGAATGAAATCAGTTTCCTTTCATTTCTATTACTCACACGTAAAATCTGTGCTATGAAGAACCAGATGTACTTCATACCTGGTGGCACTTCAGCTGTGTATTCAGGATTCTTAGAGATGCTAGGGCCCTTCGAAAAGCAGAAACTGTTTCATTTACAGAAAAGCAAATATCTTTTGTTTGTTTGTTTGTTTGTTTGTTTTGGTGGGGAGGTAATTAGGTTTTTTATTTAGTTAGTTTGTTATCTTAATGGAGGTATTGGGGGATGAACCCAGGACCTCATGCATGCTAAGCATGCACTTTACCACTGAGCTATATACCCTCCCAGCCAGAAAAACCAAATATCTTTACTCAGAAATATGGTAATGTCCAACATCTAACAAATATTATTTTGGTGATATTGTTGTTTGGTGATTATTGTTATTTGCAATAGGCATTTTACTTATTTTCATGGGTCTTTATTTATGGTTAAACATGCTTGTTTACATATTTTATTTTTATATAAATGATTTCAATCAGATTCTATCTTAGTGTCTTTTATATTATACTTCAATATATGAAAGACAGAGTTAGAGAAAATACAGCTAATGATCCAAAATAGTTGCCCTAGACATGCTATATGTTTTAAACTTAATTTAATTTCCTTCTTATGTACCAGGAGGAAAATGTATGAGTTTTTTTTTCCCCATGCATCTCTCTTTCCTCATTATCAAAGCATTCATACTGAATTATTTTTAAAAAGCAGTGTTTAGTATTCAATCAAATAATAAGGAGAGTCTTCCCAGTGGTTTAATAATAATTCTTGCATCACCAACCTTGAATATTCATATTATGGAAATGTGTCCTACTTCTATAGATTTCATCACTGTCAGCTGGTGCCACAGCAGAACACAGGGATAGTTAGTCAGTCTTAATACATTCAGGATTTCAGCAATTACCAAAATGTCTTCCCTGACTTACCATCAATAACTCAACTTTTGAGGAATATAATACTGACAGACAGGAGGCTGACCAATAAATATTCTGCTATTCTTTGGAAAACAGGAACCTAACTGCATAAAATTGTAATATCACTTGACTCAAGTCTTACTTCAGCTATATCTGCATAACATAAAGATGACTGATCAATTCCACAGGGGAAATCAATCAAGCAAGCCGTTGTTTTTTTTTGTCTTTAGGTAAATCGACTTATAGTATATTTATTTTTCCCCTCATTTTATTGTTAGAACATAGTTTGTCAGTGGCCTGATATTCATCATTCTCATTTCTCAAAACATGTATTAATCATGCTTTCACCTCAATTCTGACCTTGGACTAGTCTCTCTAGGATTCAGTATCTTCATCTGTAAAATGAGAAAGTTGGATTGGGTTGGGGTCACCAAACTTGTTCTGTAAAGGGGCAGATAATAAGTATTTTATGCTTTGAGGGACATACCACCTCTGCAGCAAACAATCAACTCTGCAGTTTTAATGCAAAAGCAGCCACAGATAATATGTAAATAGATGAGCATTTTTGTGTTCCAATAAAAATGTTATACACAAAAACAAACAGGCAGCAGTGAGACAGGAAGGGGGCAGGGCACAATCACTCAAGGAAGGCTACAGCGATTAACATCAAAATGGTGAAAGAGTCAACCCCCTGTAGGCCTTGAGGCTCAACATGGTGGAAGATTTAACTTCTCGCAGATCTTGAGCTCCATTATAAGCCCATTGTAATATATTAGCATGGTGAATAACATGCCCACAGGCCCTATGACTGTCACAAGGCTAGCAAAAAAGGTCAAAGAGTGGGAAATGGCCAACTTCCTGGGAATCCCAGCCCCTTCCCAAGGCTAGTTAGACTGGGCCTTCCACTTATTAGCATATGAAGCCACCAAGCCCATAAAAATTGGCCACCTCCCTCGCTCTTCAGAAACAGCCCAAACTGTCTATGGAGTGTGTACCTACTTTTCATCTGAGCACCCAACGCCCACACCTTGTGGCCTTTCTCTTGCCTTTCAATGTATCTCTCTGAATAAATCTACCTTTACTCAACTGTGGCTCACTCTTGAATTCTTTCCTGCATGAAGCCAAGGACCCACACTTGGTGAGGCACATCCCAGGGGCTCAACCGAAGCCTGGGACACGGCCCTCCTCATGCCCTACATCTGTTTTTCCTATATCAGCAGGACAAATTTGGCTTTGTGCAGTAGCTTGCCAACTCTGTTAGGTCTCTTTCAAATCTACAATTCTGTATGTTAGATACCTTGTAAGGCACCTGAACACCACATCGGGGAGTGAACTCATGTAGTCCCTCAATGACCCAGAATTAAAGGGCCATAGAAATTCCCCATTACTGAAAAGTTCGTCTAAATAAAATCAAGTAGACCTAAGTAAACCCAGCTGACTAAAAGATTAGCAAACGACCCCTGATTCTGGTCAGTCAGCACACATTTTATTGATAACCCAGGATATAGAGATACTACAAAATCCAGGCCAAGTCTCCAGGTTGTTTCTGGAGGAGGGAAGAATATGCACATGAGCTTACAGGAATTACAGGATTTCACTGCAGGCTTTGTTGTTAAAAGGAACTAATTATCATTAAAACAAGTATTAGGTCACATTGTAACTTCAAACTTAGAGAAAAAGAGCATCATTTTGCATTTCTATAGAGAGTACTTATTTCATTGAGTAGCTCAGAAGGTGAAAGCCTCAAGAGTCAAGGTCATGTGTTAATCCCTTGTGAATGTCTGTCTGTGAAGGTCTGCAGTTTCATTCTCTCCCACTGCTATGAATTACACACACACAGAGGGACCACAGCTTGAGCATGCTAATCTGTGGAGCACAAGCAGTAACTGTGTGCTGAAAGATGATTCTGTCACATTCAAAGTAGGTTTTTAACAATTTAAGGATATTACAACTGCCAAAAAAATGTGTCCACAGTGACAAAGAATCCCAGGATAATAAAAAGAATGACAGAATCCATTTGATTTATAGCAGTTTCTCAACAGTGGCGCTACTGACATTTGGACTGGATAGTTTTCTGTCATGGGGGGGGGGGGTTCCTGTGCACTGTAGGATAGTTAACAGTATCCCTGGTCTCTACCCCCTTAGATGGAGTAAAAGCAGCTCCTTTTCCCCTCCCTCAGTCATGACAAACAAAAATGTCTCCAGACACTGACAGATGTTCTGGGTAGGAGGAGCAAAGTGCAAAATCGCAACTTGTAGAGAACCTGTGGATTACAGAAATTTAAGATATCAAATTAGCAATAAACCATCATCCACAACTCAGGAGTCAAGTGGAACCCCAGCCCTAACCTGATATTCACAAATATTTTATTACAATGACGTCTATGATCCCTTCTGGCTAATTCTTTCCCCCTCCCAATACATCACAGAATCACCCAGACAACAATGAGAACAAAAGTGCAGGGGATGTTATCAGGAGGCAAAGTGCTGCTGTTTTAGTCCTTTGTCCTAATATTAACCAGTATCTAACGCTTGCCCAATGGCAATGTTACCATTTCTAAATTTTACACACAGAGATATCAGACCCAACTCACTGACTATGTATCCCACTTAACTCCTAAATTATTGTTCATGATTGCTTGCTCCAGTTACAGGTAAAAAGACTTATAGAGCCTTAGGCCATAGCTCAAAGGCCTAGCACTGAGTCAGCCTGAATGAATTTGAGCTCTTAAGTCCCTGATCTTAAACTCTGTTCCAGGATCTGGGTCTCTTTTTATTCCTCCCATACCTAAATCCTTGCCTGGCTGCCACAGCTTTCTTAGTCAGTACTGCCTGTTCGCCAGACCTCACTGCTGGGTCCTGCTACACATGTGCCAGCTGACCACAATCCATTTGTTGAGATTTCATTGGGTCACTTCCTGATATCTTTCCCTGTCTGCCCTTTGCAGGTAGACCCTTGTGGTTCTACTCCACATCTGTGTTCCAATTAACTTTGTTCTATGGGGTCTTATTGTTGCATCTGACTATAAAATCAGTCATTTATTTATTTATTCCAAAGGAACAATAATCACAGAGGAAAGAGAGGAGAAGCAGTTGTGTAGTTACTTCAAAGTCATCACACTCCAAAAATCTTCCTAGTATAACCTGACAACCAGAGCTCTGATTATTAAAAGAAAAATCTGCACAGGATATGCTTTTATATTGTATTACTATAATATGAGGCTTTCCAACATTCTGAGTCATGCAGAAAGTTCTACTCCTCTCTGATATTACAGAAGAAGAGAGAAGAAGAAGAAGGAGAAGAGGAAGAAGAAGCGGAAGAAGAGGAAGAGGAAGAAGGAGGAGGAGGAGAAGAAGGGGAAGAGGAAGAAGAAGAGGAAGAGGAAGTAGGAGGAGGAGAAGGAGGAGGAAGAGGAGGAGGAGGAAGAGGAGGAGAAGGAAACAGATACTAAGAAGAGAGCAAAACCAGAAAAAAGTAAGGTGAAGTGACCCATGAATGGTTCATCTCTTCATGGAAAAGAAAAACAGTAGAAACAATTACAAGTGGAAACAAAACATGAGATGCTCAATTTTACATCTTGTACAAAATCATGTTGACTTCAATTTCTTAAATAATATTAAGTCATATCAAGGCACAGTAATATTAAGACAGTGATATTCAGTCATGTTCAATTATAAATATAGGGGTATATATTAATGTACCCTTGCCTTTATAGTCATATACCCAGGAAAAGTTTATTTAAGCATAAAAGTGAGCAGGAAAAATTTAAACACAAAAGTGATTTTTTTTTAAATTTCATCTCTGAGGTGAGGTTAAGGAGAAAGCATTTTCTTAGTTTGGCTTCACCACATAGAATAAGCACCAATGAAAAAATATCTGACTTATAAACATCTTAAATTCTGGAGCCTTAACCACAAGACATGTAGAAACTCTAAAAGTTGACAGCAATAAGAACATGGACCAGGAACCCAAGGGGTGAGAGTTTGGCAGGAAATTGGGGTAGGGCAGGGACAGAGGGAGCTCACCCAGCTGGAAGTACAGAGCATGGGAAGTTGGCTTCTATGCAAATCCTAATGACAAAGAGGACTGCCCCAATGCTCAGAGTGAGGTACTTCTACAGAGACACCCAGTGGAGCTCAGCAGCAGACAGAGAACACTGGAATCCATGATCCAAGGAAGGTCCATCTGGTTCGAAGCAAATCCCTGGCCAATAGCTCAAAGGATAAATAGTGAAAGAACAAGAAGTTTGAGGTTGACAAGTTCCAGAATGGCTATCACACCTCAGTCAAACATGCTGGGTTCCAGATCAAGGCTTGAGTCCCAGAAATAAACAGAAGTACAAATTATGAAAAAAGTCAGAAATCCAGGAGGTCACTTTCTGGAATTCATCCACTAGAAAAGATGGCATTCTAGCTGAGCCTTGCTCATCACTCATTCATTCATTTATCCACTTCTTTGTTCAACAAATTCATATAAATTCAACACCTACCAAACACTGCTAGACACTTCCTGTCCCTATGGATTCAACAGAGAAAAATAAGCATCATCCCTGCCCTTGTAAAGAGCTTTGCTGGATGGAATTCCTTTGGGGCTTGAGTAGTGGTGAAC
Source organism: Camelus bactrianus (assembly GCF_048773025.1). Taxonomy (NCBI): domain Eukaryota; kingdom Metazoa; phylum Chordata; class Mammalia; order Artiodactyla; family Camelidae; genus Camelus; species Camelus bactrianus. The sequence continues at coordinate 32,375,101 of NC_133545.1, forward strand.
ATATATGTTAAAAATTCATCAAGATTGGGCTGTTGGACACTACCAGTGCTAACAAGATTAAACTGTCTGTGCCCATGAAAAATTCTGCTCCATCTCGCAAGCAGCCAGGTTGGTAGCTAGAAAAAAAAACATATTTCTTCCACCTTATAAACATATACAAAATAATAAGTGGAGGCCAGGATGATGATGATGAATAGCAGTTATATAATTGTTTCATGATGCAACCAAGAAACCAAAATCATACCATTTATTTAAACAGAAAGAAATTAATAAAAGAATTATTAACTCAGTAAAAGTTGTTAACTATGTACTGAAAAGACGGAAAGAGAACTCTACGGTATCACAAAAATAGTAATTGCAAGATGCAGCTGCCAGTGCTGAGTTAGGAGGAATAAACAGAAAAAGTGGCAATTATTAACAGAATCCTGGAGGACAGAACTCACAATGCTGAAACTCTGACTTCTGAGAAGGGGAGATACTCAAATAGTACTAGGTCCCTGAGCTCAGAAGGAGACAACCCAGACCCAGGGAGGAAATGTCCTGGAACTCTGGCGCTGGCCCGACCTCTGAAGGTGGGAAGCTGGTCTGCTGGTACTGGGGTCTCTAAGGGCTGGCTCTATATGTGCTGGGAAAAGACTGCAAACTGGACTCCACTGCTGCTACTGGGACAAACTGCTACTACAGAGGTACAGAAGCAGTGCTGGGGTGATGCTCCTGGGAAAAGAAAGCCAATAGAAAACAAACAGGAAGCAAAACAGAAAACAAGAGCAAAGAGGAAGAAGCATGCCCTAGCTACTTCCTCCTACTTGCAGTCTCCTTCCAGCACCCTCACTGATAGAGTTTAACAAACTGACAAAGCAGAAACGTGATTTGCAGACATCTAGCCTCAGCAGCAAAAAGCCAAATGTGGAAGAGGGGATTTGAAGCTGAGAGATGATAGTTTAATAACCAGGCCAGAATTTGCCTAGGGCAAAATCTTTACTTTTGTGAGACACAGTTTGTCAAATAAGGACAATAATGCCTACCACAAGAAGATGTTGAGAATTAGACAAAATACATGGAAAGCACTTCACATAGTGTTCGACAAATAAAATGTATTATTTCTCAACAGTTAATGGTTTCCACCCCTGATTCATCCTTCCAAGTACATCTCCCACCCCCAGGGCCTTCCTTAAACAACTACTTTGTAGAACTCCATGTGTGGCCTAATCTATTGCCAGAATATAGCTCAGCAGGGAAAGTCTATTTACAAGGCCTCAATCAACAGGGAGCTCTTCTAGGTTGGGGACCATATTTGGCTGTTGTATTTTCATTTCCATTCCCCCCTGTCATCCTGAAAGTATGTCAAAAAATATCATCTACACACTTCCTTGCCCTTGCTACCATCAACCCAATAGACTGGCTTTCCATTAAGACACATTTAAGTTCCTCCTTTCCACCCCATGAGCAGTTCTAGCAATATTTCAAACTTGATCCAACACCGTTCACCCTAAAGAACAGTCTTCGATACCTTACGGCTTGGGAGAATCATATGTGCAAAAAGCAGACATAGGCACCCACTACTATTTTCCTGATACTCTCGATCCAGCAGCCGTTTTCCTCGGCAACGTGCCAGACAACAGAGGCCTAAGGCCTGCTCTAAAGAAGAGCAGTATCAAATACGTTATGACACATTTTAGAGGCAGAAGTCACCATGTCCATGAATGGCCCATAAAAACCAACTGCTATGGAAAAGCAATATATAGCTCTTCTGCTATTTTACCTGAAATTGTGGATTCCTAATAGTTCATTATCTTCCTGACCATGTCCATGTGGTTCTACCTTTATTATCTGTAAGACCTTGGGAAATTTTCTTAAATCTTTAAGCCTCATTTTATTCTTTGTGAAATGAAATCCCCAACAGTATCTCACAGTTTTGTTGTAGGAATTAGATAAAGTAATACATGTTCAAGGAGCGGGAGGAAATGGGGGAGTTGTTTAGTCTGTATAAAGTTTCAGATTTACAAGATGAGAAAGCTCTGGAAATTTCTTGCACTACTGAACTGTGCACTTAAATGGTTACAATGTTCTGTGTTTTTTACAACCATTTAAAAAAATGTTTATTGAATGAATGAATAAAAAGTTCCTTATCATGTGCACAGGTGCACACGTACACACAAAGAACACAGGAACACAGGTTCATCACTCACCAAAATGACTGGCATATCATAAACATTCAAATATCAATGACATTTTGCCTCTTTCCCCTCTGAATCTCCCAACAATCTCCTGACTTTAGCCTCACAGGGATGAATTTCTAATTTCTCTTCCTCTGAACACTGTGTGGGCTTAATCACATTCTGGCCAGTGCTACTCCTTAACAGCTCAGTGTGGGCATGCTTTATTTTGCTAAATAGATTGTCAGCTCCTGCAGAGAAAAGACAATATCTTATATTTCTTTTATGTTCTCCTTCATGTCCAGTGCAATCTTTGCATTAACTGTTGGCTGAGATTCTACTTCAAATGAGATGGGCCTTCCCAGTGCCAAAACATTCCACTTGCACCTGCCTACTCTTGGACCACCACTCAACATCAATCAACATTTATTTATTGATCTATTAGTTTATATGGAGATCTCTAATAGGAAGAGAGAGCAAACTATGGAAAAGATAGGAAGAAAATAAAAAGATATGTAAGATATGATAATTGTCTTCAAAAGGTTTACAATCTATTTTCACAGACAAAGCAAACAGAAAGAGGTTGGTAAAACTGCAAGGAAAAAATACTAAGTGTCCACTGAGTGTTATGAACAATGTGGGTATTCAAGAAGCCATGGGTACTGCAGGGGAAATTCAATAAGAGATGAGCTTGAGAAAAAACAGAAGCACTGGGGTATACACTCTAGAGTTGGGATGATTCTTTAGGAAAAAATGTACCTGCTTACTAACTCTAACTTTGAAATAGAATTATTATATATCTTCAAGATAATAGTAATAACAACATTATTCAGGCATTGCAGTAGACTCTATATACTATCACTAATCCTAAAAAAAAAAAAAAAAAAAAAAAAAAAGTCAGGGAGCATTATCCCTATTTATACATGAAGAAACATTGTGAGAGAAATTAAGTTACTTGCCTGCAAATGCAGATAGTAAGTACTGGATTTGAACACATCTATCTCACTCCAAAGCCTGAATTCCTCCCACTAGACACCTCTTTCACTAATTAAACATCTATTGAGCAAGTGTTGTGCTGAAGCTAAAAAACTAAATGAAACATGCTTTCTTTCTTCAAGTGGTTCTGGTCTGGTGAGAAGGCAGTTGTATAAAGAGATCATTCCAACAAAATGCAGTGAGTCCAAGAACAGAAACATGCAAAAGAAGTTATGGAGCACATAGGAAGGAAACCTGATTCATCCTGGAAAATCCTGAAAGGTTTCCTGGAAGTGTAGAATTCTTTACTAAGTCTTAAGGAATAAAATAAATAATATTAGCTTATATTTGTGTACTTTCTAGGCAGATACAATTATTAGCCTGACCTACAGATGAGAAAATTGAAGCACAGAGAAGTGAACAGCTTACTTTATAAATAAGTGGTAGAGCCAAGATATGAACCTATTCTATCTTACTCTCTACAATAAGCTGCATGTGAGGAGGAGTTTGCCAGAAAAGTGAACTGAAGAGGAGCATTTTTTGCAACAGGAAAATTCAGAGCAAGGTACAAGGCAAGCAACTGCACTGCATATAAGAAGTACAGTATAGCTGAAGCAGGAAATAATAAGAGAAGAAATTAGAGAATTACAAGCCGGATCACAAAAGGTCTTTTGTAACATGCTAAGGCTCTTAGAATTTATCCTATAAACTAAGAAGTAATATCTTCAGATTTGCACAGCTATTTGGAGGATGAATGTGAGGTAAGACTAGAGGGGAGGGAGTCCATTAGGAGACAACTGTTATTTTTATTATCATTACGATGATTGTAAAAAAAAAAAAAACACATAACAAAAATTTACTCTCCTAACAATTTTTAAGCATACAGTACAGTAAGGAGACCATTTTAATATGCAGCAGAGAGAACATGACAACCTGAATTTAGGTAGAGAGGGCGAGATGGAAAACCTAGGAAATAAGACATGTCTAGGTGGCAAAATAGGCAGCACTTGGTGATGAACTGCATGTGCCTGTCCACCAGACTTTCCTGTTTTAAGTGATTTATTCAGGAAAAGAGAAAGCATAAATGCATGCATTTGTCCTTGCTGAATTGGCTAGGCATGAAGCTAAGCACAGGAGCACCTAAGAATGAGTAAGACAAACTTTCGTACAGTCTTGAGTGGGAGTGGAGAGCAAGACAAGTGCAAGAAAGGGTTACGTGGTAGTGAAAGAAACAGGTACAGCATCACCAGAGGCAGGAGTGGTTAGCCCTAACCCGGGGAGGTCAGAGAAGGGTTGAGGGAGGAGACACCCCAAACTGAACCTGAAAAGAGCAGACACTTTCAATGGATCACATATTACTTGAGGTGAATGTTTCTCCAGGGTGGACTGGCAGGAACACAGCAGAACAAATAGTTTCAATGAATTATGCAGAGGAGGTAAACGGAGCAAGATAAATATGTGGACCCCTGAAGGCATCAAAAGTAGAGCAGAAATTTATTAGCTGCTAAGTTCCTCCATTAAAACACCAAAGCACAAGCGGGAAAGTGGGGTCACAGAAGGAGGAAGGTGGGAGACAAGACAGTGATCTGCAACAAAACCCACAAGAAGTGCTATGGTTTCACAGTGCTGTCTGTGGCCACGTCATCACGCTCCACGCAGCCCACCTGGAGGCACAGAGTCGGTGCTCAGTGTGCTTGGAGAAGTGTAGAAGTCTATTAGTTCTACCCTCCATCCTAGCATTTCCTATAATTGTAGGATGTCATCTTGAGATTCACAGTTAGGGGTATGTGTATCAGAAGGGCTCCTACTGCTCTTCTAAAGGATTTCTTTAAATTACCTCATAATAACTTACGTTCAAAAGCCTCACTGCCTCAGTCACAAATACTGACCTTTGTGAACAAAAGTACCTTTTTTGACACGTGTTAATATAGACATTATTTTTTTCTAAATGCAATGCCCAATGCCAGAAGGGCAATATTATTGATGAATATAAATTCTAAGAATTGAAGAACAAAACCTTCATTTAACCTGTTTAATACACAATATCTATGCAAACAATTTCTAAATCTCAAGCATCTTTCTGTAAATGGCTATTTATTCCCTTCTAAAGTCAAATTTCTACTGCTGACCCTAACAATCAAATAAAAAAGGGAAATTCTGTTACTGAAATTGATCACAGGCGTTTTAGATCATTGAACATCCTGTCTTCAACACAACAGCATAGGCTATAAATCTAGTTCTTTGATTTTGAATAATCTCCATATTTTTTATAGAGAGGACTAAAAGTATTTTTTCCTTAAGAAAGTTAAAATAATTAACCTAGTAGAAAAAAATTTTTAATAGTCATTTTAATTAGATGTACACGTTAACCATGAAATTGTACAGAATAATTATGGTGATGTTTCTCCATTTATTATAATGAAATGTAGTGAGAATAGTTAAAATATGAACTGCTCAGATGGAATATGAAAGTCAGTGTTATTTGGGTAATTTTAGCATGATTTAGTAAAGACTATCTCCCAGGATAAAATGACAGGTTCTCATCATATGAAGGTGACTTACTTGGATGGAACTGGGAACTAAAAACTCTTTCATCTCTCACAATCAGCCATCCCCGGTCCAATCCCCACATCCAGGGATACCAAAGTCTCTGATCACGTGCCCAAATGAAGACAGACGGTTACAGAGCTTCCACATATTCAATACTTGGAATAAAATAAACTGGAGTTGAGACGTCCGAAGACAGTCGGCTGAGGGCTACCAAGTCCTGCCTTCTCACACACAACAGCATGTCCGTACATCCCATTGTACTTCTATGACCTCCCAGAGGGAAAACAAAGTGCCTGAAGTTTCCTGTGGGAGAGATGATTCACCCTAAAACGTTCCGAGGAGTTTAGGGGGGTTTACAGTGCTTGTGGATTGCTGCTCGCATCTTACATGCTGGGCAATGGTCAGGATGAAATGAGGTGAAAGAGCTTGATAAAATGGAAAATAAAAATCTACAGCAGCCATGTATAAAAATGACAATGAGTGCATCATAAACCTTTACACAAACATTTCTGCATATGGTATACATATATTTTAAGTAATATAAATGCAAAAGAAAAGGTCTTCAGCACAAATTGAGCAGCTTCAACACTGGACGAGTACGAATTAATGAAAAAGAAATTCGAAGGGAAATTAATAGATCTCATAAATGTCTCAAGGGTGAAAATAATGCTTTCTCCTCAGCACACAAAAGAAACAATTTCTGGTAATAAATTCTACTAGACATTTTGGTGATGGTGTTATTTCTACTGCTTTTAAAACATACTTTTAATTGTCCTACAGATTTCCTGAAGCATACAAAAAGAAATCAGAGACCTGGAGTGTAGCCAAGATGGTGGAGTGGGAAGACCCTGAGCTCATCTCCTCTCAAGGGCACACCAAAATTATAAAATTACAACTATTTACAGAACAACTATCCGTGAGCATGAAGTGAAGACTAGCAGAAAAGATTTTCTACTACTAAAGATATAAAGAAGGAACCACAATGAAACGGGTAGGAGGGGCAGAGGCATGATATAATCAAGACCCATGTGCCCGGGGGAAGCAACCCATAAAAGGGAGGATAATCACAAATGCAGATGTTCTCCCTAAGAAGCAAGCTCCACATCAGAATCCGCAGCTTGGGGGTCCTGCACCAGAAAGATGAGCCCCCAGAATATCTGGCATGAAGGCCAGCAGGGCGTGTGTACAGGAAAGCCAGAGGACTATAGGAAATGAGCACGAAAATCTCACATGCTCCAAATCCCAACACAGAAGCCATAATTTGATAGGATGTTGGGTCAGACTCACTTGCTTATCTTGGAAAGCCTCCTACAGAGGGAGAAGGCAACTGAGACTCCCCCTGGGAACACAGACACTGGTGACAGCCAATTTTGGGAGCTCAGTCTACCAAGAAGACATTGCTGCTGCTGGCAAGCACCATTTTGGAGTCCACCGTCCTGTCTGTCAGTGCAAAGGGCTACCTTCCCACCAGTAGGCCAGTAACAGTCCAGGACCCTTCAGGTCATGTAGATAGCCACATCGGGACCTAAGTACCCACTGATGATGAATGGATAAAGAATATGTGGTATATACACAGTGGAATATTACTCAGCTATAAAAAAGAATGAAACCTTGCCATTTGCAACAACATGGATGCACCTAGAGGGTTTTATGCTAAGTGAAATAAGTCAGACAGAGAAAGACACATACTGTATGATTTCACTTAGATGTGGATTCTAAAAAAAAAACAAACAAACCTACCAAAACAGAGACTGACATAGATCCAGAGAACAAACTGGTGGTTGCCAGAAGGGAGGGAAGTGAGGGGATGAGTGAAATAGGTGAGGGAGATTAAGAAAGGTACAAACCTCCAGTTATTAAATAAGTCACAGGGATGTAATGTACAGAATGGGGAACTTCATTAATATTTTAGTAACTTTGAATGGTGACAGATGGTAACTAGATTTATCAAGGTGATAATTGTTGTACTATGTTGTACACCTGAAACTAATATAATACTGCAAATCAATTATACTTCAATTAAAAAATTTTAAATTAAAAAGCAGAAATCAGAGGCTCCACTTATCACAGAATATTCCTCAAACAGGCAATACTATTTCCACTGCTAAAAGTATTTGAAATAAATACCAGCATACCCTACAAGTCAACTGTTCCCTACAATGCCCTCTCATCAAATTGAGGTGTTTTCATAAGCAACAGGATTCAAAAGAAACAGAAGTCAGGATGGCTTTTGCAGTTTCTCAAAGCATGATCTACAAAGGAACTCCCTCTCTCTGTGTCTTGCAGGCTGATCCCTACTGGTAGCAGTGATAATACTAATAAACTGGCTGCACTCATTTGATGCTATTTAAGTGCCTCCAACTGATGTCTAATAAAATGAAGCTTTTTAAAAATTCTAATTAGGTCCCCTTCTTTCCTCCCCCCATTCTCTCCCTTTCCCTATCTCTCCAGCTTCTTTTTTTTTATTATTTATTTTAGTCCAATAGTTAAAAAAAAAAAAAAAGGTCCTAGCAGGTCTACATGTAAAACAATCCCTATCTCAGGCTACATGGCTACATTCAGAGATCATCACCCAGAGTAAACGTGTCACCTCTTCACACCACCTACCTCCAGAGAAAAAAATTCTATTTCTTATCTATCTAGGTGTCTACATCAAAAGCTTAGGTGTGTCACCTTTGCTTGTCCTCCTCCAAAATCCAATGAGACACTAAGACCCATCATTCTTGCTAAAAGGCTCTCAAATCTGTCTACTTCCCACCGTCACAACCCGGGCCTCCACAGTCTCTTCCCAGTCTCCTCACAGACCTTGATGCCTCCATTCATAGCCCTTCCACCCGCTTTCCACACCACAGAGAGAGAAAGCAATCAAAAATGCAAGTCGGGTGAAGTTACCCCTCTGCTTAAGACACTTCAGTGCCTCCCCCATGTTCTTAGGATAAAGTCTGACATACTTAACAATGTATGTTTTTTTTTAATCAGACTCTTGCTTGTTCCTTAACCTCCCTTCTCCTTACTGATAGCCTGGTTTCGCTATCATGAAACACAGCAAAGCTCTCTCTTAGGCCTTTGCACCCCTTGCCCCTTCTTACTGGAAAACCCTCCCTGCCATATTCCTGCTTTAAACACGGCTAATACTCACTTGGTTTAAAGGATTCATCTCAGATGTCAGTTCATCCAGGGTGCTCCCACAGAAACTGATTATCATCAATGAGTGTTCACGTTTAGTTGCCCCAAAACATCAGTAAATTTTTGTTGAAAAAAGTTTAAAAATTCAAATCATTTTGTTGCACATCTGGTTTGACCACAGCACATGTGTATAAAGATTCAAGACAACTAAAAATGAACAAAGCTGCTCAGCTCTGAGGCCACATTTAAATGCTTGGACACACACAAACTGGGACAATTTAACTTTATAGTACTAAGGGCTGACAGGGACCCTGATATCATCAAAGCCAAGTCTTATAAATATATTTAAAAAATGGGTTTATATTTTCCAGAAAACCAAGGTTTCAATTTGCTAAGAGATCACTCTAGTTTTATTAATATAAAAATCAACCTTTTTTGTTTCAGGGTCATCCGAATGATACACAACTGTCTGAAAATTGATCAACTGCTCTTTTTACGCAGTGAGTAAGAGCTGCCTGGTTGACAAGAGGGTAGAGAATCACATGGCTCTAACCTGCTTAATATTATCTGAATCTAATGTGATAACTGAATCTAAGGTGATACACAAATGTGATCACTGAAAGTAAATTTAATCAAAAGAAACATCACCATTTTTCTCAATGATTAACATGAAACCAGTTATCCAACAAAAAAAAATTTAGAACACATTTAAGGTTACTCAGGACTTAGGAGTTCATAATGTTAAAGCTTAATACTGTTGTAAGTCAGTCGGCATCAACATAAACTCTGTCCAATTTAGAAGAATTTCTTACATAAGAAATCTAAGATTCCACTCTCAAACGCAGTATGTAGGCTTTGGTGTTGAGTGTGATGTGTGGGGAAGAGGGTAAAATGTGAATATTCTCTGCTTGTCTTGATGGTCCAGAGTAAGCAGAGTAAGCACAGTTCTAACACATCTTGCCAGTAGCAGGACCCATAATCCACAAGGACTCACCTTCCCAGCCACACTGCTATTCTCTACCCTGTATGACTGTGCAGAATACTATGCTACCTTACTGAGTATAGTTGGTACTGGATGCTTCACCCAGATTCCCTCCTTAGGATTGCAGAATCCTTCCCCCAGCTGTTGGGAATACCATCTGTTGACAGCTCACAGTGGTGTCCCTCACAGAGAAATGCCCTTGACCACAAGGAACTGCCTCATTTAAAGTTAAGTCCCTTCCCAGGGAAGAACTCACAGCCAATGACCCACTTGTGCAAAGAAATAAAGACCCTCACTTGCTTCACTTTAAAAACATCTCTGAAGGGACTTCACAGCTCTAGAGCTCCCTAAAGGCTCTACTGATGCCTCAGATGCATTGCAGGTCAGCTTCTCCCTCTTCTCAATCCTCCTTTTCTAACTTCCTTACAGGTGCACTTCTGGAGAGCACTTGTCAGAAAAACCCTTTTACATGCAATTCTTTATCTCAGAACCTATTTTCAAGTAGCCCAAGCTAAGGCTCAGGTTAATAACTATGAAGAGCAAATACTCCAGTATACAGTAATTTTGCTAACTTCATCAGTAACTGGTCTCGGCAGCAGTCTTGGTCTTCTCTTACAGATGTCAGTCAATCTATTAATTGAGGCAGAGACAAGGTCTAAAACTTAATCCATCACTGGCTCCAAATCTGATTTAAGTGCAACAAAATTTAAGAACTGACTCATTGGTATTATAGGTTATTTAATTTCTACCCTTTATGCTGAATGATTTTGAATGTTTGGTAAAAATTACTGGATAATTGTATCATCACTAAATTATAAGAGAAGAAATATTTTAAATGAAATTCTAATTGAAAGAGCAAAAGGAGAAAAGGAGAATAAAAATGATTTGTCCACAACAGATCACTATGTTCTCAAAGATATGGGAAACGTACTTTGCTGGACTTGTAAAGACTCAGGCCTTTTCTGATCAAAATATAAAAGAATTATTAGAATAACATTTACTTTCTATGTTCTCAATCTCTTAAAACCTCCTGAAAGGCTGCCATGGAGTCAACTGATTCTTGTATTCCATTCACTTCTCAGTCCAAAGGATATGAAAAGATTCTAGGTTTTGAGGTTTTTATTTTTTTGTTTGTGGTTTGTTTATTTGTTTTTAGAGTTTTGTTGTAGTTCTGGTACCACCATTTTGAAGAGTGGAAATTAAATCAATCAGTCTACCACAACTCTAGTCTCATTTCTTAGCTGACATAAACCTACAGCATATGGACAAGCAGAAAACTCCTCAACAGATCAGGGTACAACAGCAAATGCTGATGTGTCATCCTTTTAAGAAAATACAGCTTTTATACATAGGTAGAAGTTGCCATACAGAAAAGGAGATTTGCCCACAAAAATGAATCTTCTGTTTCCTTTAAGTAGAAATTTCTGTCAAGTACAAATAAATCACTGACTTGACAATAGTTTCCTATAACTGATTGACAGGGCTATATTCCTGTTGGGGAAAGGAAGATGCAAATGGGGACAGAGATCCATTCTTTTATGTTATCTGGGAAAAATAAAATGATATTGTGTCTTTCTCTTTAAGTTCCAGTGAATTGAACCTAGACTAGTGTCTCCAGATTTTTCTACGGCTGTCCCACAGCATTCACAGAGAACTGGTTCCAGGACCCGCCACGGATACCTAAATCCAAGTATGCTCAAGTTCCACAATGGGCCCTCCATATCCACAGGTTCAGAATCAGCAGCTTCGGAACTAATAGATATAGGGGCCGACTGTATATTTATTGAAAAAACTCTTGTTTGTAAGTGGACTTGCTCAGTTCAAACCTGTGTTGTCCAAGGGTCAACTGTACTATGTACCTTTATGAGTAAAAATATTTTGAATATGCACATATATATAATGTATACATTATATTCATTACTGTGCTAGTAGGTACATTTCAAAATGTACAATAAGGGTCATAAAGATAAAATAAAAGAGAAATTAAAACTTTACATAACTTCAGTTTACTAATTAGTGGTCCAAAATTTTTTCCTCACACTAAAATAGTCTTAATAATAGTTTTAAAATAAAGATCAGTGCAATCAAATATACATCATTTCTTTCAAACTTAGCTTAACATCTATTGATGCTATGATTCAAAAGTCTGGATCTAAGTTCAATTGTGGTTGTCATAAGCTAAAAAAGAAAATGCTGCACAAATATAAAAAGATTCAAATAGATAAAGTACATTATTGGTTGTGCTTATTAAGTCATGATAATCACTTTACAATCCTTTGAGAGATTAGTATTATATTCTACCCAAGGTTTTTTGCAAGAACCTTTGAAACTTAATTGAGCTAAAAGTAGATAGCACGATATATGCATTCACTTAACCAGAAACGAAAACACTCCAATAAACTGCTATATGTTGAAAATGAACTAATAAATACAAGCACTATGGTTGACTCACATTCTTCCTAGAACAGCTGGGAGACTCTTCAGAGCACACGATTATTTGACAATTGGCAGTGTAAGGACACTGGTGTTAAACCACGGGGTAAATATCAGTAAACCTGTATCTCTTACTTTCCAGAGGAAATTAATTGTAAAAAGAATTTGAATCTTTTCCTCCCAACCTCTCTGGCAATCCAGGGAGAAAAATCTCTGACCTAAACAACTGATTCCAGGGAACTGCTTAGAAAAGAAGATGCCAAAAATTTAACCTATGTCTTTTTTCAGGTTTTGCTTCCCTAATTGAGTAGCTAAGCACCTAGACAGTGTGATAAGCAGGGTCAACATGTTTTCAGATCTGCACACTGGACATATTTTGGTACCCACACGCTCAAAAGTCAAATATACAGTTGACTCTTAAACAACAGAGCAGTCAGGAGTACCAACTCCCACTCGGTCTACAATTTCTGGCTCCCCAAAAACTTGACTATTAATAGCCTACTATTAACAGGAAGCTCTACCAATAACCCGATAACATAAACAGTCAATGCATATTTTGTATGCTATATATATTATGTTCTGTATTCTTACAATACAGTAAGCTAGAGAAAAAATATTAAGAAAACCATAAGGAAAATAAATTTACAGTATTGTACTATAGTTATCAATGCTGTAAGTTTACAATCTCTGTTTACAAGATCTGTCTGTCAGTACCTACATCAATATTATCTTATATGATACATAACACTATAGATATCATACCTGTTACTAACCCTAGACATTCAAAATAAAAAGATTATTTTACAGAATAAGAACTCATAAATAAATATACATATACATACATACACATATACATATTCTTATTTATTTACAAGTATAATGATTCATACATTAATAATGAAAAAGCAGTGATATGATTGCTTCATGGTAACCTAGTATAATCAATACAAGTGCTTCATGGTAGCCTAGCCTATACACTAGGAATGAATTGTTATAAAATTTTTATAGTATACAGTATTATGGTCATATTCATAATACAAGTGTTGGAAACACTGTTACTTAAAAACATATACACAAAACAAATGTCTCATATAGTTCTTGCTATAACACCTGAACTTACCACAATAGCAACAGGAGGTGGCAACAAATTTATTGCATGAGGACAATAATGTACTACAAATTTTATGCTGTTATGATTTAAAACTGCATCTTTACATTTGTTTACGTTTCTCTCAACTGCAAATGGTGCCATGTATGGTCTGTGTTTGTGTAAGTTTTGATAAATTTTAACTTTTTATAATAGATTTGTGTATATTTTATAGCAATAAATGATAAAATAGACTAGTACCTATATGCATTTTATGCTTTCATTATATACCTTTTTCTTAAATTTTTTCTATATTTCTGGGATATGCAGTTCATCTGAGAGTTTTTCAAACTGTCACAAATCTCCAAAAAATTTTCAAGCATACTTGTTGAGAAAAATCCACAGGTAACTGGACCTATGCAGCTCAAACCCATATTGTTCAAGGATCAACTGTACTTTGATGCCCAATGTTTAACAGATTTACTCACTCATAAATTATAATATATCATTTCCCAGGAAAGCACAACTTGAAATTTAGAATAAGAAGTATGAAATCTTACTTTGACTTAAGATTTAATCATCCAGAAATGTACAGTACAATGATTTGATATCTACAAGTCTGTTATGATCATTCTGACTAACGGCAGGAAGCAATTTTTAGGTATTCCACAACAAATCCATTTTCAGGACACATCACATTCAAAAGCTTGATTGAGCTTTTAACTTGATTTTTAGATTATAAAACTTCACTGGTCTAAATAAAATATACAGAACTCATTTTTCATCTGTTCACTTCAGCGTTACATGATAGTTTATGAAACAGTTTCAGTAACACAAGCTGGTGATAAAATATGAACAATATTAACAATATATCACATATACTTACGTATTAATGCACACAAAGAAATTACTAACAACGGTCTTTTCAGAAATAGAAAAAAAGTCCATTTTTCCTTCCAATTTGAAATAAAGAATACTAAGGATAAAGCCTTTCAAAAGATAAACAGCAGTGTCTCAGAGACTCTTCAAACAAACTCTTGTAATGAGCTCCAGACAACTAGCATAAGACTTGCGGGTAGTGGGAGGAGGAGATAAGAGAACGAGAGAATGTCAAGTTCAGACAGAACCTTCAAGGACATCTGAGCCAGTCATTCTTTTGAAGTCTGAATCCTTTCTACAATATCATGCAAAGTGTTCATTAAGGCAACCTGCTGACTGATTGAGAGTTCACTGCTCACCAAGGCAGCCAATTCCCTTAGAACATTAGAGAGTTTTCCCTTAACACTGAGCTAAAACATGCCTTTCTATTTATACTGTCACCCACTGGCCATCCAGAACAACTCCAATTCCTTTAAGGCCTCTCCTATGGGATGACCCATTAAAAATACCAGTTAGTCTCACTCAAGTCTTCTCATTTACATCCCATAGACTTTTTTTTTTTTTTAATATTTTATTTTAGTGGGGAGGTAACTAGGCTCATTTATTTTTGGAGGAAGGACTGGGGATTGAACCCAGGACCTCCTGCATGCTAAGCATGCACTCTACTACTTGAGCTATACCCTCCCCTCATCCCATAGTCTTTTAACTTGTGTTTTCCAACTAGCAATTCTCGTCTTATCATATCATAGTCCTGGTAAATATCCAGTTTATTAACGTTCCTCTGAAAGTAGGAAACCCATAAAAGAACACTGTATTGTTAGACTTAGCCCAGACTGGAAAAAGCAAAGCAGAACTTTCCCTCCCCATGTTAGATATTAGATACTACACGTATCTGCTCCTGCAGTTCAATTATTACACTCACTGTTTTCATGGCTACGTGACATATATTGGTTCAAACTGAGCTGACTAGTTTGAACTGAGTTTATGTTGACTAAAACTTTAGTCTCAGTTTGTCAACTGAAAACTGTCCTTCGCCATCTGCCTCTACAAGGATGTAGTCACTAGCCACTGCAGTCACTGACCTTCAACACATCCTGGAAGGAGTTTAGGACAGAGATCAAGAATGAGGCACTCTGTGCTCTGAAAAAAACTGGCAGAACAGGCCTGCATATAAGAGATATTTTCAGGAGAAAATTTTATAATCCTAATTTCTTGCATCTTCTCATATCTAGAAAAACACTAAAATCATTAATGGAGACATCTGCTCCTAGTGACTAGCAGTAACCTTCTGCCAAAACGTGTGCTTGATTACACATATTCCCCTTCACCAGAATCACATATGCAAAGACCATCCCTGCCACCTCTGTGGAGCTGTTCTTCAGAGCTCTCCTCCTGGGCTGTAGGCCTCATTTTGCCCCCAAATAAAACTTAACTCACAACTCTCATGTTGCACATATTTTTTTTTTTCAGTTGACAAGTTGTTAATTTATTCAAGTACTTATGGAATGCTACTACAAAGGTATTATAATACTAGGAACAGTATGAGAAATCTGTGAGCTATAACTGAAAGAGGTAAACCCTAGACCCAAGCCCCACTCTATCCAGCCAGTACTGTGCGAGCAAGAACACTTGTTAGAGCTACTCAATTTTCATAACAGGATAACTATCTTGCTACTTGCTGGTCTCAGTTCCAAAGCATATGGATGGGCCTTCAGCCAGCAATTTAGAACACCAGCACTCCAGGTTATCTAGCTGCCTTCCAGATACCTACTGAGAGAAGAAATGTTTAGGGAAGACAGGTCCAAGGCTTATAAATTCAATCCTTGGTTAATGCCAAATCACCAGAAAGCTACATATTAAGAACCAACCACATAATACTTTTCTAATCACCTTCAGTGAGTTGCATTTAATGCTTTTTCGTAATCTTTAAAAGAAGATTATTGTAAGAAGTAACCAAGTGAAAGACACAACTGCATAATTATGTTTTAAAACTGTGGATATTGTCCATTTTGTTACTGAGTTCCTTTTACTGCTGGGAAAGGCTTTGTTTTTCCTGAGGGATGAGCATTTTCTACAAGTCAAAATATGGAAATCATCAGAATGTTTCATACATTTTTAAAGAAAGTAAATTTTGGAGAAAGAAAGGTAAGTCTGTATGAAATGGGGAAAAATGCCATTTGATACATGAACAAATAGCAAGAAACATTTGTATTTCCTGCTTCATCAGCAACTGAAAAGGGGTCTGTGACAGTAGGATGCATAATTTAAATTGGGTCTTATTAAATACTTATGAATTCAGTCAATGATCATTTTCAGTTGCCTCCATGTTTCCTCTTCCCAAATAATCAGACCCACTAACTTACTTATTTATTCCCCAGTGACAAAGGCTGTACGATCTGATGAATCTAAGAACTACTTGGAAAACTTGTTTCAGAACTTTGCATTTAAAATAAACTCCCCACGTAATGGGGATGCAAGTGAACCAAAGAATACATTTTGAGAACTGTCTACCAGGACCAATGTTTGGATCACTTGAATCAATTCTGTCACTTATTGGGCTCTCTGTTGTCTCTCTAGGTCCCTTTTGACCAAAGGTACGTTGAGTATTCTTACTAAGGGTCCTACTAAAGTGGAGCAGATGAAAGGATTATGTCCCCGCTCTTATACAGAACACATTCACTTTAATACATCCTAGTGTTGATAGGCATGCTCACAGAAGCAGTGCTTCATTTTGTCAGATTGAGGTCAGCTACTATTTTGACTCTCCCAGGAAATGAGAGCTTAAAATGCATTAAAGTGGTTCCAAATCACAATCAAATGAAACTGTGAAGAGCATCGTATGGGACTTTTTCCCCAATTGAACCAGCTGCAATCTTTTTTTTTAAATATCATCTACTGCAGTTTTTAAATAAAGAATTTTCCTTTGAATAGAAAATCTGGCAACTCCTTTGAGTAAAATTATCCTTCTAGAAAGTAAGATCTTTTTGTCATAATTTTTAAATTATTTATGAAGACTTTTTTAATTCAAACAATATCACTTTCAGAAGCTACAAACAAGTAACCTATTGTCATAAAGGACTCAGGGAATAGATTTATAAGCAATCAAAACATTACAGGCAAGAGTAAAGAAACTTTATATTGCTCTCTGGCTCATCATTTCATGGATAAATAATCATTCAATGACATAGAAACTGATGTTATATTACACCATAAAGTTCTCTACCTGGACCATCTATATGATTTAGCAAAAAAAAAAAAAAAAAAAAAAAAAGATTTAAAAACTAAACCAATCACTTACAATATGTCAACTGAAAATTCACAGTAAAAGTCTACATAAAAGGTTCAGATACTCATTTAAGTTTCCAAGATCCATCTAAATGTTACCACTTCCAGGCTATTGCTTAAATACTTTAAAAACTCTAGACCTATACATTCTATCATATCTAAATTGACTCTAGATAAAAAGCATTATCAAAGAACAAGTTGAGATAACCAAAGTAGAAATTCAGGGTCTGGAAAAATGAGCAATTTCATTCAGAAAATGGCCAGATAGAAATTTTACAGGTCTTTAGATTTAAGGAAAATCCAGCTAAGACCAGTTGGGGCATGATTCACTCTCCTATGCTACTTGCATTTTCTATCTGGTGTGTTTTTAATTTTATAAATTTCATGCTGTCTGTCTCTATGGTTACCTGCTCCTAATCATAATGAGCACCTGGTCAATACACAGGAATTAATGTTTCCTTATGAACTGTACATGCTAAATTTTTAATAACCTCTTTATACTTTCACAGTTTAAATTTTTTACCTTTAAGCAAAGATTCTCAAAAGGTTCTTTTTACCTGACTTTCTTTCTTTTTGAATTTTGTATAGTATATGGACTTCAGTGATTTCATGATAGTTGAGATTTGCTAACACATCACAATCTATCTTCTCTGACATATGTCTGTGCCCATCAGTAAGTGCTCTTCTCAGCCTCAATCAGACATGCCTTAATTTTTAAAACACACTTTTTGTATATATTTATTAAATCTAAGTCAAAATCAATTGAGAAATTATGTGAATTCTAGTATTCACTCATTCACAAAACAAGGGCCTGGAGGGAAGTATACAGACACTGACAACTCAGTGACCAACCATGGTTAGGTTTTCTAAGCAACACTAGAGCACCTTATTTCAAAGAAAATTAAAATGTTGTTTGATATCGTGGATATTTCCCACATGAAAGCATGTGGACGCTGATTAAGAGTATAGACTTTGTCATATTTCCTGGGTTCATATCCTGGCTCTACCACTCACTTGTTTGTTATGTGACCTTGGACAAATCACTTAATCATGTCTCAGTTTCCTCATGTGGAACAGGGGATAATGATAGTATCTGCCTTACAGGATTATTTCAAGGAGTAAAGGGATTTATATTTGTTAATGTGTGGAATAGTTCCTGGCACATATTAGTTAATATTTAAGTGTATGTTAAATATCAATCAATCAGTCTTATCTGATGTAGCATAAAATCATGCTTTTTTAAAAAAATCTTTTTTTTTTCCATGAGAAAAATTTTTTCACCCTCCCATGAGGTAAGATAATACTGACTTTAAATTTCCTTATGCAGCACTTAAGTATTATCTGATCAGTTAGTCCCATATCCATGAGAGGTCTAGACACTGACCATATTGGACATTTTATGTGCTTCATTTAATCTACAATGAGAATCCTACAAAGATTGGTGATTTTCTCATTACAGTTTTGAAAACTCAAGTTTCAAGAAGTTAGATAATTTGTAGAAATTCAGTTAGTCAGTGGCAAAGATGAATTTGGGGCCAACCAATGACATCTGCAAAGCCAATATTTTTATATCAGTTCACTACCATGGATAAAGTGCTACACAAAGAGAGAACGTCACAACTTTTCACAACTATAAATGTGTCCCATCCAGGTAGTCTTACTTATATCCTGAAAGCCCAGCAATGTAAGTAAAATTCAAATCTGTCAGTGTCTGTGGGTGTGGTTTCCTCTGCTTCTTGGACACCACAGGCTTATGTGTGTGGTTGATTCCCACAGATTACTGAGGTTCATTGGTGGAAATCAAGGCTACCTCCACAATGGGCTCTAGATGGTGCCTGGAACCAGGTCAGAAATGACCTTTTGCAGCTTGCCCATACATCTCTGTAAAATGCTGGCACCAGAGTGGCTAGTCTCAGCAGTTGTCTTTTCTGCAGCAGCTGAATGGCTCTGGAAAGTGCAGCTTATTCCATCCTGTTAGCCTAATGATTAGTTAGCTCCAATGTAACAGTCTCAGTGATGGATGTCCTATTATTGATGGGAAATACTGACGAGCTCTGGCTTGGTCTTTTTTAATTGTGACTCTCCAATAAAATGTCTCCAGTCACTGGCTTGGCTCAACTGCTACTGAGGAAGTCTAGGTTTTATGAACTCCCTGACACACCAGTCACTGCAAAATCTTGATGTCAGCCTCTCCTGTCTCTTCTGATGGATCCCAGAAATGCCTTCATTCAGGGCCTACCAATGATTCACTTGTAACAGTTATAAAATAGGCAGACATTACCTCTTCATTCTTCTCGGAAACCATTTCTTAGTAACAACTGACTTGGGAAACTTTACCCTTCACCACAGGAATAAATGACTAAAGTAATGTTCTATGTTTCTGAGTATCTTTGGCTACTGGTGATCTCTATTTTAGTGAAGAATGGCGTAGGTTTAGGTTCTCTTGAATTGAAAGACTAAATTCTGGATCTGATAATGCCAGATACTTAATGCCAAAAGAGGAACTATACAGAAGCCAGCAGAAGCATTTAAACAGCTTGTAGAGGAAATTGAATGTGGCACTGCTTCAGAAGAGCTGTGGTTCATGTTGCTACCAGAGATGTTCACAGGCAGAACTTGTGGCTGGCAGATGCTCGGCGCAGAAGAAACTGCTCATCTTTCTAGCACTGCTAAGGAAATGATCATCCCTTTTAGAAGAGGACTGCACAGGTACAACATAGCAGTCATCATGCTGGTCAATGATCTGGACAAAATATCTAAATCTGAGCTACAGCTGGGAAATAATAGTTCATTTAAGACAGTTTGCAGGCACGTCAGAAATCAAAAAGCAAGTTCAGGTAAAGGAGTGGAAGTGAATACTATATTCACTGTACTCCAGAAATTAATCCCTGCATTTACATCACTTAATACTAGTAAACCCTGGGTTGACTTTTCCAATTACAGCACACATAAACTAATGAAAACCATTCATATGACCCTTGACTCAAAAGTCAAAGACAAACTTTAAAAAGAAACCAACATGATTTTTTGAAGCTATTCGGCAAAATAGAGTTTCTTCATCCGTGGAGTTCGAGCAAATGAGTTCTAAATAGGAGTTGTTAGAATAATGTTTATCCTCTTTAGACAGTGAACCTTACTGAAGTCAAGGAGGTAAGGTAAAAATCTCGGTACCAAGTTCAACACTGTGTGGAGTGCCATGTCTCAGCGGTAAGACAAAAGTATTTCCTTCTGTCCTGCAAGCTCTGCAATTAATTATCCCATAACAATCTATCAAGAGTAATACATTCCTCTGACCCCATAGTCTCAATTATTATAATCCCCTTGTAGCAAAGCTTCTAATGCTGCCTTTTCCTTTGCCACAATTTATGTAAAAAGTAGTGCAGTTATAGATTATCTGCTGTAATTTGAAACAGAATTCAAAAGGAATTAAGAGTGTTTGTTTCTTTGTTTTTTGGGTTTTCTTGGGGTGGCCCTAGAGATCATTTCAGCTGAATGATTTCTTGAAGTTATTCACCCATATCTAAGTCCTTCTCAACCACATTTTCGAAACCCTTTGGATCCAATATAGTGAATCAATGATGGGATGATAACTGAACAGAGACTATGTTTTAAACATAAATGTAAACACCAGGGAAATAGTTAAACAGTAAAATTCTATCAAGGCAACAAACTGACAGCTTTCCAGTAATAGGAGAGTGTTTTCCAGCCAGCTCCCAGCTCAAAGTCTAGGAAGCTTAAAATGCCTCTGCATCCAAGCGTTCCATAGGCAGTTTCCATTTACCATGTCTGTTGGCAGAAGAGCACATTCACAATGGAGAGAAGGCACATCCCGGAGACCCCACATTTCATGGATTTGATTAATAGCAAATAGTAACAATAGCTAATATTTTATGAGGGGTTACTACATGCCAGCCACTAATTCTAGAAATTAACTCATTTAATCTTCATAAATATGAAGTAGGTACCATCATACCCCATTTTATAGATGGGTAAGCTGAGTCTTTAAAAAGCTTACTATCTTGTCTGTTGTCACACAATAAGCTGCAGAGCCAGAAGTCTAGCGAAGCAGTCTGAGCCTAGAGATCCTAAGTCTTAACCAGTAACCAGAGGAATAGAAATACAAAAAGGGGAAAACTGATAAGTATTGAGCTCTGGTAACTTTTTGGTCACTTTAGAAACATTTCATTTAATCCTCACACGACATATTTTATAAAAGGGAATTTTCAGAGATTAAATTACTACCCAAATCCACAAAACTAGCAAGGGAAAAAGCTAATATTCCATATACTATATCACAGCACCTCTCCACAGCTTAAAGACTAAGGGACAGACTGGGATTTCAAAATGTAGAATAGATAAACAAGATTATACTGTATAGCACACGGAAATATATATAAGACCTTATGGTAGCTCACAGCGGAAAAAAAAGTGACAATAAATATATGTATGTTCATGTATAACGGAAAAATTGTGCTCTACACTGGAATTTGACACAACATATGTCTATGACTATAACTCAATAAAAAAAGTTTAAAAAAAAAAGATGTGGTAATATATATACTGACATGGAAAAGTAGTCTTTTTATCTTAAGTGGGGAGAAAAATCAGGAGATATATATATATCTCCAGTTTTTTTAAACTTTTATAAAAAAAGGATTTGCTTGCTTGCTTGTTATTTAAGACAATAAAAATACACAAAATGTTAATGGTTACTTTTGGGTGATGAGGTCATGGGTGAATTTTATTTTCTTTTTGATTATTTTCATTTGCTACTACTTCTACTATGAACAAGTATTACTTGTGTAATAAAAATAAAAGCTGTGTTTAAAGTATAGACCTACCCAACAACAAAGAAAACTCGTAATCCAGCACCAGTATTAATCAACCTAGTCCTTCATCCATGAATATGGAAAATCAAGAGTCATCAGCTATTTAAAGAAAAGCAACTGCACCAAAGAGAGGAACAATGATAAAACAGAAAATTTAAACATGAAGATTAATTCAAAGAATTAAAGATACTATATACATTTAAAAGAGAACAAACTATATAAAAAAAAAACAGAGTACAAGAAATAATGCTTGGGAATTAAAAATGTGATTGCCAAAATCAAACCATTTGATAGAGGCTTGAAAGGTAAAATCCGAAAAATTCCTAAAAATACAGCAAAGAGATATGGAGAATATGAGTGAAAAGTTATGACATGTGGTATATCAATCCAGAAATTTCATTATCCACCTGTGTTCATTTTATTAAACTGTTGGTACTAGTTGTGTCATGAAAAAAAAGAAAAAAAAAAAAAAAGACTAAGTGGCAGAAACAGAAGCAGAAATCTCACTTCAGTCTGCATACCAGTGCTGTTACAAGAAAGCGACCAGTCGAACCTGTTTGGCAGGGGTGCTAAGAGGACACAAAAGGAAATCTGTAGATAACAACAAAACCAGCATAACCAAGAAGGAAAGGATATAAAACATTAAGACACTGCAGTGTTGGTGTTGGGGGTGTCTGTGTGAACTGTTTCATTCTGTTTTCAACTACTCCTTTTAATTTCTAGGTGAAATCTTGAGTGGTTCTTCACTAGGGACAGTATCTCACTAAAGAGAGTTTGGCAGTATGTTAGGGCAGTTGATAGTCTTTGTGATTGGGGGATTCTATTGCCATTTAGTAGGCATGGGGTAGAGATGCTAAACATTCTGCAGTATTATGTCTGCACAATAAAGCACTGTCCCACCAAAAATGCCAATACTGTTTGTCCAGCATCAAGAAGTTCTTAAAGGAAACCATTCAGGTATTGTTAAGAAAAAAATACACAATCCTGGTTGACTAAACTAACACTAGTGCCCCAAGTGGACAGAGGAAGTAAGTAGGGACCACTATAGACAGGTTCCTAAACAAAGTATGTTCCTGTTTTAGATACTACTGTGTCTTATACATACATAGACATAAAAACTTGTTATTAATATAATGGAGAAAATAGTAAGACCCAAATTTTGAATGATGATCCAAAATAATCTCAGTCTAAATATCTTCATAGTTTAGCCCCAAAGCAGACTTCTTACTTATAAGATAGTTTCTGTTTATAATGGTGACTAAATATTAATCCACAATATTTGATTCAAAAAAACCTTGAATCAATAAACCCACAAAATTCGCATGTTTAAGAAACAGCAAAAGTTGAGTGTGACTGGAATAGAATGAGCGTTACTGAGTGGTAGGCTGATATCAGAGAGGCAGGCAGATTTCACAACATGTAGGGCATTGTGGGTCTTGGTAAGGAGCTTGGACTTCTGCTTATTGTAACGGAACTGGAAAGTTTTAGGCAAGGGAATAAACAACCTGATTTATTTTTAAATCACTGGTTAGGGTAGGAAGAGAAAACTGAGAACTAGGATACCATGCTACCGGAAACTAGGATTGTGATAAGAGAGACAAAAGCACATACAGTGATACCTTTGTTAAACTGGACTGATTAGGATGGGTGCTGGTTAGGAAAAGTTAATCAATTTTATTTTAAAACTACGCGGGCCCAGAACGTCCCTGAACAAACTTCTGCCACTCTTTTTCAAATAGGCTAGGTCATCAAATGATCTCCTAACAGTCTTCAAACTTTAAACTGTTACCTTCAACGCTGACACACCTTGAAACAAGTCTGTAATAACACTAAATTTAGCAGAGTCTCTGCTGACTTCAGATAACTGAATAAACATATAGGGAAAAATTAAATCCCCAAATCGGTCACACTGGAATGCAAGAGAGTATTTTGGAAGCTATAAAAAATAGCTCCTATTTCAAATATAACTGACTAGAAAGGTACAATACCAGAAGCAGCTCAAGGCAAATGAGGATAAGAATTTGTTAAAACAGTCAAGTTTAGAGAAGCAAGGCTGACAACATTATTGCAGTTATCCTCAGATTTCTAATTGGCAAGACACCTTGCTTTGGTTTATTTGGCACTTCTTTGTCTCTCACGAAATCTTGTTGGCATATTTATTTATTCAAATAATTTTTATTACCCAACATTACTGAGCACCTGCTGCCATGTGTATGTGTTAGGAGCTAGGAATATAAAGCTCTGCTGTCAGTCCACAGAGATTAGTAATGTGTAAAAGATGACCAACATTAAAAGATTACATGCTAATTATGGGCACTGAACTGAAATATATCTGCTGTACCTGAGAGACTGTACCTGAGAAACTTGAACCAGGGGGACTTTCAGACAGGGCAAGTGACTTCACCCCTTAACCCACATCATTAATAACATAATTTCCGGGGTGCCAAATAAATTTTCAAGTCAGTAAATGAGAGTTCAGGAGACTGGGCGAGTAGAAAGGTTCAGTAAGGACTTCACAGATATTAGATCTCAAGAGAGCCTTTCAGAAAGGGCTAAGGCTTACGTGTGAAAATAATTCATCCTTATGACTTAAAAGCCATGATTTTACATCTTCCCATAGATATCTGGGGATATTTAGGGTGGTCAGCAATAAAAATGATAAGAAAACTCTAAAGTGTACCACATACTGCACTCCTGAAGTAACAGGGAAATTTAGAACTCCAGAAACTGAATCAAGAGATCTTACAATGCTTCGAGTTTCCTAAACCACCTACAAATGGTTTTAACATTTCCCAAAATGTATTAGACATGTTTTCCCCCATTTCTTAAACAGAATTCACAAAAGACCCAAGGCACATTTGTAAGATGGTAACAGGGGATTCTCTACTTCAAAAATGTAGGAAGCCACTAGTTTAAAAGCATCTGAGACACGGCTCTGCTCGCGTGACCTTTCCCCGCTGTTCCTTCTGCATTTCAGACAAAAAGAACGACTCGTGCCTTAAAACTTTGAACAGGGCAAAAGAACACCTGCTGTCAATTTCGGACCTTATTTTTAGTGAGCTTTTGTACAAATACATTACACCACTTTACCAGTAACAGGCCAGGCGGCGCGGAGAACCCTGTGAGCTTGCTACTCCGCGACTTGCGAGGGGGGAGCGTGACCGTCACCCCGCAGCCAGTTACAGGGGAGCGCGCGGTGCGTCCTGGGAGTCGCCGGCCCCCGGGATTGTGGGGAATGTAGTTTGGAGACCCCGCCCTGCTCGCCATTCCTGTAATGGCTGCCTCCTGGAAGGTAAGGTACGAATTCGTCTCCAAAGGCTACTTAGCTTGACCAGTGTATTTGTTAGACAGGGGACAGATTTGCACCTTGCCGGGCCAAAGCAGTCTTTTTTTTTAAAGTCTTAATACCAAGTTTAGGAACAAACTTGTGTTTCTCGGGGGTATTTTGTTGTTGTTGTTTTGGGTTTGTTGTTGTTTTAAGCTTTTGCTGCATCTGCGAACTGACCAACTTTTAAGTCTAGTTCCCCTGCTTCAACAAACTGTTTTTTCTGTTACCCATTCTCTCTTCCGTACAACCCCGCCATTCTGTTCTGACTCCAGCTGCCTCTTTAAAGTAATGATAATTAATAATGTGTAATTTTTAAATCCTGCCACGCTACTCTGATGATAGGCGCTGTCACGTGGAACCTCTTAGGCTCAGCATCCGGAGCTCCAGGAAGGGAGTCAGATAGAATTATACAAATACCGCTTTCTTTGGTAAGTCTTAACTGTTTCCTCCACGACTTCACAAAGTTATATGTTGCTTGACTTCGCCAGAAGTTTCCGCATTTCCTGGATGGGAGAGACCCTAAGAAAATGCAGTTTTCAATCATTCGGATATTTTACGTTTCCAAGCTTGTTCAGTTTCTGTTTTGTTGATTCACACGGTCTTGGCATTAAAAATCGCTGGAGTCAGGGAATTAGGAGAAAGGGAGATTGGCCTCAAATGACAATTTTAAAATACTATTTACTTCCCTAAGGAGATGGGTCTGAAATAATTTATAAAATCTCTAATTTAGAAGGTTGTGTTAACTGTTATTTACTATGTACTCATGTCGTTTGAAAAAGTAGGAATTTTTAATGGTTCCTTTTTGTTTCCATATTTAATTTTTAGAAACCTTCAGCCTTCAAGATCCAGCCACCTCAAGAGCTCAACACCATGATCTCAGTTTCAACGCAATCGTTCCTAGTCCTCTTTTCATTGCTTTTGGTGCTGCCTGTTGTTGAAGCAGTAGAAGCTGGAGATGCAATTGCTCTCTTGTTAGGTGTAGTTCTCAGCATTACAGGCATTTGTGCTTGTTTAGGGGTATATGCACGAAAGAGAAATGGACAAATGTGACTTTGAAGGGCCTCCTGAATCAAACCTTGCCCTGAAAACTTCTATGCTATTGAGGTTCAGAACTGAGCTTTGGTATCTGAAAGTTCCCAAGAAACAATACATAAGGTAGTTTCACATTCTTGGTTATTTCCCTATAAACGGGAACAAATTGATATTCTATGTAAAATGGAAAACAAAATGTTTCCTTCATAACAAATAATGCACTGAAAAATGCCATCTGTAATTTGTATTTGCTAGTTAGAAGGAGGGCCAAAGAAGTGAGATGGGTGAAATTTGCATAAGTAATATTTTGTAGTTTCAGAATTCTCAGTAGGAAGAAGGAAACTCTTGCCCAGAATCTTGGGAAATGGCTACTCTTCAGTTATAATCACTGTCTCCATCTGCTGAGGACTCTTATCCATTTTTTTATTGGATTTTTGTTTTGTTATCTCTCAAGTTAGTATTGTACTTAGATATTAAATATAGCTGGTCAAAAATTAAAACATTTCTTTAGGGGTGGAAAGTTTAGTAAATGTATTCAATGTATGTAACATTGAATTGGAGGAAAGATTTAATGTAAAAAAGAAATACTTTATATTGACACTGAAATGAAGAAGAGATTTAATGTTAAACAAAAAGCCTTTATATTAACTGAATAATATCTCCATAGTGAGAAGTACTATATTAAATATAAATCCATTATGTTAGTTAATGTGTGGTGTCCATTTCTGTTTTTTTCATATTGTTTTTATCTTTGTGTGAACTTTTATTTAAGCTAAGTAGAGAAGAGTAGGATGACTTACCCTAACTCATTGCTCTCACTTATAGAGACATAATCAGTGAAAAATGAGAAATGGGCAGTATCAAGGTATGAGAGGCCCCTGGTAAGAATCCACGGATACAGAAGGAAAAATATAATAGCCTATATTGATTTGCACACCAGCCAGATGAGATAACGCTCCCTTACCTCACTAGAGTGTTCTCAAACCAGTGATATCACCTGAGGATTCGTTAGAACTGCAGAATCTCAGGCCCTACTCAGACCAGTTGGATCAGAACCTGCTTTTGTTTCAAAAGCCCAGGATAATTTGTATGCACATTAGGTTTAAGAAGACCGCTCTAACTTGTTTGAGCCTAAGAATCACCCGAAACACTTGATAAAACAGTCAGATTACCAGGTTCCTCTCCTGGTTGTGGTATAGTAATTGTAGGTTAGGGCCTGGAATTCTCTGTTTAACAAGAGTCTCTGTGATTCCTTTGATGATGTAGATGCAGCCAATGTAGAACTGTCTAAGTCAAACTGTTACAGGGTCTTAATGGAAGCAAGTAGTCAAGTTTTGTTCCTAAAATAATGCATTATTCAATCTCTAGCTCCCAGGTGACATTGGGAGACTTAAAGCAAACTCAAACCCTACTGTGCATCTCTCCAGGTGTGAGCTGGTCTGGCTTCCTCAAGGATTTGGTAGAGGGTACAAAGAGTGAGGGACAGCCATACTATAAAGACATTATAGAAGCCACATGGATCTGTTTTAGTCATAGCATTTTGTTTTTTCACCAAAGAAAGCACTAACATTTTTTTATTCCAGTAAAGTGGCAGTTACACATTATGCAATTAATAGAACTTTTTTATATGCCATTTTTTTTTGAAAGATAGAAAAAGGAATGCAGATTGTGGGACAGCATGTCCTATAGCTTATAAACCAGCCCACAGGTACTGATGCAGAGAAGCTGCTACTTCTTCCTTGTATGTCTGAATTTTTCCTTTGGCATTAGGAGAAATAAAACCTAAAGTACATTTTAAATCACAGTGCATTGGTTATTTAATCACCTCAGATGCCATTTTTTAAATGTTCAAATAAAACTAGGCAGATAATCTTTTGATAAACCTGTATTTCCACAGGTGCCTGGAAGAATTAAAAAAATGCCATTTTCCTAGTTTCTCCTTAAAAAGTAAAGAATTATAAGGTGGCGTTCAGGGATTTTGATGTATATGTTGGGGAATACCTTCTCTATTTTTGCTCTTTTCTCATCTGTCCAGGTTGGATTATATGGTTTTGCCTGAAAAGAGCAGAAACTCTTATGAGTCACTCTTAACTTTTGGGGGGGCCACAAGCTCTTTTGAAAATCTGATGAAAGCTATGGTCCTTTCCCTAGAAAAATGCTCATACATGCTGGCTTTTTTTTTTTTTTTTTTTTAAGATTAATTTCAGGGAGTTCACAGAGCTGAAGCCCATCTAGAAATACCAAATTACAAATTTCTGCTCATGTATTTCCTTTCTGTGAGGTTCTTTCCAATTCTGGAATTCCATGATTTGCTCTGAGGGATAACACCCACTGTGGAGCACTTATAGGAAAAATGAGAATGGCAAATGTTCCCCTGGTGCCCAGCATAATTTGTGGATGTCTAGTAAGTGCTCTGTACATGTTAGCTTGGTTGAATCCAGTTAAAAAGAAGACTAAGGGCTGAAATCAACAAGAAGTGCTGATAACCAGCCTATTCCTCTAATGTCAAAAATCAGTGCATTTCCTGTGTCATTTCTCTCTGGCTGCTTTCAAGATTTTTTTTTTTCCCTCTGTTTTTAGTTTTCAGAAGGTGATCTATAATGTGATTGGCACGAATATCTGGGTTTATCCTCTTCAGGATTTGCTCAGCTTCTTGAACCTATAGGTTTATGTCTTTTCCCAAATGTAGGTAACTTTCAGCCATTATTTTTTCAAATACTCTTTCAACACCATCCACATCTTTCCTTTCTGGAACTCCCTCTGCCTTATTATTGCCAGATAGAGATAAAAGTCAAGGAGGAACTTCATTACTGTTCCTGCTATGCCCTCCATTGACCCTACCGGAGGGATGCCTTGTGGCTACTGGGTGGAAGTGGAAGTTCAGACTTCCCACATGGTCTCCAGTGGCCCATAGTCATGTCTGAGGCCACTGGTATTTCTGAGTTGCCAGCTTCTCCAGTACCTAATCAGAGATCTATGGGCAAAAAGAAAATCTAGAGAATTTACCACCACATCCTTTTTTCTGGTCCTGAGGTCCCTATCCAGCCTGCCTTTTTTCCACCTTTCAGAATCTTATGTTTGTTTTATACATCTAGTGGGAGAAACAGGAAAAAAAGATGTCTACTCCATCTTCCTGGAAGCACAAGTCGCCTCAGTGCATAATTTAAAGAACGAATTTTTTTAAAGGGATAAAGCACCAGGTAATGATCAAGGTATTTCACTCAGACCTTTATCATATGATCTCCCACATATACCCTCCCCTTTTCACCCATCCAACATATTATTTATTCCTGTCTTTACCAGTAAGCTCAACTATGGGATATGACTAACAATCAAGAAAGCAAGAGTGCAATGAAAAGGTGCTCAACATCTCTAATTATTCAACAAATACAAATCAAAACTACAATAAGGTATCACCTCACACCAGTCAGGATGGCCATCGTCAAAAAGTCTACAAATAATAAATGCTGGAGAGGGTGTGGAGAAAAGGAAACGGAGCCTCTTACACTGTTGGTGGGAATGTAAATTGGTGCAATCACTATGAAAAATAGCCTGGAGGTTCCTTAGAAACTAAAGATAGACTTACCATATGATCCAGCAGTCCCACTCTGAGCATATATCTGGAAAAGATGAAAACTAATTCAAAAAGATACATGTACCCCAAATGTTCATAGCAGCACTATTTGCAATAGCCAAGACATGGAAGCAATGTAAGTGTCCATCAACAACTGAATGGATAAAGAAGATGTGATTTATATCTGTCTGTCTGTCTGTCTGTCTATCCATCTATCCACTTACATACACACAATAGAATATTACTCAGCCATAAAAAAGAATGAAATAATGCCATTTGCAGCAATATGGATGAACCTAGAGATTATCATACTAAGTGAAGTAAGTTAGAGAAAGACAAATATTATATGGTATCACTTAAATGTGAAATCTAAAAAACAGTACAAATGAACTTATTTACAAAACAGAAACAGATTCACAGACATAGAAAACAAACTTACGGTTACCAAAGGGGAAAGGGAGGGGAAGGGATAAATTAGAGATATGGGATTAAGATTACACACCACCATATGTAAATAAACAAACAACAAGGATGTACTATATAGCATAGGGAACTGTATTCAATATCTTGTAATAACCTATAATGGAAATATATATACATCTCACATAGCTGTACATATGAAATTAACACAATATTGTAAGTCAACTTTTACTTCAATAAAAATAAAAAAGTCACTCCAAAAAAAGTGTATGATAGTAAAGAAGAAAAAAGAATGCAGGAGTGCAGATGAAATTTGAAAAAACAAGTTGTATCCATATGTTGTCTTAGCATTGAGAGTGCAAATGGCAGCTCCTTGAAAAACTGATGTCATACCATATGTACCAACTGTGAGGGAACCAGCCAGTCCCAGGAGATCTCAGAAGCTACACATCACATGCACCTTCACCCTCTTAGGCTTTCTAAGCCCTGCATTAGCTTGTCAAATGCCATTGAATGTGGGAAAAGTGATGTAGCTCTATATAGCCTGCAGCACATAATGAAGGGAGAATTCTCTGCATAGGAACCAAACCATCTCCCTCCCAGAAACACATATCAGTCTTTCTGGTGGTATCCCAAAAGGGATTAAGAGCCCAAGTTCTGGAATCCAATAGACCTAGATAGACAACAAGGCTCCACTACTTAAAAAGTGATCTTAGACAAGTCACTTAACCTCTTTTAAATTCCTGTCCCCCTACCTGTTAAGTGGGGAAAATAATAGTGCCTACCTGACAGATAGACGAGGAAGACATGAAATAATGATTATGAAAGGCTTGGCATGCTGGGTGTTATTGTCATAATTGGTATTTGGAGATATTTTCTAGACATAAGGCAGAAAAATCTACTGGCATCAATTTTGTATTTATATATAAAGAGTTATATATATAGAAAGTTATATAAACAAATCCCATATTGAACAGTTCATTATATTTTAATTTTGACATTTTCTCTGAGTGGTTTCTTTATTACAGTTTTCCCCTTATCATTATAGGCTTACAAATTGATAAAACTCAAAGACATCTGTGAAGAAAAGAAAATTTGGCTTCCCTAAAATTTCCCCAAGCCTTCTTTTCTGTACCTGAGTGTCCTGAGGAAAACAAAAAGTAAGGAAAAAAAGAAATAAAATAATTGAATCTGTTTTAGTAATTCCTAACGTGCTCAACCATGAGTCTTTCTAAGTGACATAATAAAATCTTAGCAGCAAATGCCCGGGTTATTTAAAGAGACACAAGCAATTTGCTCCTGCCTGTTAAGGAAAATAGAAGATCTGGTTCATGTTCCACACACACAAAAAATACTCTTGGCATATCTTACTCACCTCATGAGAAGTCATAAAAATACAAGCAACATGAAATTTGTTTAATGTTTGTTTCCTATGTGAGGAGTGGAGAGGAAGCCCCTATTTTGATTTACTAATCCCAGGAGGGATTTTTATTCTTAGGTGAGAATAGGCCCAAACCACCAAATACGTGTGCAGAATAGCATATTTCAGCTTTTCTCTAATTTTTAGTAACTTCATTTTTCTAAATCATGTCTGATTAAGTAATATACGTCTAACATCTAAATGCAAAAGGCAGAAGACCAGAAAAATATGACTGCAGCAAAATGCTAAAATATGGTTTAATTTCTCATTGATTTTTAGTATCAGAGCTACAATACCCCTCTCACACATATTTCCACTGAATTCATTATATTTGGATGATTAAAATTTTGAAAATATTAGTCGACACTTGATAATCTGAAATGAAATTATGAGATTTTATATACAAGAGGATTAATTTATTTTAAAGGGCTAATCATGAAGCACTTTGCTAACATTGGGATTATAAATACTATATTTCTCAATATTAATCACGATAATTATGCTCTGAATAAATGTGCATAAGTCTCTTAACAAACGAATTTAGAAGCAGGCATGATCACCAAGAACAGAAACTATACTGTACTCCATTTCAGATGGTTTGTCAGAACAGCCCTTTCATTTTGCCACAAAAATTACCAGGGCATTTCAATACCAACATAAAACAATTTTGTGGGTCCTGTGATGACATGTGCCCACTTTCACTTGTTTAATCAACACTTTTCAAGACATCATCAGTGTAGTTTAGAAAGAAAATTCATCAACTACCAGATGATTGACCTTGAGTCAATAATTTAACCTGCACAATTTTCTCATCTATAAAATTATTTGTCAGTAATCTCTAAAAGGCTTCATAGTGATAGAATTGTGTGGTTCCATATAAAGAGTTTTCCTAATTTCAAAAATAACAAGGTCTAATGTGTTGAAAATATTGTAATTACCCATTTTCATATGGCAGCCTGAGGAGCTGATTTCCTCTTCGAACTTCTCAGTGAAAATTGTAGTCTAGTCATTTGGTACATTTTTGGATTTCAATTTAGTGAAGCGGGGGCAGCTCATTTTCTGTACTGAAGGAGTATGATTAGGAATTGTCTCAAGAAGGAAGAGTGAAAACAAACCGTAGCCCTGCCACTCCCACTCATAGCAAACAGCCCACATGCTAATTGATGTCGGTCTGGCAAGATCCAGGAAGAAGCAACCTTGCAGTTTCATGTGCTTAGTCCTTTCTGGCACTACTGGTGAGACTCAGCTAATAGACACTGTCCTTCCAGTGGCCAAGAAAGACACTTGAGAGGATGTATGGTCCCTTCCTCTCCCTCACACTCCACAACCAGTCCATCACCAAGTCCTATGGAATCCACCTCCAAATTATGCCTAGGACCCACCCACTTCTCTGCATCCTCAAGGCTCCTACCCAAATTCAGACCACCATCATGATGTGGGTGAGATCCAACAGCAGCCCCCTAGCTGGTTTTCTGACCTCCCATCTTAACCCTCAGCCGTCTTTTCTAAACACAACCACCATGGTGAACTTTTTAAAACAAAAATCCAATCCTGTTACACTCCAGCTCAATAATTTACCCTTATTTCCTCCTCTATTTTTCTAGTCTTATCTATGTCTGCGATCTTCAACCTACCTTACACTCTAGCTTGCAGCCACATTCAGGTTTTCTCTTCCTAGGAAGCACCATGTGTTTTCCATTTCTCTCTCATTCTCCAGTTCCCTGCTCTCTATGTCCGCATGTTCCTTCCTCTGCCCAGTGTAGCTTTCCCTAGGTCACCTGCCTTATTCCTAACTTCTTAGGCTTGAACAGCACTTCTGTAGGACGTCTTCTCTGACCCTTCCTGTGCGAATTACATAGCCTACTGTATGCGCACACAGCATTCTTTACATCTCCCAACAGACACATACCACTCTGTATTTGAATCTCTGTTTACTTATCTTTATCTCAAACAACTTCAAACCTATCGCAGGATTCTGAGCTCTGTGAGGACAGGGACTGAATCATTAATTCACTGTTGTATGCCCAGCTTCTAGCACAATGCCTGGCAAATAGAAATTGCTGCTCACTAAATCTTTTGTAGAATAAATAACATGATACAGAGTTAACACAGCAAAGGGATGCTCCAGCCCGGGATACACAGTAGATGGTGGCATCCTCTCCCTGGGCCTGTATGTGCCTTTATCGTCCTCTGTCCAGCCCTGCCAACCTTTCAGATTTTGCACAGGATGGGTCTTGCAAAGATTTTATCATTTTCTTGGACATCTAAATTACAATTATAGAACATGATTTTAATAAGTATTAAGATGCAGTCTGGTTAGTTGATCTGAATGTACACACTATTTATAAAATCTTGTGTTGTGTGTACATATTTAACGCTGTTTCATTTAGTTTAAAAATGATCCACCATTTTGAAACATAGGATTATTTTCTCCTCTGACTGCTTCTTACTCTATTACTCATACTCCAGCAACTCCAGACTGCCTGAATTACCAAAATCAAATAGCTTGCCATGCCTCCGTGCTTATGTTTCATTTACTTTATAAATGTCATCTCCTCCATGAAGTCTTTCCCAAAAGGAGTTAATGATATCCATCCTCCACAGTCTATAGCTCATTGTTTATACCTGTACCAATACATTTCTTGCAGCCTATGGTTATTTAGCTATTTATTATCCCTTTTGTACCATAAGCCCCACAACCCCTCCCTTCCTAAACACTCCTGCCCATGTCACCTATATCTTATATTTCTTGAAATCAAGATTGTGTCTTTTTATCACTGTGAGTACTAACACACCTTGTCTATGCTGTTAGAGGTTCCAACACTTGTTTATTCATTTGTTGAATTTAGTTTCTAAATAATCTTGAAGATCAAACTAACATAGTCACATTGAATAAACAAGTCTACATGCTGATAGAAGTATGATATTGAAGCTAATATTGTTGCTTTTTAATAACACTGCAAGGTTGGGAGTTTTCTTTTTACACACCAATGTGTGAACTCTGTCCATCTGAAAGCAGTTGGCAATTCATGTTTACTCTAAATGTCATCCATTGAAATATCTATCGTGCAGTAATCGCAAGACAGTTGTCAACACGCTGCGGTTCTCTGAGGATGCTACCACAGCTGATGTCAAAGCCTGCATTTCATTCGGGTGAGAAGCCTTCATCGGACAAAAATTTTAGAAGAGAAGAAACGACACTCGGAGCCCAAAGTCATTCTACAGTTCTAAAGACGACTCTCAAATAAAGAGCCAGAAGCAGGGTCCCACTTCTCACCCTCAGCCGTGGTGAACGGATTCCACCCTGCTGGGTGGTGGGTCTTTCACTTGGGCCATGTGACTCTCCCCTTGAGAAAAGTGAATCAGTTCAGTGCCCAGACATGACTAAAGGTACAAAGAAGCAAAAAAAGTCATTTT
This sequence comes from Camelus bactrianus, assembly GCF_048773025.1. Classification (NCBI taxonomy): domain Eukaryota; kingdom Metazoa; phylum Chordata; class Mammalia; order Artiodactyla; family Camelidae; genus Camelus; species Camelus bactrianus. The sequence goes on from NC_133545.1 coordinate 32,410,594, forward strand.
TTAAATATCAACTTGTTCATCCAAATGTTTGAGCCTCTACAAAATAGTTCTCTTAGAAAAATGTGGACTTAATTTCATTAATGCTGCCATATTCAAAGCATCTTCTGTACTCATATTTGGCCTCTGACATGCTCCTTTGAATATCCCTAATGAAAGGAAGACTTCACCATGGAGCATTTGGTTTTGGAAATGAACCAAAAGTAAATCAGCACTGAAACCTGTGTGTGAATAAAGTAGGTGATAGAAATAGAAAAAACAACTACTTGATGAGCTGATTCTCAAACTATCTGAGCGTTTGTGCTCTCTCACATTTTACAGATGAAGACACTAAGGCTTGGAGAGGTTATACTTGGAGAAGTAAAGTTACACAGTTTGATAAAATGAAAGACAGATAACTTCAAAGTAACAAAATTTTTTCTGCAACTTATAAACCAAATTAATTGTAATTAATTAATACATTACTTTGTAATGTATTACTTTTTTTAAACTAACAAAATATGAAACAGCATGAAATAACAATATGGTATAATAACAAAATGACCTATATTCCGTTCTCAGTAAAACTATTCTCACTTTTGCATGCCACCTTCCACAAGCATAAATTTAACAAAACTATAGTAGAGCATACCTACCATCTTGTTTCCCAACTTTTGTTTAATGTTTAAGTATTTAATGGATATTTTAACAACCAAATAATATTCTTTCCCATACATTTGACACTACATATTCAAAACCAAATTTTTTTTTAATAATTCTGGACATGTCAGTGGTTTCCAACATCTTGTCATTTATTGATAACACAGTAGTACTGCAATAAGCAAAATAGACAATTCTTACTGAGTGTCACATAGATATTCACATCCTTTGAACCAGCCTAGAAATTGACTTTTTAAATTGAGGTATAGTTAAATTTACAATATTATATTAGCTTCAGGTATATAGCACAGTAATCCAGTATTTTTATAGATTATACTCCATTTAAAGTTATTATAAAATGTCGGCTGTATTCCCTGTGCTGTACAATATACCCTTGTAGCTTACTTATTTTATACATAGTAGTTTGTACCTTGTAATCCCCTACCTCCATCTTATTGCTGTGCCCTTCCCTCTCCCCACTGGTAACGACTAGTTTGTTCTCTATACATGTGAGTCTGTTTCTGTTTTGTTATACTCACTTGTTTTATTTTTTAGACGCCACATATAAGTGATAATATGTGTATATTATTTGTATACAAATAATACAAACATACAAAGACAAATATGTATTTGTCTTTCTTTGACTAACTTATTTCACTAAGCATAATACCCTCCAGGTCCTTTCATGTTGTTGCAAATGGTAAGATTTCATATGGCCGAATAATATTCCACTGTGTGTCTTTTTATACACACACACATATATATACACACCACATTTTCTTTATCCATGCAGTTGTTGATGGACACTTAGTTGGCTTCCACATCTTGGCTATTATAAATAATGCTGCTATGAACATCGGGGTGCATGTATATTTGAATTAGTGTTTTCATTTTCTTAGGATATATACCCAGGAATGGAATTATTGGATTATATGGAAGTTCTGTTTTTAGTTTTTTGAGGAACCTCCATACTGTTCTCCACAATGACTACACCAGTTTACATTCCCACCAGTAGTGTACAGGGTTCCCTTTTCTCCATATCCTCACCAGCATTTGTTATTTGTGGTCTTTTTAATGACGGCCTTTCTGACAGGTGTAAGGTGGAAACTGCCCTTTAATATTAACTTTCAGATGATAATTCAACAGACACAAATGTGTGCATAAATATATTTATAAAGTATCCGTTGTCATGAACCCGTAAAGAAGCCATGCTTTCCTAAATGGAGGATAATTGAGGATACTATACAGTACTGTGCCAGAAACTCTAGAGGTCTAGGTTTATAAAAGACTACTTGAAATCTAGGTATGGAAAGAAAGTTTTCTATCCAGGGAGAGAAGTTAACAAATCGCTTAGTAGAGAAAAGGCCCAGAGTCACTGTGCACTTTTATAATAAGCAGTCTATAATTGGGAGCACATGAAGTGAAAAGAAAAAATCACATGTTCTTGGATATTCATTTTCAAGATTATTCTTATGGTTTTCATAATGGAAATTAAGCACTACTTATCCAGTGATTCCTACATTTGTTATTGTTAGTGGTCAACAGTAATCATAACTATCAGGAGATAGTGTTAATTTGATCATTATTACAATAATGATTGGATTATTTTCCTCCTACCTCTCTGCTATTCCTTTACTATCTTCTTAACTAGTTCTTCTTGCTCTTCTGATGCCTTAATGTTTATTCATTCTTCAAGCATCAGACTTTGGCCTTCCCTTCTGCGCATACTCTTTCTTAGAGAATTTCCTTTCTTCATGCTGCCTTCCTCAGAGCATGGTCCCAGGGCTTCCATCATGAGCAGACAACTCCATGTACATGGCCCTGACTCTCCGGGCTCCAGGTCAAGACCAACCACCACTTATAAATGATGCCATTTGAATGGCTGGCTGTTACCTCATGTGCATTTGCTAAAATTAAACTTATCTTCCTATCAAATCATAATGCTTTGTCTGATTTCTCTCCTCTCTCTCTCTATCTCCGTGTGTGTGTGTGTGTGTGTGTGTGTGTGTGTGTCCCTATCAATCTACTAGCCAGCCAAGTTTGAACTTGTTCTACCTACACCTAGGCAATAATTCTGACCTATCTTGGTTCTTTCTCATTACAATTCTTTCCATTGACTCTTCTATCACTCGTAATCACACTTGGACCATTTTTCATAAATTGAAATATTTTATAATCCTAAGTCTCTGGCTATGATCAGCCTGGCAAGGAGCAAAAAATAGGGGGTTGGGTGGATTATAAAGACTAAATCAGTGTTTTTCATTGTGTTAGTTAGATATCTAGGCTTCGCAGAGCTGCCTTGGCAGCTGCCAAATCTAATAAGAGATCAACAGAGTATCACTCCAGCCCCAATTCCACTTCACTCACAGAAGCTCCACCATTATCTGTTTTGTGTGAATTCCAAGTGTGAGCCCATCTGAAAAAACCTGTACCATTACCTTAAGAAAAAAAGTTCCAAAATTACTATTAGGTGACTTTTTATTAGGTGACTGTTAGGTAACTTCTTCAGGCCCCTCTTATCTCTAGAATTCAAGACCTATGGAATATAGTAATATAATTATTAGGAAAGTATAAAACCCTAGTTTAAGATTCTACTTATTAATATACATCTTTAGAGCAATTCTTGCTCTGGCAACTTGAGGGGTTTGAATAAGTTTAGGGTGAAAATACAGGAATTATTCTGGGTTTCCCAACAGTCACCAGGAGGAAAGTGTAATAAGCCGCTAAGAGTCCACAGCACCTGTGATGTAGCAGGGAAGTGTCTCCAGGACAGCACACTTTCTAAAGTCCATAGGATCCCAGCCTTCTTCCCAAACTGAAGATCATTATGCCCATACGCTTTCTGCAGCCCATCTGTATTTAAACAGAGAGACTGGACCTATGAAAAGAGGGAGTTCCCGGGCTCCTATGTTCCATGGAGATATGAATTTTTTTTTCTTTTTTTGCTTTTGCTTTCTGTTTCATGCAACTTTGCAACAGTGAGTAAATAAACAAATAGGGTTCAGCATGTGTTCCACTGGAGAGTGAAACCAGCTGGTTTGGCTGTCAAGGTATGGAAGACAGAATGCAGTACAACAGGTTCTGGGTATTTAGGTCCAGAAACTGGATGCTGAGAGAAACCAGGCAGGAGGGGTGTCTCAAAGCCACCTCACACAAGAGGGCAGCAGAGGCTTCATGGGGCTTCAAGCCTTGGCAACTGATTTTTCTCTTCCAGGCTGGTCACCAACTTGACATTTGTGCACCTGATTATCTCTGAGTACGAGATTCACTTCCCCAAGCTTATTACTCTTATCTACACATAAAGACTTTAGGCTTGATGGCTCAGAGCTGGTTTATGCACTGAAATTGTGGCTAGTCTGAATTAAGATGGCCTGTAAGTGCTGCCAAGTTTCAGTCCTCCAGAATAAACAGGACTTCAGCCCACATAGTCTTTCACCCTAGAGTATCAGTAGATTGGTTTATTGTTCATATTTTTGTATTCTATTATAGGCTATGTTCAGAATGACTTTTTAGTAAAAAGTCAAACAAACTCAGAATTGATGCTAACTTTATTCTCAAAGTTATGTACATACATACATACTAGGCACTTAACTTGCTCTCTTGATAATTTTCAGGACTGCAGTTTTTCAATTGACTTGGGGCTTTCTGGAACATACTGTACTTTAGAAGTATTTGAACACATTGTGAGAAAAAGAGTTCAACCATAATATATGGTATAGCTCCTGAGGGGAAGGAAGAGATTATTCTTTAATTCATTGTCAGAGTTACATATGTACTTGGAGATTTATTAGGAGAAATATATGCAAATGAAAAGGCAATTAATTCTTAGATACAATGATCTTTTTTAATGGAAACATTTACTCAACTAATAATGACTAATTGCCTATTATATGCCAGGCACTATCCTAGGCACCAGGAACACAAAGATAATCAACATAGACAGAAATCTTGCCCTCATGAAGCTCTGCAGTATCAAAACTACTGAGAAAGTTAAAAATCGAACATATGTGTATATGCCCAAGATAGAGGGTAATGTTGGCACACATCAGTCTTGAGCTTTTTTGACTTTTTACTAAAATATCATTTTGAACATAGGTTGTAAGTAGGACCAAAACTTCAGTCCCTCTCTTCCCCAAATGTCAGTGTATGTACGATCTTCTATAGCAGTAAGACTCATCATGAAACCCCAGCAAGAATCTCACTTACTCAATGCCAGATGGCACAAAAAACAAGCCATTTATAGAGTGGATGACAAGTAGGCTATATACAAAAGTGCTGTCTCTGCATGGTTCCTGGTCTTTCAACCAAGTGCCAAGGATTTATATGCTTCATTCCCACTAGCATTTACAGGAATTAATAGCGCATCAATGGGGAAAAAAAAATTTTAACTGAAAAATGAAATCTTGAAGAGCCCCTAGAAGGAAGTACACATCTTACATATGTTTTTGATAAGAGCCTTTTAAAGCTAAATTTTAAAACTATTTAGGTTGTAAGGTGGGGAGCAGATTAAGCATGTGCTGACTTGGCTTAATGGAAGCTGAATGTTGAGAAGGCTTCATGGTGCAGTGGAAAACATGCCTTGGGATGGATATCTACAGACAAACTGGCTTTTAGTCCCTGATTCAAGAACTTACAAGCTTTTTGGGTGCAGAAGGACCAGTACAGGTGAAAGTATTTTATAACAGGCTAAGCAGTAAATACATCTGAACCTGCATACAGGGTATACTTGAACCAATGAATACTTAATGGGCAGAGAATTTTAAATTTTATATGATGGAGTTGTTTTTAATTAACTGACCAGATTTGCTATGAAAGAAATGCCAAGAGACCATTGTTCCATTAGAAGAAACCTGATAGTAAAGACACAGAGCTTAAAAAGACCTGTGATTGTAAAAGGATTTAATACAAGTAGAATAAAATGACAGCAGTCCCGGAGATATGTACCACAGCCCATAGTGACCAGAGGACACTACACCAACTAATACTGCCAGAAATGTCCATATTAAGAAGTCTTAAAGGAGGACTTACTTAACTGGACCTAACACTGATCTATCTCTCTCCAGCTCACTTAGACAACTGCTTGCCCAAATGACAAGCAACTATAATCAGAGCTCTGTTCTACAGTTTAAATTGCAACTAAGTGGTATGAAATCCATAGTCAAAAAATATTTCATATATTGGAACTCTTGGTGTGGAACCCTTTCCATTTCCACCTCATAAGACTATTCACCTGCCCACCTCTATGCAGCATAGTGATAGTTTAGGAGATGATAGGTAACAGCTGGAAGTACAGATTATATAGTCTGTCAATAAAGAGTTTGCAGTTGGTATTTTGCATCTCTAGAAACAAGGCTCACATTTTTCATAATGTATGCAAGCAACAGTATACCTTACACCCCATGGAAATGATTAATGATCCATTAACGATAGCTGTGCCAGAAAAAAACTGCTATAAATCACATTCCAACTGCCAATACAGGATGCCATGATTCTTGATCAGATAAAGGAGAAAGGTAATCTCAACCAAATTCTGTACAGTGAAATTGTATACACCCATCCCCAGTCATTACCATCCTCCAAAAGTGGGCTACTATCCTGCTTCAAGTTACTGGAAGCATTGTTCTATGCCCTCCTTGTCCCAGGGATCACAAACTCTGTCATCAGCCCTGGCCTTTGTTCAAGCGAAGAGGACGTAAAGAGAGATTTAGCTTTTTTATTGTGTTTAATTAGTAAGATGAATCAGCACTATTTTATAGAAGAACCTCTTATGTTCAGCTCTAATTTATGCCTGGTAAAGGAGGGGAAGGAGTATCTTCTAAAAAGAAGACAAAGAAAATGCAAGAAAAGATAATCCTGATTTTTACCTAAGAGTAATATCATCCTTGTGAAGTCTTTCCAAGTAGCTAAGTGACTAGTTTCTGTTCCTGTCTGTTCTATAGATAATTATGAAAATCCATTTGCAAAATTAGTAAAGAGTATTCACCAGCTGAAATTTCCTTTTTATATTACCAAGTTTTCACTTCTGTATTGATAAATCAGATTTAATTTTGTTTTTAGGATACACCACTCTTTTGGCTATTTAAAAATTAATGATCATAAGTCCAAAGCCAGATAAAAGCTGAGATATTTTGTGATGTATTTGAGCACCAAGTTAGGAGTTCAAAGCATAAAATATATGCTCTTGGCTCATAATCTGCGTGAGAGACATTGAGTTATTAAAAAATGGCTTGAAATTACTAAGCAATAAGGCAAATAAAGAATCATGTAAATCCTAATGTAATAAGGCAAAGAAGCAAACAAAATTCCCCCCAAATCAGAGTAAATCCTTGGCCAGGAAAATTTTCTGCCTATAATATAAATAATGATCCCAACATTATTAAATTAAGAAAACATGGAGTTCAGCTGGAGCCTGTGTCACTGGTTTTTTTTTTTTGTTTGTTTTTTGTTTTTTAAATCTTTTTCTTTTATATTTTCCTCCCAGTGCTTAGCACAGCACCCTTTATGTGGTAGGTTCACAATAACCCATTCAACAAAAAGTGTGGAGTGTCCTCTGTGTGTCAGGTGTGGGTGCCAGGGAAGAACAGGGCAAAACAAGATAACATCTGAACTTTCATATGGTTCATACTCTGATGGAGACTGCGACATTTGCAGAATGAATGAAATAATGTTGTGGCAGGACTTACTCTGAAGTCCTTTATGATGTAAAATTAGGCAGATATTATCACAGTTTTATTTTCGACAAATGTCAACCAAGTTAAAATAGTAGCCATATTTATGAAGTGTGGGAATTTTGGTTTTGTCTTTGTTTTATAGAATTCTTACTCTGTAAAGAGAAAATTATAAAGTTTTAAAAATTAGAATAAATGAAAGGGAAAGGGCTAGCCAGAAAATCAGAATGCTGGATTGGATAATTAATATGGGAAATTCTTAAATTAGAGTCCAAGGTAACATTCTTTACTTTCAGCCATGCTTTAATTATGCCCATTTATCACAAAGCTAAACACCACGAAAGCTTAAATAACCATAATCTGCTCGTATTATCATATAACTAGTGCTTAAAATGATAGCCCTAACGCACTATAAGATTTAGGTAACTTCTGAATAATCAAAGAAAAAAATGCCTTATACCTCTTGAGTTTTTAAAATTATAATGCATTTTTATTCTCTGAAAATTTATAATCCATATATTATAATACATATGACTTTCCATTAACCTGAATATTAAATTAAACTTCCCAGTTCTTATTTTACCAACACGCAGACCCACACATATGCACATGCACACACCCCACACTCACGCTCATGCCACACCCATATGGGTCCCTTTTCTCTTTTCCATGGTTGAGACTAACTTCATCTAAAAATAAATAAATAAAAAGACAAAGAAGAATGAGACAATTTATAGCATCCTAATAGACCAAGGGCTTTTGATCAAATCTCTAAAGTTTTACCGGGCATAAGTAGAGAAATTTACATTTGCTCTCCTCATTCACAAGATCGTATTTAAATAATGCATAATAGAAGAAGAGTTTTAAAGACCTCCAGAAGAAAAAGACATGTTATGTTTATGTAAGTAACTAACACTGTTAATAAAACATCAAGAGAATTCATTAAATCCTTCATCACTAACAGTGCTGTTATTAATAGCAAAACAGTTTGAGCCTGACCTTAGAAGTCTTTAAGTCTTTGCCCCCTCACTTGTTAATCCCTTTCAGTCTGACTTGCTCTTCTGAAACTGCTCTCTCCAAGGATGCTAATGATTTCCTCACCACCAGGACCAATGATATCTGCTAATCTCTCATCCTTTTAAACTTCCTAGATATAATTTATAGTGATGACCACTCCCTCCTTGAAATTCTCTCCTCCCTCAGGTTCTATAACACTCATGTTTCCTTTCATTTCCTTCTAGCACTGGTTCTTCCATGTTCCCTCTTGTTTCTTAAACGTAGGCTTTCTCTTAGCTTTTTAGTCTGTCCAGAAAAAGAAGAACGAGCATCTTTGTTAATATATTTAAGCTTTATCTTCTCTCAACAGTCTCACCCTTCGTAATGTCATCCAACATTTACCCTCGATCCACCATCACTTATCTGTAAGTACTTCCTGAATTTGTGGTCTTCACTTCCAATTGCATATAAGATATCAGCATTTGAATGATCCACCAGCATTTCACATTCACTTGTCTAAAATTAACTCATTCTCTTCCTTACCAAACAAGCTCCTTCTTTTTTAACTTTTGCTGCCCCTGGTTAATGGCATCTCCTACCTCCCAGTTATCTACTCTCCAAACCTTGGAGTTAATTCTCACTCTTCAATTTTGGTTGCTTCCCTTAGCTAATCACTTAATTAAAAAAAAAAAAAACATGGCTTCTATCTCCTTTTGCCAATCACATCTATTCCTTTGTTTCTGTTTATTCCACCCCCTCCACTTTTACCAGTTCAAGCTTTCCCTACATTGATGCAACTAGCTGTATAACTGATCCTATCTCTTGAGTTTTCCTTTTCTGCAAGATCTAGCACAGTGATTCCTACACAGTAACCTCAACAAATGTTTGTTAAATGAATTAAATAAAGGAACAAGTTTTAAAGTTTTCCAAGAGAAGGAAAATGTCAACATAAATGCCTGAAAAGGTAAATAGCTAATTTTTTTAAAAGCTTGGATCTTAAATTAAGAAGAAAAGTCTTAGAGATACTAGCTTCAAAATTAAAAATATATAAATGGAACCTGTTTTATTACAGAATAAAAAGAAAAATCTGACAAGTGAAACTTTTAGCATTTTGGAAAGGAACATGCCGTATACTTAATCTTCTTAAAACTTATTAAAATTCTGAAGAAATGCTACTGTTTGGGGTGTTCACAATTATGGTTATTCCAAATTCCCACGGCACAATTTTTTAAATCCAATGGTAGTTTTTTAGGTCTAGTATATTGTTTCACCATTCTGTTCCTCAAGCACATGGAGTATAAAGCCCTAGAAACCTTCAGTTACTTAGATGTCACTGTGAAAAAAGTAACTTTTCGTCACAGACTATGAGGTGACATTTCTGTTGGTCACTTGGTCTAGGTTAGTGAACTTTTAAAAATAATCTATTGGAATATGTTTCTATGCAAAGTCCCTGATGAGGGCTGTTCTTACCAAGACCACTTCCAGAAATTTTATAGAAGTTTCTTCCTCATATATATAGCTTTAGATTTTGGTAAGGATTGGGACTATCAAAGACACATGTTTTTAAAGGTTTAATGAAAAGTGGGAGAGATAGTACTTTAAACAATCACAAAAATCTTTTCTTAGAATATTTATCCTAGCCCATCATTCTTTATAATTTGTGAAGGACTGTTTACTTCCTGACACTTTTTCACATAATGCATAGAACAAAAATACTGCATTTATCCATCATGAGACTGTACATCACCTGGCAAAAATCTGAAATGTCCTATTAATTTTGAAACGAAGCTAATTGCTGCTTTAAATTTAAAAATTGTATATATTTATTATAAGAACCAAATTAAGAAAATTACATTAGTCTTCCTAATCCACTAATCAGTATAGTAAATGTAATATGCCAAGAACTTAAAAACCTTTAGACTCCTTCAAAGTTTTAAAATACTTCAAACCCGCAGTATAAAATATTTTGTTGTTTGTCTCTTTACTCTTAACCTGACAGTCAATTTTTCTATATTTGGAGACATAAGGAATCAAAAGAAGTTATCTATGATCAATAAAGTTATGACCTGAACAATTTGAAGCAATAATTTTACATTTGAGAACTTATAGGTGATATGAAGATTTTGTCAGCTATTAAATATATTTTCTTAAATCCCTGTTGACGGAAGATGTAGGCTTCAATATTTTTTCCAGTAGAGTTAATGAACTATATGAAAAATATCTCATTAATTTCTTAAGCCCCCTTGTGAGGCAAGAAAATGACATTCTCATCTAACAGCTGGAAAAACTGAACTAGTGGGTATAACTGCACTCAATTGCAAAGGAAAATAATAGCCTAATATACCCTGACTTGTAGATATGAAAGAATGTTGCATACAAATATCCTCTCTCTTATTTTTAAAGAATCAATACCTGCTTCTTAAAGTTTAAGGATAAACTCTTGGATCTTGGCCCTGTACCTTTTGGCAGAGTAAATTATTGCCTCATGAACAAGCTGTGCAGTCACCTTCTTAATTTACTTTTAAATAGCTTTTCTGTAATCCATATAATCTAAGATTAGGCCAATCAGGAATCTTCAGCAAACTTAAGTCACTTATTCTATAGATTTTTTTAACTGTAAAAATTCAGGAAATAACTCTTTGCTAAGTACATTGGGACACTAATTGGGAAGTAAAAAGGAACAAATTGAATTGATTTGTGGTTCCACAAAATTTGATGTTTCACTCACAAGTTGCAAACCATCATATATTTTTGAGCACTTCTGAATCTATTTGTTTAGTAAAAATGTGGAATATTTCACTAGAATGGAAATGCCTTCAAGTTACTTCCAGTACTGCTGTAGAATTGATTTTTCTAGGTTCACAGAATGCCAAAGTTAGGTTTTATATATACTTTATACATATAAACATATATATCTTTTAATCATTATCTATTTTTTTTTAACTGGGTTTAGGACATCCCAAAACCAATCAGTGAAATATAACATCATTTGTAACATCATTTCACTATTACCAACATAGGGCTTTGTGTAATGACTGTGACATCATGACAGTGAAGTATTCATTTTTAAGCTTTAAACAGAGAAGGCTTTATACCTCGGTATGTCCAATAGAAACACAATATGTAAATTAACCCATATTATCTGTATGCTGATTGGCTTGAGTTCCCCCAACTGTCACAATCTCACCACCCAGCAATGAGGTATTTTACTGCTGTCTGGAGATCAAATTATTGCTGTAGAGAAGTAGAGAAGATCTTTATTTTTTTCTGTTTCATTAACAGATTATTATAAAGCAATAAGCATGCAGGAAGAGAAGTAGACGTTTTACACTGGGAATTAATGAAAGCATGCCTGCTTGTTTTTTGCAAGTGGGGGATTGTTGTCGTTTAACATCTTATACCACCCCCACAAACAAAATTCTTCCGAAATGGTAAAATAAGGAAATGCATGATTCCAGAGACATCCCTAAGTGCCCATGTGTCAGGCTTTGTGGTGTCTTGTAATATCATCGGACCTTTTGGACGGGTGTAAGTTTTATGAATTCGTTATATTCCTAGTATTTTTCTTCCGTAATAACAAAGGGGGGGAAGGAAACTCACACATACACATAATCGCCGTGACATTACCAATCTATGGGTCAGCCGTACTTGCAAGAAAGAGAAAGAAAAGCTGTTGCTCAGTAGGGTGAAATGCAAGGCATAGTTGTTTAAAATTTGTGTAAGCCTGATTCTTTAGTCATATTCGTTAAGGGAGAATGGAAGTAAATCATTTTGCAGTTGTCCTCTGAACTTAGCTTCTCCCTACTTAACGTGTATCTGCGTGCACTGGAGAACAGAAGATGACTAACAAAGACAGGGCTGCTCTAACCTGCTTTCCCTTCTCCACTGACAAGATTCTTCCTGACTGCGCTTTTTCCTTTTTTAAAAAATTTCTTTTCTTTCTTTCTCCTTCCTCCCTCCCCTCCTCCACCCCCCTCCCCCCGCAAGCTACCAGCTAACCTGCAAATGCAAAAGTCTGCTGGAGAAATCATTAAAGAAGAAATCGAAAAGAAGCTTCCAATGCTTTGGACCACCCTAAAAGAGCATGGAAGAAAATGTTTGGGGAAAGCGAGCGTTCCAGGAAGCTGAGGAGGGGGAGGGCACCCGGGCAAGGTGGCTTCTCCGTGCGCTGCCCTAAGAGAAAAGAATGGGCCTGAGGTCCTGGACGAGGCTTTCCAAACCCCCACTTCCAATGCAGGGAGAGAAAAGTTCAGAAGCAGCCACAAGAGGACAAAAGCCCAATTTTGCCAGTTCAACAGGACAGGATATTCAATAAACCCAGCCATCTCTGGAAACGGGTCGGTGCTCCTGTTGGCTCCACACAGGCTGAAGTAGCCCCTGCCGCCGCCCTCGCCACCGCCGCCGCCGCCGCCGCGGCCCCTGCGTTACTGGGGGAGACGGTGCCGCTGCGACAGGGGAGGACGCGGCTGGAGCTCAAGGAGGCTCCAGCGCGCAGGCGCCGCCGAGCCCTGCCTGAATGCTCAGTCAAGGCACTAAGGCAAAAAAAAAATCAGCAATTTATAGAAAGAAGAAGCTATAGTCTGTCGGGATATCCAACACCAACAGGTAGGAGGATATACTCTCTGCTAAGTTTGGGGGGGAGGGGGCGCACAGTGTTGGTGAAACTGCAGGTTCACCGGGAGAGAACGCTCCTTGAGCTTTTTTTTTTTTTTTTGACAATAAACTGCATAATGGAAGTACATTCAGACAATGCATCTTCAGTAGGGCTTATTGAGAGCTCCATTTCTGGAAAGCGTTGCAAGACTGAGGAATATCAGACTGCGAATCACCGGGAACAGTTCCCTTGCAGCAGAGAAGCAATCTCTCTCCCCATCTTCGCGTATGTAATGCATGTCTCTCTCCCCCTCCCCCTCCTCCACCCCCCATTATAAATCCAGGGGTGGCGGATTTCAGGTTTCGTAATGTTGCATGATGCGATCGGTATTTACCAGGGGATGTACCGGTGGGGAAATTAAAATCATCGAACGCAGTTTTGCCTGGGCTTCCATCAGCATATTGTCGGCAAGTAAGAAGTGGCAAAGGAAACATGCTTCGTGGGAATAACAGAGGAAGCCTATTTCCCTGGTGGGGCTTCCAGGCACCTAGGAGACAACGTGCATTTTGTTTTAAAATGAAGCCACTTGTGATTTTGCAACAAAGATTATCAATGTAAATGGGAAAAGCTTAATTGCCCAAGAAATACAGGTTCATGTTAAATTCATTTGAATCCAGGCAGCCAAGGTTTACAAATGGAAGTGCATTATTCCTCTGGGTGTTTCCCTGACCAATATTTACATTAACCATATTTAATAATCATGTGGGCTTAAAAGAGAAAGGATCTGCCAAAAATGGGGGTGGGGGGGTGGGGAGGGAAAAGACAAAAGATTAAATCACATCAAATCCTGGAACAAGTTCCTATTAATTTCGAAGTCTAATGTTGAAATTATGCTTTAAGATGAATCAACAAATATTCCTCTTATATTATGCAGCATGAATAGGGGCATCTGAATTAAAGACATATATTTTGCAAGGGTTCTTCAGATCCATATCAGCAGAGAAGCTGCCAGGAAAACACTGACAGATACTAACAGACCTCACATATATGTGGGTAGTCTCCCCTCTGTCTCCTATTAGCAGTCTTGTAGATTACATTGCAACACTAGTGCATAATTCTTGGACTGGCATATTTTACAACTGGGGAACATTTATTCCTTCTCTCCTAAAGGTACCCAATCAAATGTATGTTCTTTTGAATAGGGACATTTTAAAATTCATCTAGCTCAGAAAAACAAGCCAATTCTCCGAAATCTCAAGCAATACTAAAGCAAATAATATTATTCAAAATTAAAACTTTATTTGCTTCCTCATAAATGAACAGCTTTATGTTAGCACTGCCTGACATCATTGCTTGTTAACTTAAGAACTGATAGCTCTTTTTTTTCCCCCCAGATATTCTGATGGCAAATCAAATGGAAGAAAAGAGGAAGCATGACTGCAGATCGGATCTGTTCTCTTTGTGGATTACATTTTCAGTAAAATGTATGGATCTATCTTTTCCTTGTTCTTATATCTAGATCATGAGACTTGACTGAGGCTGTTTCTTTATCCTCCATCCATCTATGGCGAACTATAGCCATGCAGCTGACAACATTTTGCAAAATCTCTCTCCTCTAACAGCCTTTCTGAAACTGACTTCCTTGGGTTTCATAATAGGAGTCAGCGTGGTGGGCAACCTTCTGATCTCCATTTTGCTAGTGAAAGATAAGACCTTGCATAGAGCACCTTACTACTTCCTGTTGGATCTTTGCTGTTCAGATATCCTCAGATCTGCAATTTGTTTCCCATTTGTATTCAACTCTGTCAAAAATGGCTCTACCTGGACTTATGGGACTCTGACTTGCAAAGTGATTGCCTTTCTGGGGGTTTTGTCCTGTTTCCACACTGCTTTCATGCTCTTCTGCATCAGTGTCACCAGGTACTTAGCTATCGCCCATCATCGCTTCTATACAAAGAGGCTGACCTTTTGGACGTGTCTGGCTGTGATCTGCATGGTGTGGACTCTGTCTGTGGCCATGGCGTTCCCCCCAGTTTTAGATGTGGGCACTTACTCGTTCATTAGGGAAGAAGATCAATGTACCTTCCAACACCGCTCCTTCAGGGCTAATGATTCCTTAGGATTTATGCTGCTCCTTGCTCTCATTCTCTTAGCCACACAGCTTGTCTACCTCAAGCTGATATTTTTTGTCCACGACCGAAGGAAAATGAAGCCAGTCCAGTTTGTAGCAGCAGTCAGCCAAAACTGGACCTTTCATGGCCCCGGAGCCAGTGGCCAGGCAGCCGCCAACTGGCTAGCAGGATTTGGAAGGGGTCCCACACCACCCACCTTGCTGGGCATCAGGCAAAATGCAAACACCACGGGCAGAAGAAGGCTATTGGTCTTAGACGAGTTCAAAATGGAGAAAAGAATCAGCAGAATGTTCTATATAATGACTTTTCTCTTCCTAACCTTGTGGGGCCCCTACCTGGTGGCCTGTTACTGGAGAGTTTTTGCAAGAGGGCCTGTAGTACCAGGGGGATTTCTAACAGCCGCTGTCTGGATGAGTTTTGCCCAAGCAGGAATCAATCCTTTTGTCTGCATTTTCTCCAACAGGGAGCTGAGGCGCTGTTTCAGCACAACCCTTCTTTACTGCAGAAAATCCAGGTTACCAAGGGAACCTTACTGTGTTATATGAAGGAGCATCTGTAAATCTTTAGCCTTGTGAAACACTAACCTTCTCTGCTAAGCAATTGTGGCCTGTAGCCATTTCTTGAGAAGAAAATCAAGAATGGGATCAGCAGTTATAAGGATTTGGGCAACATTCTGCAGTCTTTGCAATAGTTCACCTATAATCCTATTTCAAATCTCAGAGTGATCCTGCTGACTGCCGGCGAAGGTTTGTTATTAAGAAAGGACTGAACCACTGCCCTAAGTTCTTTATGTGGTTGAAAACTAGATAATGAAAGTAGCAGGTGCTAAGTATCAGTGCTAAATGCTGTGTATATCACTACTTACGAAAAAACATAAAAAAAAAAAGATTAGCATTGGACATCTTAATAAATTAAGTTGACATGAGGTAAATGTGTTGATAAAAACTAATTTTAGAAGTTTGAAGACTTTAAAACATTTCATACTATTATTGTTTTGCAAGGACTAAAATATTTGGAGACTTAAAGTACTGTAATTCACTAAAGACATGCCATGAATTATTGGATTATCACACTTTTGAAAAATCGCCTTGTAAGTTTTGGGGAGCATTCCAAAGCAGTATATTGGTTCCAATTAGAGTTTACTTTTTTGTATTAATACATTGCTATTTCTAAATACCACTTTCCTTACCTATTAGTGAACTTGCTAGCATCAAACTGTATTATGTGATTTTTGTTGATTTGGTATAAAGTTTTTCCAATTCATCTATATTTTATGATTACTAGATATTGGTCTGGGAGGCAACATTAATGGTACCAACCGGTCACAATTGAGCACTTCTAATAATGCAGAATAAACACATGTTGCCTTAAAGGGTTATCTAGTATCATTCATCTTATTTAGCATTGGAGCAAGTTGGAGTCAAGGGAAATTGAATCAGTAACTGGTCATGGTCACGCATCTGGAAGTGCATGGACGATCATTTAATACTCTTTTTCTTTTTTCCTCACATGGTTTAAAAATCAAGGTGCACATCACTGGGATAATGAGATTTTCTTCTGAGGTGTGCTACCCATTCTAGTGTGTTCTAAGAAGCAGGCAGTTGATGTGTGTTTATATTTTAAGTCAGCTGTCAAGGGGAGACCACAGCCTTAGTATGACATCCTGCACAATTTGTGAAGCATTTATTCTACTGAAGGCACAGTCTTGTTTATACTTTCTGCACATTCAGTGTATTGGTTGTTTAAATTATTTCAGTTTTAACTTGTGAAAGCTTATAATATGATTTCTGGTATTTTAGAAATACATTAGAGTCTGTGAGTCTCATTCTTTAAGATACAGATGTGTGAATTTCAATATAAAGTTGCATTTGCCAAAATTTACTCGTGTAGCCTGTTACTTTTCTTGGAATAAATTTTACATTTTTGGCATTTAATTGTTTTTTTTTTTTTTAACCTGGGAGACAAGCACAAACTAGGAAGATTAGCTTTACTATGGTTTTGTTTTTCTATTTATTTTTATAGCTGCTATATTCTGGAACTGGAAATGCGTGAATGATAGAGAACATAAAGCTGATAAACTGACAAACAGTATTATCTGCAAAAGCATTATTTGGTAGCTTATCATACTTATTCCTCTATTTATTCTTACAAGCCAGTAATATTTAGAGATGTATACCTGCTTAGTTAGTTGGTTCAGAAGTTTAACATAAATATCACATTTTAGTTTGGGGCACAGTAGAAATTTTGGATTCTAAATATATATATTGTAAAAAGGAATGGTTTACATTTATGTTATAACAAAACCAGAAAAGTTGTTATTGTTTTTGTTTGCTAGGTTTTTTTGGTTTTGGGGTTTTTTTGTTTTTGTTTTTGTTTTTGTTTTTGTTTTTGTTTTTTGGTATTTGAAAATAAAATTAGGAATCTAGTGGCATAGAATTCTTTATTGCTACAGTGCTTCTGTAAGGAAAGTATCAATATAAATATAAGCAAGGAAAAATGAATCACTGAAACGTCTCAATGATATATGCAACTGTTCAGTTTTGCTCACATAAGGACAGCTCAAGCTGTGATTTAGTGTGGACTCTGTTTGAACTCATTTTTACTTTATACTGAAGTTGACTGGATCTGAGACAAAGTTTAATGTACAACAGTGAGTTGAATCTAGCAATAAAGGCCCCTTGTTTTGGTGCTAAAATCACTACCTAAAATACAATAAAGGAAATGTTATCAAAAGATATTCTAATAACATCATGTTTCTAGCTGAAAAAAATTTTCCGTAGAGACATAATTACCACAATTGTATTTATAAAGAACTTTGCTTAGAGGTTCAAATATCACTAGCAATCAGTAGAAAATTTGGCAATGATCCTGAGGCCAGAGAACCAGGTTTTATCAACACTAGCCTCCATTATACAGACAAAAATCTAAGGCATGGATTAAGAGTAGGAGATTAAGGAGTTAAGAGCAACATCTAAGTGAGATTGCCTGATTCCACTGTGTGATTTGGAATAACACATTCCAACAGCCTTGGTAAGTGATTAGGCCCAATGAAAAGTGAATAATGCTGAACTGTGGTGACTTTCATTTAAGCTTCCTCTTGACTAACTTGACATTTCAGGTCAAGGGGCAAGCAATGGGTGAGATACATCCCCAGTTAATCAATGCCATTTGTAAGTCAGTGGCTAATGGTAGTAATCATATAAAATAAAAGTCTGCTTCAGTTTCTTAATGACCAAATCACATGATTTATTTTGGCACCCATTCCAATATTCAATATTTAAAAACAGTAGGTAACTAATTCACTCTGAAAGTGTTACTAATCTTCAACCCGTAAAAATATATTCCCACTGAGGAGTCTAACTTCCCTGTGAGAAAACTCCATTATCAATAATAATGTGTCCCTCTTGGACTAATTATATCTGAACTAAACAGGCTTTAAATTGTTTTCCTTAATAGTGGTAGTATGTTTGCATGGATGTGTCTATACTATCTCATCTGGTTCCTTCTGCGGATAGTGGATTTATTTGTGAGATGCCTGTCTGGAACTAGGTTTTCAGTCTGTGACTGTGGAATCCTATGCAGATATTAACTGAGGCAGAAGGAGGTGAGTAACTTGCTCAGTTTCACACAGAGGCTCCATTTAAATAATACAAAATTAACCATAGTAATTAGATTTAAAAATTATTTGCAGGACAACATACTGACTGATTTATCTTCTTCAAATGTTAGCTGGTTGGATTTCAGTACCGGCATTTTTCATAAAGGTTAACTGATTTATCTTTGTTAACACATGGATATGGCCCTTTATCCATTTGCCTCTATGTCCATGAATGCTAACTGAATTGCTTATTCATTTATTCATTCCCAACAAATACGTGCTGGGCACTGGACTTGGTGCTGAGAGCACAGTGAAAAACAAGAAAAAACAGAATTAAATATGTAGTAGCAACAAGTTACAAGTGTTACAATAGTAAATATTTCTAAGATGGACATGGTATTAATGGCCATAAATAGACTGTTCTCCATTTTCCCTATCTTTCCTCAGTATTCCCTGGGATCTTTTATATATCATACTTCTTCAGTTCAGAGGGAATTCCCCCATTCTGCTCACCTTTTATTTAGATGAATCATCAGCTTGTGTTTAAAGCCCTGAGCTCTCATGTTGTTAGTGCTATATACAAAATAACAGCAAAACTTGACCGTTAAAGTCCCCCAATGTCCTGACTGTCCACTTGCACATGAGAGACATTTCAATTCCTTCAAGAGACAAGGGGTGTCCTTTCTTCCAGACTCATACCTTCCTGCAAATTAGCATGAGAATGCCTGAGCAAAGTGCAATTAAAGGAAGGCAATAAGATGCCAGTTCCCAGGGGGCCTCCCATGGTACCCAAGTAAAAACGAGAATACCCTGTGAAACAGGGTGCATCTTTTTTATTATGAAATCATGCCACTCCTTCAAAGTTTTTATTACGCTTAATGAAGATGTGACAAAACTCCCTAACTAACTCCAACATCAATTGTAAACTTTGTTTAGCCTCCAAAATTTGCTTCTATTGCAAGTACAAAGAAATGTATTTATAATCATAGAGATAATATCCTTTTCAGCTAAGGCAGGTAATAGTGAGTTGTGTTGCAACAGGCATTACTGTAGGACAGTTGCAAACAGACACCAAAACTCTTCACTTTTGTGTTTTCACCATTAGATAGATTTACTTTGTTCCATTCTTTACTCCACATGTACTGTAGACTGTATTGTTATTAAACTAAAGCAAAGCAAAACAAAACAAAAATCTCAGCTTATATTAAATACATGTTAAGAAGAAAATAAAGAAGATAAGATGATAAATAGTAATGTTTCAAATACTGGCTAAACACATTAACCAAAGTAGATTGTTACCAGAATTATGGGTTATTTATGATTCTAAAATCTTGAGTTTGTCTTTCTATGCAAAAATGCATTACTTTCACGTCTGTTAATATTCTCTGATGAATGTTTTGAACGGAAATTGCAAGGTCTCCTAACTGTTGCTGACATTATTGTTTTTCTCAATTCTAGGCATGTGAATATTCTGTGACTTTCCTAATTCTCCCAGAAACTTTCTTTTTTACACCATATTAAAATGATAGGATTCCTCAATTTTGAGGCACAAGTTCATAATTAGTCTACATAGTGGTTAAAATGAAGGTAGCATTTGGAAATGACTGGATTATTTTTTGCCATCTGTCAAAACAGTCAAATAATTTTGCCATCAGTCAATACAGGGCTATTGACAACTGGGGCATTGAAGGAAAGGTCATTTTGGCTAACTTATTTTGCCTTTTACTGCACTGTAACAGGCTCTAAAACTTCTATTTAAACCAGGAGGCTTTAACTTTATAAAAGGATTATATAAATAAGACCTTGTGTTTAAAATAGAGAAGGAGTTTTTATATCACCTCCTTTTGCCAAGGGGATGATGTCCATCAGCTGCTCAAACCCTTTAGATTAAAAGGCTTTTAAAGCCAGTTTTCCTCCCAGTAGATTAAGCAGTTAATACAAGGGCTGGAGCCCTGAAAGGCCCTGGAGGAAAGTAAAAAGAGTGTGTTTCCCACTGAGTGATTGTGGAAAAAGGTCTCAGAGGAGTCAGAGATGGTTTGGGGTTTGGAATTACTCACACCTGACATTCATAGCACCTCCCTCCCTGAGCCCTTCTGGTGCCACAGGACATCATCCTCCTCAGAAAGACATAGGTTCTCAAGCTTAGCTTAGAGGCAGAAAATAGTTCTTTTTTTTCTCTGCGTGTTTAGAAATTTATAGATTCTTGACATATATGTTAAAATGGACACTGTAATGCATGTCCTAGATTATGGGGTTTTGAATAGACAATAAAATAACTTTTAACTTATATAGATACTCAAGATCATGGAGTGAGGAAGTAAGTCATTTACTGTATCATGGGGAAAAGTTATTATAATACTAAAAGAAACTTTAAAACCAAATTGATAATTAAGCTTCAGCTAGCTAAAGTTAATTAGTTGTTTCTTTTCATAGCTTTAAGAAAGCAAAAAAAAATCAAATTAGATGAAAGAGGAATTTGTTCTTTTCTCCTCCATCTGAAAAGATGTTGAACTGAGAGAGTTCATTTTCTCCAGGGGGAAAAAAAGGAGTTCTTAAAATCATTTTTAGTAAGCATTTTTACCTAGATATAATTCAGTACAACAATCATTCATCAGGATGAGCGTATAGCCTGGTGGTAGACTGCATGCTTAGCATGCATGTGGTCTTGGGTTCAATCCTCAGTACGTCCATTAAAAAAATTTTTTTAAGGAGTTTTAAAAAAAAAGCAATCATTTATTGTGTGCCTACTGTATATATGATCTTGGGCAACCTTTGTATGACTCCTCAATAAAAAAGAACAACAGAAAATACGTCCTGGGGATATTGAGAGGATTCAATCCTCTCCCTGTGAAGCCCTTAGAAGAGTCTGGCATCTTAAATAAATTTTACTTTTACTGGTTCTCTCATAGTTCACCATCTAGCAGCAGAGACACGAACAAATTATGAGACAATGCGATAAGTGCTGTAAGGGAGACATGTGAGGTAAGTGTAAAAGAAACAGACAAGGAATTAACTCTGTGAAAATGGGAGAAGTAAGGTGAGATAGAAAAGGTGGCAGCTGAACTCAGTCTTGAAGGATAATTTTAATTTCATCTGCTTGACAAAGTTAGGAAAGGCATTTCAGAGAAAGGAAATAATAAAATGAGCAAACTGTAGAGAGACTGAAAGCTCATGGTGTACTCAACATAAAGATCCACTACAAATCAGAGAAGTTTAGTGTGGTACAGCTGGGGCTTCTGTGCCTGGAAGGGAAGGACCAACATGGCACAGTGGTTACAGTGCACAAGACTTGGAAGTCCTTATTCTAGCCCTAACTTGCTTTATGACCTTGAAAAACTTCATTCAACTCTTTGAGTCTCAGTTTGCTCATCTGTAAACGGAGAAGTAAACAGTAGCAACCACTATTTTTGAGGACTTACTTGGAAGGTTAAATGAGATAATAACTAAGTACTTACTATGAGCAAAAGACTGTCCTTATATGGGTAAGCTCACAATACTACTTATTGTGATTATAGTATTATTGTGATATATATATATATATATATATATATATATATATATATATATATATATCTCCATACTCTGCAAATAAAGAAACTGAAGCACAGAGATGTAACTGGCACAAGGTAATTATAGGCAAAAGATGGTTGTAAAACACTCAGCACAGCACCCAGCCCAGAATGAGCATTCAGTAAGTATTGGCTACTGTGGCTGCTGTTACTTTTGCTGTTGTTCATTTTGATAAAATAACTAAAGAAGGTTAGAGACCAATGGGAGCTAAATTGACTGAGCAGAACAGAGCCCCAGCCTTCAGACTTCGGCTCCACCTTGCTGTTCTCCGTTTTTTCCCACTGAAGGAAGCAGAGAACAGTAGTCAGCTACCTAGCGGCCCTCTCCACTTTCACACAGGATCATATTGCAACAGAAATAGGAGAATCCACCTGATCTCTCACAGGACTGTTTAGAAGGACATTACTCAAATGTCATCACTCAAATTTTAAAGGTGGGCTACACAACTCATACCACATGGAGAGTTTTACCTAGATCTGGCTCATATTCTTCAATCCTAAATCAGTTCTGTCACATTTTATGTTAAGTGGAGATTTTAAAGGGATGATTACCGTAGGCTGGGTAAAACCTTTTCCCAGAGTCTGTTGTCTCATCTCTCTTTAAAGTCCACCTTTCAGGATCATCATTCCCAGCCACATCCCAGCTACTTAATGCTTATTTCCCTACTTTGACATCTCTGCAGAGTATTCTGTAACTCTAGCATTTGTAACTATACATTGTAAAGGGATGATTAATGGGGAATATAGTGGCAGAATTACCCCATGAATTCTGCTTACTTGGCATTCATGTATCCATATGGTCCTCACACTTTTCTAACTATTGACTCATTTGAACCCCCCTTACATTCATCCTAATTCAGCTCCATTCTTTTCATTTGACTTTCTACTTAACCAGTAATTGTACCGAGGTGATTCCATCTTCTAAAGTGACAGCCACTGCCATACTGCCACTGCAGTCTGGTGATGTTTGTGGTCTCAGTAAATACAGTTCTATTTAATCATCCTGTGCCATGTGGAAAAGGGTGCCAGCTTGGGTGTCAGGCACTGAGCTGCTGACCAGCTATTGGCCGTGGTCAATTCACTTGACCTCTAATTTTCCTCAATTGTACAATAAAGGGGTTGATCTCTAAAATTCTTCCAGTGTAGACAAATCTATATTTTGTCCAACTGGGTCACCTGTGTCCCCAGGACATTAATGACATGGTTATTTCTAACAAACATAGCTTCCCACAGCTGATACTTGTCCACTAAGAGCCATGTCTTATATACAATATTCCAACTAACTAGCTTCCTACCTAAGCAGGTGTAGGCCTAAGCTGATCCCAGATTTTTTGTGACAACACTAGAGAATATAACTAGACATTCAACACTAGAGAATGCCACTCAGTTCCTTGATGTACATTAAAATACTCTTTCACTGGGCTTCTGCTATATTCATGTGCTAACTTCATAATAGCACTTTTAATTTTAATCACACAGACTTGATGTTCTGCTTTCATTTCAAATGACCAAATTATGGATATTTGTGCCCTGTTATTCCTTTTCATGTTCTATTCTGAATTATAAATAATTCATGTATTTCTTTTAGAGGGCACTACATTTGTTTCATGTTCCTGCTTCAAATATATGAGACTTAAAATTTAGGAAGATATTTTAGTACTTCCACAGTTTGTGATTACAGAGTGATTCATTTTTGAACAGATACTTAATAAGCACCTACTGTATACAAAGAGTTGTGTGCTTTAAAACTCTCTTAATTGAATCTCAGTATTGGCTGAGGCTTTAGTCTTAAAGACTTGTAAAGTGAGCACAAAACTAGTTTTCTTTTTGTATTTGTTTTTGCTATGCTTTACATGCATGAAAACATTGACTTTTAAATTCAACCCAGTAAAAAAGTATTTCCCTGTTATTTTTAATCACACCCTAGGCCTGGCTTAGTTTTAAATGGCTATAATTAACGGTGCATTTTTAATTTACAATTTCTGATTTACAGCAACAAAATGATTTAGCTGTCATAAAACACTCATTTTTATATATTTTGGCTTGTTGACTTTTAAGAATAAACTAGTAAAAGATCTTATTCTTATCATGGTAGTAACTTTTAAGCTACTAATAAAGAATTTGGTAAGTAGCATGGGAAAATATTCATGCATGCTAGAATTCATAAGTCAAAGGAGACAAATATCCCCATTTTTACATGGTCCTGATACATCCACCTTGCACTGGGAATCCTGTACAATGACTGCATCAATGCTTTTAGATATGATGCCACTCGGTTCCGTGATGCAGAAAGAACCTGTGTTCTCTGTAGTGCTATTATTTGTTATGCCTGAAGGTCTTGAGCATTTTCTGCAGTGCAAGAGCTCCAGTGCTTTTTTGTATTTTCATCATGGGCATGAAAAACTGACATTTTTAGGAAGGAAAAATAGCAAGAGAGAGAAAGATATTTTCTACTATATTGAGTTTTGCTGAGGAATATTTGCTCTGTGTTATAATTTTAAGACCAACTTAAATTGTATGTACATAATAAAATAGACCCTCATAAATATTCCACCAAGAACTATTCTATTTTTCAACCAACTAAACTATACTTACATCGATAATCATGAACAATTATAGAGTGTTCATTATAATGAACAGGGGGAAATATAAAGGAAATTTCAGACTCAAGTTCCTCCTTAAATGTTTCCCTATGGCAGAAGACAGAAAAACATAGTTTAGTATATTTCATTAGTAGCAGAAACCAAGATGTAGCAGGACACATGTACATAATTGCCAAAAAGAAGCCACGTAAGAAATGAGAGAGAATGGTAAGGTAGTTCTAGTGATGTGAACCAATGACATGAAGGAAAAAAAATCTACAGTCTTCATCAGTAGGAGAGTTTGAAAAGTTTGAAAATATAGGAAAAAAGGGTGGGGCTTATACTTTAAATAGTTTAGAACTGACCTTATTTTAAAGAGTCTTCAGTGTCTCTCTATTGTGTACATAAGATCAAATTTAAACCCCATTATAAGACATTTTATGATACAGTATTGTTCTCATTTATCCATCTTCATCTCTCATTCTTTTCTATTTTCCATTCCTTATCAAAACCATATAAACATACACACACACATACACACACCCCACCCCTAACATACAGGCACACACTTCTCTTTCTCTCTCAGGCTATCAACACAATCCAAAGGCTCACTAAAGTTCCATCTTCGATCACTTTACCCATGTTAATTTCTCAGTTCTCCACAGGACTAGGTTATATGTGATCCGTGTTTAACATGAGATTGTGTTGTTCTCTGATTGCTTCAAATTTCTCTAATAAGATTGTAAGCTCATGGGTCTTGTCATCTATCTATTTTCCACCACCACAAAGAATCCTAGTTTACGACTAGGTGATAAGTAAATGCTTCAAAAGTAGAAATATTATTTGCATATAAGGACTGAAAGCAATAATATTAATTACAGAAAATTTTAAATTAGAAATCTTTTTGCCTTGTCCCAGTTGAGATATTGACTCAAATATTATTTCCAGAACAGGCAGAGAAAGAGAGGGAATCTGTAATCAAAATCTGGATAATCTTACCCTCTCCTTTGTAAATGAATATGCTGCTGATCTTTTAATGGCAAACGAACTCTAAAGTTTTCTTTAGTGGTGATGAATTTTGAACTGTTTGCACTTTCTCACTTGGCTTCCTTGTGATCAGTTTCAGACAAATGACCTACATAATCAGAAAGGCTATGTGACATTTTATTTATAACAGCTCTGTAATTTTAACATAAACCTGCTAAGCAATATTGAAGCTATATGTTCAGATTTTTAAAGACTTTTATATTGGAACATTCTTCACATTAGACAATATTCAGAGGTGGGCACACTGTATTAATTAAGGATATCTCTTAATCTATTCTTCAATGAGGACTTTAATACATCAGTTATCATGACTTCAAAAACATCATCATTTAGAAATCAATTAAGCTGTAGTGAAATTTAAAATAAGGCACATGAATGCATTTTACATCACTAAGAACAAGATCAAGAATAAGAGTCAGGCTTATCAAGTATAAATATATACTGTTTTAACATCAGTACATTTTCCCCAATAATTAAAATAAATTGTAAAATGTATTCTAGAGTAACCCAGTTTTTATCAGATGATTTAAATGCAGTGACTGAAAAATTTCTTTGAAAGACCATTAAGAATATGATCTGATAATTTTATATTCCATTTTTTATGTGCTAAGAATATTAACCTTTGAGTAGCAACTGAATTTTTAATGTATATTTAAGTACACTTTAGAATAATTTCATTTCACTTCAAATATAATGTAGGCTGTTAACAACAACATAAATGCTGTTGAATTTGGTGTATGAGGGCAGTTACTATTTTATTAAATTATTGTTATGATCTTTTAAATCAAAATAAATACGGGCAATTTGGAGTCAGTTGGATATAGGAGTAAGAGAGCTTTGAAATCTCATTAGTTTGTTAGAGAAATGAACACTCTGGATATTAATCAGTGATAAATAAAACTGGGTAGTTGGATTTTTTATTTTACAGTTACTTAAAAGAAAAAGAAAAAAATGGGCATATGTCTATCTAAACCCATTCCTAAAGCTAATACCTTTTTAAAAAACAAAAAGCTAAAAACTCCAGTTCAGAGTTTCCCCTAAAAATTAAATAATTGTAAGAATCAGGGCCAAATAATTACAAGCCTTTATTTTATTAGCCCAGAAAAACTGAAAGTAATGACTTTCTCTATTCAGCTAACTGATCTTGGCTTATGGTTTATTTCTGAAGGAGGTATCATAAAGCAGATTGTTTACTGATTGTAAATCAGTTTTCAAGAGAATTCACTAATTCACTCATTCAACAAATATTTATTCACCACCTACTGTCTTTCACTGTATTCAATGCAATGACACAATAGTGAATAAAACACAGATACAATAGCTACTTCATATAGAACTGTTTTTATAAATATGGAACAACTACTACACATATTTTGTTAATCTGGAGAGCTGACTATCTCAACTCCAAAAAGAATTTTACCACTTAAAAAATATCGCCGTAACTAATGTTCTCACCCTCACTTTAAAATTTTAATGATTAAAGTAAACAAAATCATTTCATTGATTTATACCTGAAACAGCTTGTCTCCCAAATCAGGAAAGAAAATACTCCATCCTACCAAAAAGGATTGAATTCTGGGCACCTTAACTTTAGGAAAAGATCAATTATATCATAAAACTGCGTTTCACAAACAGGAGGCATTGCTGGGGGAATGAAATTATTAGCTTCTAAGCTTATAGTGGTTCCCAACAGGTTGGTGTATAGTTTTGTGCAGTGATTCAGTAAAGTCATCTTACTGGCCAGCACCTCAGGCTTCCTGGTAAAGTCAAGTTTTAGCTATATAGCAAGAGTGTTAGCAGGAAGGAAATGAGTTAGTGTTGATTTGATTAACATTGGTTTTTAAATTGCAAGGAAAAATGCCAAAAAATGAAGGACAGTGCAGATTTCTTTTTTAGCTTAGAAATATCTGCCCTGAAGTCACCTTTTCCACAAACACAGACAGTGCTGGACAAGCCTAGGAAAGGAACAGGCTTGAGTGGATTTGCAGAAAATACTATTCTGGTAAACAGTATGTACCTGGGAGAACTGATACTGGACTAGTGGCACTGGTAGCTTCGGTCCTATTTGATAGTCAAGTAGGTTTTAATTTTTGAAACATTAACAAGCCAGTACTGAAGTAGGAGTAAGATGAGGGAGAAACGGAAACCTTTGGAAAGCAAAAGAAACTCACAATCACCTGCTGTTTCTCTAGGGCCAGCTCTACTTCTCCACTCCACAATTCACCTGCCATCCTTTCATAAAAAGGCTAAAGGCTAATACCAGCCTGACTCCATCCTGTCAATGTCAAACACATCAGCAATAATAGGAAATGCTTTTAGCATCAAGAGATTCAAATGAATGTTTTGAGCGACCACAACAGATACAAACATCTCCCTACTGAATTTACTTTTTAAAAAATTGTATGCTTCTATTTTGCACAAATTTTTATTCCTTTCACTTTGAATTTTTATACTATTTCAAAACTTTCAGTGAGCACTGAATTTGCTTCAAAAGAAGGCAAATGAAAAATGCAATTTCCTGTTTCTCTTTCCTCATCACCATTGTACAGACTTGAAATTGCTAGATGCTTCCTCTTTGTAAAGGATATACCACAAAATTAAGATTTTCAAGGTTATTGTGGTATAAGAGATTTGAATAAATCTGTGTATGAATGGATGTCCACTGAAGAGCAAATCAGGGGTCACAAAACCAAGGCTGCCCACCCCATGGTGCCCTCAGGATCCCAATGACTCAGCCTTGTGAACCAACCAAAGTAATACAAAACACAAAACACAAAACAAGGGTCATGATTCCTGCTGATGAAATAAATGGCATCGTGGGATGAATAATACAAACAGCTGTTTTAAGTCTATGGAAATAAAAAGGCATTTCTAAGGTATAAATGTCACAACAGGGATGAGTTAATGGGAAAATGGAGTCTGAAAGGCTCTGAAGAGGACAGACCTAATCGTGTCTAAGTTTATGAGTCTGATGAATATTTCTAGGCAATAATATCAGAACAGATTGAATTCTTATTATAGCACATGACATTGTTCAGTGAAATAAAAGGAATTACAAATCACTAGATAGAGTGAAATTTCAGAGGAGCGGGAAATATTTTGTTGGCTATCCTGAAAGCCTTCTCTGAAAGAAATATATGTCTTCTAGTTTCTATATATTGTCAATTAACAGCAAGTCACTGGTTTATTTATTAGCATAGAACAAAAAAACTCAAAGGGAAAAAATATTAGCTAACCTCTTCACAGGTATTATGTAGTCAAAAATGTGTGGGTATTATTCGTATTTTTTAATTTTAAATTGATTATGCTGGCGTATTTTAGAAATAACCAGAATATGTCTTTCTAAGTATCAGAAAATGACAAAAAGTGTAGTTCAAACTAAGAGTCAAAGGACCTGAATTCTAATTCAATGCTGTTGATAACCTACTGAGTAACTCAGCCAGTGTCATCAATCTTGGGGACCTCAGTTTCATCACTCTTAAAACAACTCTGAGACAAACTCTTTCTGCCTTGACAGTTTCTCCCACAATTTAAACTACTTTTTTATTCTAGTAAGACTATCATGATAAAATTTTAATTCATATGCACTGCATTATTTCTGTCAAATGGACTAAAGAATAATGGATTCAAATAATAACAATAAACCCTACTTTCATAAATAGCACCCAAACTGTCTAAAAGAAATTAGAGATCCTGAATGTGTTTAAAGACTCTGCCCTACACACATACAGCCCTCAGTGTGTGGAAAGGAACATTAAACAATTATATATTCTGAAAGTTATATTAGCTATGGAATGACTGAGGAGAAAATATTTTTGATGTTAGGAAGAATGTTAATATGTCATTTTGATACTTTGAAGGAGACAAGCAGAGAATGACTGAAATAACACTCAGATGGATGAGACATGAGACACAACCAGATTCAGATCCTATGGGTATGTGGGAAGGAGAAGTCAGTTACTATTTTATTTATGATTCTAAAAAACAAATAGTGGCAGAAACGAACAGTGCACAACGAAAGCTCAAGAGAACTTGGATAACTTTGAAATAATTGCAGCTTTGAAGATACTTGTAGCTTGAAATCAACCAAAAAGGTATGTTATTGGTGAAGTCAGAGATAGCAGAACTATTGCAGGTAAGGAAACTTGTAATAGGATGACTGCTGGTAAAGACTACCCTTACAGAGTAGATGACCATCCACAGTGTTTAGTTTGAGGAGCCATAATATTCATTCCCCCAAATTAATTTGTTTCCACTTACTTGGCCTGAAATTCCTGCCCTGCAAGAGGAGTATCCTCCAGAAGGACACTGTTAAGTTATACGTGTGACACTGGAGATATAAGGATGTCCTGTATCCCATCCCAACCTCTCCCAAACTTCCAAGATTTCTTGTTGTATCAATCACACCACTCTACTCCTGGAACTTGACCTCTCCCTTTATGTTAGCTCTTTATAGTCAGCCAAATACATTCATGACTCTCTTGACTCTAATAAAGGGGGAAATCTTTCTCAATTCTATATCCCTCCACTTACCAAGCCTTTCAACTTTTTTCAATCAAATATCATCTTCTATTCACTTCTCCACCCATGGCAGCCAAGTTTCCTTCACCATTTCTATTCCCAAGGTCACCAAAAATGTCCTGGCTGCTAATTCAGTGACACTTCTTCGTCCTTAGGTTGCCTTATTTCTCAGCACCATCTAGACATTTGCCTTTCTTGTTATGCTCACTTTCCTTGGCCTTTACAATATCACGAGCATCTGGTTTTTCTCCTACTTCTCTGGCCAGGCCCTTTCAGTCTCCTTTTCAGGTTCCACTTCTTCCTTAAATGTTGTTTTTGATCCTTAAGGTGCTATCCTAGGCCTTTCATGCCTCTCTCTTAGCACCCTCTCCTTGGGAAATCACATACCATACAGATAACGCTGATAATCAACTATATTAGGGTCACTATGAACTATTTCAGTACCTTTGTACAGACTAGAAAAAGATACTCCTCCCTTGCTTACCTCTGCCAGATGGCTGTTACAATAAATATACAAATCTAATACATTTGTCATATTAATGACGTCACCTTGGGTATGGCACTTTGGTAACATGCACTACTCGTACAAAAATGCTTGGGTATGATTCCCAAATATACAGTTCTAGCTTCAGATATAACAATGGCTAACACTTATTTACAACTTACTAAGTGCCATGCACTGTTCTAAGCACTTAACATATATTAGCTCATTTAAACCTCACAACAACCTGTAAGGTTGGTACTGTTCTTATCCTCATAGTACAGATGAGGAAATTGAGGTTCAAGAAGGTTAAATAATTTTCCCAAGGTAATGGGAGCTTTATAAATTGTGGAATCAGTATTCAAACCCAGGTGATCTACATACAAACTGCACATGTTTAACCATTTTATAATACTGTTTACTGAAGAATTCTCATTTGACATCTCTGGGATACCTGAGACTCAGTTGAGTTCATCATTCCTTACCCAAACGTGCTTCTCCATCTGAATTCTCTGGACATTAATTGGCCTTACTTTCTTAGTCTTTTTCTCGTTTGATTGTCAATCTAGCTCATAAAATCTCTCTATCGCCACCCCTTATTCTAGGTTCTTACTGATATCCATGAATCAGAAGACTAGAAAGGAAGCCTTGCATTAGAATGTAAGCCCCATGATTGGTAGAATTTGTCCTCCTCATTGCTGTACCCTCCAGGCCAAGAAGAGTTCTTGGAACACAAGAAATGTTTAATAAATATTTGTTGAATAGCTGAATTTAAATCTAAACTTGCTTTTTACTTCTTTTACTTACCTTTCAGTTGACCCCTCCAAGTACCAGCAAGATGACCTTCCTATAGTACCTCAGCACACAGTCCCAGCACTAACCACAACCAGTTAGAATCCCCCAGTAGAGCCTGGGATCCTTTAGCCTCTTCTATTCACCATTTAATCCCTAAAAACCCACACAAAGTTAATACGTATTTGTTGAATGAATAAAGAAATGGATGCATGAATGACTGCAGATTTCCTCCACTTCTCTGGCTCAAGCAATCTCATTGCTCACCTGAATCACTGCAGAAGCTTTCTTACTGGATGGACCACTTTCAATATTTCATCCTCCCTTGCAGACCATTTTCTGTACATCACCCAAAATGAGCTTTCTGAAACCAAACTTGATAATGTCTCTGCCCGATTTAAAACCCTTAAATGGCTCCCTAATGCTCTTACGGTAAAGTCTAAACTCTGATATATCTTATAAAGCCACTTTTAACGTGGGCCCTGTGCACCTCTATCACCTAATCTGTTTTCAATCCCTGTTGACACACCATTCTCCAGTCATGCTCGGTGTTTCCTGTTACCATGAATAAGTCATGCCTTCTCTTTACTCAGTACTTCTATACTTGCTTTAGCTTGGAACACTGACTTGCAGCCACTCCTTTCTTTTGGTTAAAATATTTCTCTTTCCAGGAAGCTATCTGTGATAGCTTCAAATCTGGATTAGATACACATCCTAAGTGGTTCCCCTGCAGTAGAAATCTTCAGCACACAGCATTTTAATTGTCTATTAACTCCCCCATCTTCCTCTCTTGACTGTAAAATCTGTGAAGACAAGTATCACAATCATGTAATTCACCACTGACTTCCACAGAAGCTACGACAGTGCCTGGCATCTGGCAAGCCCTTAGAATATATGGTTGGATGAATAATATCCTCTAACTCTTTCCCATAAGTGCATATTTGTTTTACCGCATTAGTTTATTGTCATGTTAGATGGCATGAGAACCTGAATGTAAAAGAAGAAAATAATGGAAAAATAAGTTTCAGGGGGAGGAAGGGTTGAGTATTAGTATAAAAGCAAAAATTCTGGGTTAATATTAGAGTCAATCAGGCACAAGTGGAGAGAACAAGCTCGTGGGTCAGTGGCCACAGGATATGGCTCCAGTAACCTAGCAGGGCAGGAAGACCGGGAGTTGCTGGGGACTTAAAACTAAGCTTGGCCAGTGAGAAGTGGAAGACTCTGGGGACAGACCTAGCTATTAGTTTTGGGAGGAAGTCCAATACAGAGGTTAAAGAAAGGACAGCAACAGCCAGTAATAGATCCTTGCTGAATGAATACATAAACGGATGGATGAATGCAGATTTCCTCTGATTCTCTGGGTAATGCTCTTGGCTTCTAGGAGGTCAGCAAGAGAGTAACAGAGTTTCTGATGGAAAAGCTGACCATGACAGTGAAGAAGTCAGAGGGAAGCAATGTAGTACAGCGTGAACTTGACCTCTTGCATTCTCTCTCCTGATACACCATAGAACGCCAAGTAATTTAGAGTTATTATCTCACTAAATCTTCTGTGAAGTAGGCACTATTGTTCAATTTATTTTGCAAATTAGAAAACTGAGGCTCTGAGAAAAAATAGCTTGCTGGTGACAAATGGCATCAAGATTTAAATATATGTCTGTCTTCCTCCCAAGGCCAAGCTCTCACTTTCCATGCCCTCCTGCTTTGCATCATGATAAACACCATATACTGGTGCTCACTGCTCTCTGCCAGGTCAATTGCATTAATTCTCTCATTTAAGTCTCCCTACAGCTCTAGTAGGTAGAAACTGAGACTTAGAAAGGAAAAGTATTTTGCCTAATGTCAAACAGGTAACAACAGTTGGAGCTGGATTTTAAACCTACGTCTTCCTGTCTCCAAAGCTCTGATGCTTACCCTTTACATTGTTATCCCCACTCTTAAAAATTAATCTTTACCAAGAGAAGAATCCTGGGTTAGAACCACACTATTAACAAGTGTATGTTGAGATAGATTCCCTCAGTACTGAACTAGAAAAGAAAGGCTTGAATTTCTCCTATAGCCAGCCCTGGCTATGACTGATCTTAGTAGGGGACCAGTCGAGTTGGGATGAGAGATGAATGAATTGGGAGGAGAGGTCTATGAAGAGAAGGGAGGGGGTCCCATGCAATCTGGACAGAGCCTGCCCAGAGGACCAAATGGTTTCAGCGATGCAGAGTTGAAAACTGAACAGGCTAGATACGCAGTCAGGAATAAATGGCAGCTGATAGAAATAACAAAAGGAAAAGGAAGGATGTGGAGAAAGCAATATAAAATCATCTTGACTACTTAAAGTTTGACTAGCAAAACTTCTAACTATATATCAAGACACATTTCCACACTTACACATTTCTGTTTCTCTGCACTTTATATAACTTGATCATCTGTGATGAGACAGAATTTTCACTGCTTAACCATTTAATATAAAACATTTCTTTTAGGTTATCTGGACACAGTCACATGTCATATAACCCATATGAAGAGACTGGGGAGTGATCTTTTGTTTAACTCCAGGAAAATATCCACAGTATGAAATGATGTAGAAGAGATCAGCAATGTGGTGATTATGAAGGGTTTTTTTTCTCTCTCTCAGCTTGCCTTAATTGTTTTCTCCAACATCTGTAGTGCAATTGGATTATATTAAAAATAATAATGGCTGTTAATTAGAAGATTTAAATTAGGCTTCAAATATTTTTCCTTTCTAAAATGCTAATTGCCAAAGAAGACAGTCTATGTGGAAACTCTGGGGGAGAATCTACCGAATAAGGAAGAGCTGCCTCAAGGCAAATGTTCCAGGACAGCTAATTCCTTTGTATGTCTGTTTATTTCACAAGTTTATATTGTAGGGGGTAAAGTCAACAGACGATATTTTTATTTTTCTCTTGTTAAGAGTATGGCAATGAAGTGTGATGGTAAGAGTGACAGATTCAAAGTTAGGAATCTGGAGTTGGGTTGTGGGTAAACCACTAACAAGCCATGTAACTTTGGGGAAATCTCCCTTCTGTTGCCCTCTTTTGTCTCATCTGTAAAAACTATCCTGATCCTTTTCAGTTATGAGATGCAGTGATTTCTAAACTAATTGATTCTAACAGTTATAACACATTATGTGTTTGAGTACTGAAATCCTGACTGTGAGCCTCGCTACACCACAGTAGTAGTTACGGTAGTAATTCATTACCCAGAGAGTCCCACCTGTGACCATTCACCTCCTTCCTTCAATACCTGGTCTTTAGTTGTTTCAAAACAAGAAATAATGCTAGAATGGAAATAGAAGCCAAGTTCCCCCCACGGAATCCTGAGAGTAGTCCTGTAGCACCTGCTTCTCTATTCTGTTCATTACAAAAAATAAAATCAAATCTCCATGTCCATCTGGTATCATTTAAAGGTTGCCAACCTGGCGTCATTCATGGGCATTAAATTCACTGACTCTAGTCTAAAATAAATTTATACTTTCTGTTCATAGGCCTAGCATGAATGGAATCAGCAGATTTTGCCATAACTAGTTAGCAACATTTATTTCCAATAAACAAACCACAAATTTCATATAATTAATTTTGTCCCATGCTCTCTTCAGAACAGTTTACAGAAATGGCAATTTAAATTTGAGGAGAAAAATAAAACAATCCTACCAGTGCTCAGAGTTTATTTTAAAATGACTGAAATGTTGAAATCTAAAATCATATTAAATGACTCCATTAGAAAATGGATAAATAAACCTTCAAAAACAAAACTGGAAATTATTATTCAATGGGCTGCACATAAATGTACACTATAAACTACCAAATCTATAAAATAATGGCCAAATTACTGTTTTTACTAAAAGGTAACTGTGGCTATATACACAATCTCAGGAACTTTCATAATTAAAGAAGTAATAATGAAACAGGAAAACACTGCATATTCATACCAATAAATATAGTACCCTGAGTATGTATAATCACCCTAATGAGCTGGTGAAATGATTCTATAACTAATATTACATGAAAATTAAATTTTCTGTTCATTTTTAAAACATTGTCAAATACTCATTTGGCTTCTTTTCTATAATATTTTTCTGAAAGGTGAAAGTGAAATGCAGTTTGGTGCAGCCACTGTGGAAAACAGTATGGAGATTCCTCAAAAGACTAGGAATAGACTTACCATATGACCCAGGAATCCCGCTCCTGGGCTTATATCCAGAAGGAACCCTACTTCAGGATGACACTTGCACCCCAGTGTTCATAGTAGCATTATTTACAATAGCCAAGACATGGAAACAGCCTAAATGTCCATCAACAGCTGACTGGATAAAGAAGATGTGATATATTTATACAATGGAATACTATTCAGCCATAAAAACCGACAATATAATGCCATTTGCAGCAACATGGATGCTCCTGGAGAATGTCATTCTAAGTGAAGTAAGCCAGAAAGAGAAAGAAAAATACCATATGAGATCGCTCATATGTGGAATATTAAAAACAAACAAACAAACAAACCAAAAAGCATAAATACAGAACAGAAATAGACTCATAGACATAGAATACAGACTTGTGGTTGCCAAAGGGGTGGGGGATGGGAAGAGATAGACTGGGATTTCAAAATTGTAGAATAGATAAACAAGATTATACTGTATAGCACAGGGAAATATATACAAGATCTTATGGTAGCTCACAGAGAAAGGAATGTGACAATGAATATATGTATGTTCATGTATAACTGAAAAATTGTGCTTTACGCTGGAATTTGACACAACATTGTAAAATGATTATAAATCAATAAAAAATGTTAAAAATAAAAAAAGAAAAGAATCACTAATGTTTTTGATGCTTTCAATTTGTGTGAAATTCTATAGTGCCCCCTATGTAAGCTGAAGTGTAGATGTCCTGTATAAAACTTATTTCTATCAAATGAAAGAAGAAATCTTTTCTTGAAAATTTTTTAACATCAGTCTCCTGGAAAACAGGAGAGGATACCTAAGAAGACTTTTCTTAAGAGTCCTAAGTAGTTCTCCTCCTTTCCCAAGGAGCTAAGTCCACACTGAAGTCCAATCCTGAGTAGAGCCAAGACTTTGCTGTGAGAGAACTTACATTATCCTTTGCCCAGAGCTTCACAGCATACCTTGTTCCTGTATGTGGCACTAAAGATAGTTTTTCCTCAGCAGGATATTAATCCTGGGGAGATGGAAGACTGAAAATACATGGAATGTGGGCAAGTTATGTAAGAACTGCATGGAAGACACCGTTCTTAGTGCCCTCCCCTCTCTACTTGTATTCGTTCATCAAACTCAGGAGCTCATCTCTATCTTCCCAGGGAAAGTACTTTCCAAAAGTAAGCAGGATTTGGAGGGCAAAGTGGTGGAGGAGACATAGGATAAACTTGTTTCATAAATTGATAGCATTCTAAAAACAGAACTTGGGGCCAATGAAATGCATGATATTTAAATGAAAATTATCATATGTCTCCTTAAATAGAAACAGAATTATACCCATCATTTATTATAAGCACTACGTACCAGGCACTGTGCTATGTGCTTTACATACACTATTTCATTTAAAACTCCCCAAAACTCTGCAAAGTATTAGTATCTCCTTTATAAAGATAAGAAAATTGAGGCTTATAGATATTAACTAATTTGCTCAAAGTCACTAGGGATATATGGTAGAAATGGAATTCAAATTCAGTCTTAACTGATTTAAAAGCACATGCTGTATTCACCAATAACAAAATGTCTTATCAAATCAACAATGTATGGCTCAAGACTATCAAAAAATAAAATGGTAAGTGTTACAACCAAGCAAACTCATTTGTTAGTCCTCTAGTTCTATCTTTCAACTCAATTAGGCAGCAAGAATAAAAGAGAATTTATAAACAGAAGGATTAGAAGACAGGAGGGGAGCTACAATTAAATGAGGAGAGGCCATACTAACAATTCCTAGACACACTTCAGGAAAGATACATCTCATTAATGCACTGCAGCACCAGATACAGTGGCTGTTGCTGTGTTTAAAAAAGAGAGAGAGAGAGAGATAAAAGAAAGGAAGGAAGGAGGAAGGAAGGAAGGAACAGAGAAAGAAAGAAGGAAGGAAGGAAAGACAAAAGAAAGGAAGGAAGGAAGGTAAGTTTAGCATGAATCTCTTTTTGTGTTCCTGAATGACAGCATTTTATGCACTGTTGCTTTTTTTGAGGTTACAGAACTAAGAAGTCCAGAACTTATCCTCCTGGTTTTGTATTTGCATTTCTCAGCATTATGTTAGTGTGTCTTGTCGCAGACAAGATAGAGGCAAAATGCCAATACTGAAAATCCTTAGCAAAATGTTGGTGGAATTGGAACTGTGAGATCCAGTTTCCCTAAGGGCTATGTTTGGTCTGGATATCTTCTCATAGTTTCCAGCAATGGAGAGGAAACAGGTAAAGGCGAATTTCTGCCTGTTCGACCTCATGCAGACAAAGTCTTTGGATAATTGACTGCAGTATTTTCTTTTTGTCTGGATACTTAGACATTCATATATTCATAAACACAGCCTGTGTGCATATAACTGTCTGATAAAATGATACAAGCCATTCAAGAGCAAACTTTGGAAGTGGGAATAATATAAAGGATAGCAAATTTGTTATATGATAATCCACCAGATAAGCATTACCATTTTACCCTGAATTCCCATGGTGCTGTCTTTGTAAAGCTAAAAAAAGAGTTCAGCCTCAGGCCACAAGACAATCAATATAAGGTTGATGAACCACAATTAAAACATGTCAAGATCTAAAACTTACTGAAGATAAAATGTCCTTCATTGAAGATGTTTCCCAGAGATAGAATAAATGATAGTCCTGGGAGATCAAAAATTAGTTCTAGGAAGGTCTTAGCCTAATAATCCTTCAGGAAAAGCTGACAACATTGAAAATGCCAGGATTTTCGGCAATCCAGAAAAATACTCACCTTTGTGTCTTTGGTTTTCCAAAGAATCCCTCAAAAGATCTAAGAATTTAATGCTAAGAAAACTTGCCCTTAGTGTTCAAAAAATATAATAATAAGATTACAGTGAAAACCTTATACAAAATGTCGTAAACTATG
This sequence comes from Camelus bactrianus, assembly GCF_048773025.1. Lineage (NCBI taxonomy): Eukaryota > Metazoa > Chordata > Mammalia > Artiodactyla > Camelidae > Camelus > Camelus bactrianus. The sequence continues at coordinate 32,449,294 of NC_133545.1, forward strand.
AAACTGTTATTGCAAGTACGTGTGGAGGATGACATGAAAGATTTTACTTCGAGTTATTTCGATTTTTTAAATTATTCCTCATTTTGTGATCTGTGTGATAATTTGAAAGGTGCCCATTATACCTGTAATTTAGCTTTTAGGAAAAGAGCCAAAGCAAAATGAGCCTAAAATACTCTACCCCTTCACTTCTCACCTGGATAACACATACTCATTTTTGGGTCTGAGCTGTCTTTCCACTACCACCCTTGTCCCCACGGTAACTAGGGTTCTGTGAACTTTTCCTTTAAGATATTAGAGTCCCAAATTGCACATGTACTTGTGAAAACTGTTTAGTTCCTGCCTCTCCACACTAGATCCTAAACTTCACAGGGATGTTGCCCTTCTTGCTCCCACGGTAACCCAAGTCCAGACAGGTATTCTACAAATACGTGTTTAATAAATGGATGAAGACTTTACAGCAGAAAAACTAAACAGTAAATGATATTTAGTCTAAGCTGCTTAACTAGCTCTGATAACAGATGGAGGATAAGAGCATACCTATTTTATGATATTTTGTATAGATCTACTTTATCCTACATCTCTCATCATTTCCAGACCTTCAGCTGCCCCAGGGAATGGAGGAGTCCACGCAAGGGCTACTTAGGAGATGCTTTGGCTTCTCCACTTCATCACCACTCCCTCAGTATGAACCAAGGATCCCACTCAAACAGCCAATTTCAGAGTTTTCACACAACCCCAAAATGTTGCAATCCCCCATTAAAGGAACAAAAGGAAGAGTAAGTCTTTTTTTCCAGATCTTAGCACCAAAGTGTTTAAAAACAGATGGGATGCCCACTAATACTAGAAGAGTCACAGAGACAGGGTTTACCAATGCCTAGAATAATGGAAAACAAGCTTTGTTCCACTACCTAGGGATATAAACTAGAAAAATAATCTCTTACCAAATTCATATAATTCCTGTCTGGATAGGTCTTTGACTAATGAAATGCCTTTATAATTGAAATGAATCATTCATTTCCGATGAAAACATCCTACACTTCAAATTGCATACACAGTGAATTTCAAAAAATCATTTTCCCTAAAGAGATAGATTTAATATTTATACACACACATATACACAGAGTATTTTTTTTCTACACAGTACAATTTAGAAACTCAGGAAAACATGTTTATGCATCGTGGTCTGCTCTAATCTCTTCCTATGCACCAGGAAAACACTTCTCCAGCTGTGAGGAGAAAAGCAAATGTTTAAGGAAAGTATCTGGTCTAGAGTGAGCAGTCCATGTGCTATGGAGGCATATAGAACCTTGGTAATGCAAGTACACTAATCTATGGTGATGGAGGGGCAGGATGGGAGTGGATATACTGATATAATATGTTAAATGATTCAGTATTAACCAAAGGCCTATAGTAATATTTGCATTCAGATAATGAACAAGGTAGTTGTGATTATAAATGAGTCATATTTGATATAGCATTTGTAAGTCTTTATGAGATTTTTAAAATCTTATTTATAATGTATACTCCATTTAATTGACAAGAAGTTTTAAAACAGATTATAATAAAAATACATCGTAAGTATAGAGGTCATTAAATATGAAAATAAGAGATACAAATCATGAAAATGAAAGATATTTGCAGAATAGCGGTTGAAAAACAAGAGAATTAGTACGAATTGAACACCGAATTTGACTCTGAGCATACTTGAAGACAATGAAAAATGGGAACTTAATTGGTTATTTAGTTCTCCTTGATTAAAAATGTCATGCCAATTGCACTAGAGGAAAAAAATCTTTCCTTGGGTGGACCACCTAAGGAAGGAATGTGACTTTGGATCCGGCTTTCTTCTGCTAAAGCAACCCCTGAATCCCTGCAGATAAGACAGCCCCAGCAGCTGAATCAATAAGCACTTCATTGAAGGAGGATCTGGGCCTCGCATGGCTTCCCCGACACCGCTATCTCCAGTACTGTACGAGAGCGCCTGGCTCCCCTCACTTTGATGCCACTGCTATCATGAGTTATTTCATCTTTGTTATTTGAAAGGTGAATAATGGTGTCTGGTTTGTTGATGGGTTTTTCTGTGTGTGTGTGATTTGCCTATTCATGATATTTGTTTATTTTTCGACAAGGATGATTTGCCAAGGGGAAAATTGATTTTTTCTTTTTTAAAAGCTCTTTATATACTACGAATACTAAACCTCCCATAAATGATGCAAATATTCTTTTTCAGTCTATAATATTTATATCAATTTTTCATGGTATTTGACAGCAGAAGCTTTTAGTTTATATGGTCAAATATTCTCATCTTTTTTCTTTATGATTTCTGACTTGGGAATCATGCTTAGAAAGGTCTTCTCTACCCAAACATTGTATCAATATTGATCTACATTTTATTAGCAACCATATATATACATATACATATATTTTTATATACATATAAATACACAATGTTAAATTTATCCGGAAATTCATGGTGTGTGTTTATATATATATATACACTATATATATATATATAGTAAGGAAATTATCTTTTCCCAAATAATCAACTGTCTCAACATTTATTCAATTATCTATGTGTTCCCTGATGTTTTGAAATGCCATCTTTATCATGTTCTAAATTCTTATATTAATACCCAATGAATTTTTAATCATTAGAAAATGATTCATGAAAAATGCTCTCCAATGTATCAGACTGCACAGGATGGTGCTGTATATAAATATTTTAGTCAAAGTTTCCTACCATATCTCAAAAAATAATAGTTTGATATAAAGAAATTAAATTAAATATTGAATGATGACCTTTAATTATGTCCAGCAACTGCCTTACCTATAGAATTAGTTAATGTTATGTGGAATTCTTATATACCACTTAGGGACATTTTGTTTAAATAGCTGAGATGATTTTTTTCTCTATTACTCCAAACCCATGAGATTAAATCCTATTAAAAGTAATTCACATTAGCATCATTAAGAAGATAATCCTATTTGGCCTACATACAGTTCATTTCTTTCTTTTTTTTTTTTTAACAATGTAACTTAGCTGTGCATTTCTTTTCACTAAAAAAGAAACAGAAAGATAAAGGGGCTAATCTAGAAAATACTGTGTTTCTATCACACTCTCTGCCTTTACATCAAGCATTCAGAAGTATGGTTTTCATTGCAGCTCATCTCTACACAATAAATTAGATAATAAAATGGAAGTTAGACATCACTTAATAAAAACAATTTAGCTACTGAAATTCTATCCCATGAAGACAGTCACACTCTGCCTTTTACCTAAATAACGATGCTCCATCTTCTTACACATTGGAAGTGCTTCAGTTGAGGGGAAGAAAATGAGTCTGCTCTGAGTCTGGGTCTTGGGTCTCCTGGAGGAGTCTGAGAGGTGTCACCAACCTTCAAATGTCTCATGGTTCTTCAGCGAAATGAGAAATTATTCTGTCCCACTCTATAAAATATTAACTCTGCAGTTGGTTCAATACTAGCTCTCTTTCCCCAAATAAAATTGAATTCCCAATGCAATAAATTCTTAAAATGAAACTTAAAAGATGTTTCAGCTATGCTTGCTTAATACTTTTCCTTCTGTGAAAATGTGCAGGATAATCGTGTCCGTATTTCCATGTATATTATACCAGCTCCTGACTACATTATCACATGCTAAGAATACATAACTAAAATCATATGGCAAAATCTCCACAAATGACACTGTGGTTATCCAGTGGGAGGAGGGAGCTGTGGGGCACAGGAATGAAGATGAGAAAATCTGATCAATTACTTTCAAATAAACTGAAATGTCTTTATTTGCACCATAGATAGAAGTGCAGTTTTGGTAAAGACACAAGATGAGACTTCAGACTTCAACTCTGAACTCAAGCATCTTCTCTTCTCATTCCCCACCTTCCAGACTTCCCAGAAATTTACCTCCAACACAACACACCCTTGTTTTCTACTTTTTTATTTAATCAAAAGGAAGACGCTTTCTCCTACAAAAATCTATCCTTCCTGTGTGCTCCCCATGATGCTTAAGCACGGGAACTTTCTCCAGTAATTATTCTCTCTTCCTCCTCACCCTTCCCACTCCATGAGCTCCCTGACTTTTGTCCTGTAATGTGCACACCCTCACTTCTTCTGGTTGATCAAATATCATTTTTCTCCTTCAAGCTTCTGAATTGTGACTCATTTTCTCACCTACTTTTCCCTCAATTCACTAACATCTGCCTTCTGTCTTTAGCATGCCACTGAAACTTTTCTTCCTAGAGATCTAATTACCAAGTCCAATATATTATTTTCAGCCCTTGTATTATCTGTTCTCTCTGTTACATCAAACACTGGTAACTACATGCTTCCTAACATTTTCTGCAACCTCATTCCTAATTATTTGGCTTCACTCACCACTCAGCTGCCTTGGATGAGTCTTCCTTTTCCACCTACCCTTCATACAGTAACATCACTGAGCTTCTGTACCAGGCACTATTTTCTCCTATGTACACACAAATATACACTGAAAGGTGCCATCTATTCCATGATGTCAAGCATCTATATGCTCATGGATCCCAAACCTCAATAACCAATCTAAATCTCTTTCCTAAGCCTTAGACTATCAACTAGCTCCACTTAGATGTCTCATTATTTCCAAACATATCCACAATAGAGTTGATTATCTTCCTACTTGAGTCTACATGAAGACTTAGCAAACTTTGCAGTTTTAACTCCATAAGGTACAGGATTCAAAATACAGGCACCTAATTCATATCATATAATTCATAATGCTAACGTGTATCTCAGTTTAACTGAAACAAATGCCTCACCTATTCTGAAGTAGAGTTTTTTTTTTTTTCACTATCATACAATTACTTTGACTTAAGGGAAACAGAACATAAGAAATAGTGATGTGAGATAATACATAAAATTTAATAATTCAAGACAATTGTCCTCCAGATGCATTAGGTGGGAACTCTTATTTGCATATTTTTCCAATTGCTATTTTCAACTTGCTTAAATTGGTAGGGTCACCTACCCTATCCTTGATAATACCCTTGATAATAATACACTATGTTTTTAATGGGTATAAGTATAAATATTTGAATTTAGTTTAAATGTCACCAAAAGACTAGATTCTGTATTATATACAATAGGGCTTGAGATGACTTCATTATCTAAAAATAACCAAACACAGTAGAGTTTGCTGCAACAAAAATTGATATACAATATTCCATAAATATATTGTGCAGGAGTCTTAGATGTTCCTGGTATAAATGAAGGATAAGTGAGTAATTTCTAGACAACATTATTTAGGTCAAACAGAAAATGGCACTAGCAGGAAGTTGCTAGAAGCTTTCAAGTTAAAGAAATGCAGATTTTGAATGTGGGCATTATTGTCAGCAAGTCAATTCAAACATGCTTGTTTTGATTATATAATTATTATGATTTTTCTACTAAAGCCTCACTATAATATCTGCTCTCACATAGCATATCTTGATGGCTTTTTCTTCAAAATGTGTACAGAATCCAGCTACTCCTCACCCCTTCCTCCACTGTCACCTGAGAACAAGCCACAATAATCTCTCTCTGATCTAGACTATTGCACCAGCTTACTACATAATTTCCCTGTTGGTACCCTTGCCACCCCTGTGAATAGTCTCCACACAGCAGCCAGAGATCTTTGCAAAACAAAAAAAATCATATCACTCTTCTGCTCAAATTCTCACTTAGAATAGAATCCAAAGCCCAAGATCCACCACTCCCTCCCCTCATCTCCCTGCTGTAGGCCCCCGACTGTGGGAACAAAGGAACGAGCCTTGGGCCAGAATGGTAAACAAGTTATAATAAGCTGCAGACTCAGAGGTGAGAAGGCTGGTTAGCTGAGAACGGGTAAGATCCCCAGAGGGGGGCAACCTAAGACAGGCACAGCCGCCTGAGTCCAAGAAGAATATTGTGAAGCAGCTGTTTGTCATACGTTCCACTCTGATAATCTGTAAGGCTTGCTGGTGCCAACACGAACATGATTTACCAAAACATACAGGGTCTTCTGACCTTGAGCCAGACACTGCCTGTTAACCATTTCCCTTGTCGTTCTTCTTTGCTATATAAGACTGTGTAACTTAATAAAGCTTCAGAGTAGCCATCAGCTCTCTCCGCATAAAATGTGTATGTGTACATGGTATCGAAACACCAACACCTGCCACCTTCAGGGCCTCATCTTCTACCACTCTTTCCCTAAATCCATGTTCGAGCCTAATTGACTTCTTTGCTGTTCCTGCAAAAGACCAAAAATATGCTCTCCTAAGGGCCTTGCCTCTACCTAGAATGCTCTTTCCCCACATATAGCTAAATCTCCTCTATACTTCCTTCATCTTTCTACAAACCAAGGTTCACATCCCAGCACCGTCCACCATCAGTTCTGTGACTCTACCATGGTTATTTACCCTTTCTTCTATCCTAGTCTCTTTTTTCTGTAAATACAAAGAAATACCACATACCTGGGCCTTTGCTCTCATGGTCAATAACCACTATGCCCAGATTTCTGCTTAGGTCTACCTCATTTCCTTCAGGACTCTGCTGATATTGTTTACTTACCAGAAACCTTCTTTGGTCATCCTATATAAAACAGTACACACATCACCCCCTCTGTCTTCCATTTCCCTTTACCCTGTTTTATTTTTCTTCAGAGCACTTTTTACCACCTCCCATAGTGTCTATTTACTCTTTTTCTTATGGTCTGTCTTCCCTCACTAAAACAGAAAGTTCCTTTTTGATAAAGACTTCCATCTTTATCAAATGGAACTTTGATTTTCTTTGTTGCTGTACCCCAGCATCTAGCATTGTGCCTGGCATATACTCAGAGCTTAACAAATATGTATATGTTGAAAAAGTTAGAGAATGAATGAACATGCCTTTCACTCAAGGTCAATTCATTCTGAAAATTTATCAAAATTAATCAGAGATTATTTCTTGAATACTACATAGATTTCAATATGACTCAGATTTTGCCTATATTACATGGTGTATCTAGAGAATGGTAGCCTTTCCTTCAGCACGATTCACATTGCGTAGGCTCACAAGATAAACTAGGGATATAGCAAAATAAACACCAATCTAGATAATTCTGGCTCTCAGAGTAATTACAGAGTGGTTCAGAAATATAATTCTAATCATTTACAATAATGAAATTATCTAACAATCTTCTGAAACCTCTACTTCATCTGTATGTGAGTAGTTTGGGGCATTAAATCCAAACTGAAGGCTATCCGATCTGATTATAAATGCCAGGCAGGTGTACAGGGATCTGCATTTATTTGCTCAAGAACTGAAACAATCATAGCTATTATGCTAAGACCAGTTTAATTTCTTGTCAGCAGGTCTACTCATTGTTTTCGATGAAGAAGCCCTAAGAGATTACATATCTTTAAGTAACAGACTCATTTTAATGAACTCTTTTCCATATTTAAAATGGTCCTACAACATATGTCTGCATCAAAGAGCCAAAGACTATCTCCAAGATTATTTGCAAATTTTTATGTTGGGGATTCTATTTTATATTGGAAATATATATTCTTTGAGACCATTTCTTTCTCTGGAGACCATTCCTTGGCTAAAACAATATGAATTCCCTAGCTGCTTTCTCAAGCAGCAAATCTATAAGGCTCAAATTAAATAGTGTAAAAAGGACCAACTTTATTAGATTGTTAACATAGATAATTTCAAAAATAGATTTTCTGGTAAAATGCTAAAAATGCTTTATATGGAAAATAGATACCTTGGAGGTTAGCCAAATCGATTAAATAATGGATATTAAATTTTTGTCATATTATTTTTCTATTCAGTGTAACTACAGGTCTACTTCATTTTATTGCACTTCACAGATAATGCAATTTTTACAAACTGAAGATTTTTGGTAACCCTGGAGCAATTAATCGGCACCATTTTTCCAACAGCGTTTGTTTATTTCATGTCTCTGCCACATTTTGATAATTCTCAGAATATTTCTAATTTTTTCATTATTACTGTATTTGTTATGGTGATCTATGATCATTGATCTTTGATGCTACTATTGTAATTGCTTCGAGGCACTATGAACCACACCCATATAAGACAGTGAACTTAACTGAAAAAATGTTGCTTGTGTTCTGACTGCTCCATCAATAGGCTGATTTCCATTCCTCTCCTTCTCCCTCTCCCTCTCCCCCTCCTCCCTGTTCCCTGAGACACAACAATATTGAAATTAGGCCAATCAATAACCCTCCAGTGGCCTCTAAGTGTTCAACTGAAAGGAAGAGTCAACTGATGTGACAAACCTCATTGTTGTCTTATTTAAAAAATTGCCACAGCCACCTCAACCTTCAGCAACCACCACCCTGATCAGTCAGCAGCCATCAACATAGAGGCAAGACCCTCCACCAGCAAAATGATTACCAGTCACTGAAGGCTCAGATGATGGCTAGCATTTTTTAGGAATAAAGTATTTTTTAATTAAGGTATGTACATTTTTTAGACATAATGCTATTGCACACATAATAGATTACAGTATAGTGTAAACATAAGTTTTATATAAACTGGGAAACAAAAAATTTCATGTGAATCCCATTATTGTGATACTCGCTTTATTGCAGTGGTCTGGAACTGAATCATCAGTATCTCTGAGGTATACCTGTGTTCAAAATATTTATAATATATTGCAAGATTCTGAAGAAGTAGCTTGGGATTTGGTATCTTACAAAAAGCTTAGTGTGTAAAGAAAATATAGGAAAGAAAAATGATTTTCATATTCATATGAAATAGAGCAGATGACTACTAGTTACAACTGTATGCTCTATTAATATATACGTTTCCAAGCTCCTGTGTCTGTGTGTAACGTTGTCTTTTATAATGAGAAGCCATTGTCAAACAAGTCACTTTCATGCCAAAGATGATGTAGAGAAAATAAATCAAGTCCAAATCAAATAAAACTTTATTCCATTCTTTCCCTCCAGGAATATCAGAATTCATTTAACTATCCATTTGTCCTAATGAAATCTTCTGTTGTACTCATAATACAGGTGAGCCAAGCACCATGCCCAATTTGATCTGCTCTCACAAACCAGAACAAACTATCAGAGTGGTGCAGCAGAAAGCACTGCAGATCTGGTTACAGCCCTGGCTCCTCAGCCAATTCTATGGCTTGACCCTGTCTCCTCACATGGAAAACACAGCAAATAAACCAGATGGCTTCCAAGGTCCCTTCCAGCTATCAGTTGGTATATTTTCCCCCTTAAAACAAATATCTCTAAAACAGTAAAGAAGAGAGAGATAGTTTTGTTTCTTCAACAACTGCAGCCATCACATTTCTCTAAAACTACAGAAAACAATTTTAGAGCTAATGATATCTAGAGATTGATGAAGTGGGAGTTTTGATGCTGTTGTCCGCACCCTGCTTCCAGAACTTTTGTCAAAGTTTTGTTTATGAATCTAATGATGTCATATCTCTGGTTAAAAGTTTTTGCTTCTTCAGTTGCTCCATGGCTGATTTAGACATCTTAACACTCAGCACTGGAGACAAAGTTCCATATAACTGGTCCACTGAACCACCACTACCCCATTTCCTGCCATGCCTTTCATTCTTTTCATACATTACAGCAGACAATATCCTAAAAAGCTCTACACCTCTGCACATACTCTTCCTCCATATCCAATGTTTTTATTCCCTTTTTCCCTTAGCAAACTCCCACCTATAGGGATGGTCCCCAATGAGGACTTTAAACCACTTATTTATATTTCTATCACAGCCTTTATTACATTATATTGTAACTTCTCTGTTAAAGTCTGTCTTACTAAATTATTTCTTTTTGTGGGAAAGAGATCATGTCTTACTTATCTTTATGTTGCCAGTGACTAGTACCATGCCTGGCACATAGTAAGTATTCCATAAGAATTTGCTTTATATGAAACTGCGATAGCTTTACACAATGAACAATAACTGCTCTGAGCTAACTCCAGCCTCAGTTGCTGCCTGATGCTAATACAGTGACCTAAAAGTTATAAAAACATCCCGAACATGTATAATATCCTTCCTCATAGCAAGTATAAGGTGAAAAGATATTCCTTGAGTAGATTTATCTGTCAGAGAGATAAATCTTCACTCTGACTAGGTTTTTTTTTTAAAGAACAAAGAATAGTTATCAACAGAAATTCATGGATAAACACTTTTGTTTGTTCTCAGTGGATGAAACAACTTTACATAGCATGCTTAGTAATGTGAAATTTAGAAAGTTTGAAGGGTCAGTTTTCCCCAAGAAATATCTGCTTCAGGGCATCTTTTGTCACTTGCAAGCTCCTTTGAGCCTCACCATTTGCTTGCTGCTAATGAGGTTAAAATGTAACAAAAAATGATCTCTCCCCAAAGTTGATAAACACAAGTAAGGACTGAGCTGTGGTTAGAAAAAAGTGACTATAAATCTGATGTGTTGAAATTTATTGACACAAACTGTTAATTATTGCAGTAGTAGGAGCAGAGCCAAACTATTTCAGGAAGAGTCTTTTATAAGGAAAAAAAAACTTCTTGTCCTGCAATGGCTCTGCAAAATCAAAATAGATTTATAGAGAGCCCAGAAATAAGTTCATGCATCTTCAGTCAACAAGTCTTCATCAGGGTGCCAAGAACACAAAATTGGGAAAGGACTGTCTCTCCAATAAATGGTGTTGGGCAAACTGGATATCCATACACAGAAGAATGAAATTGGACCATTATCTCATATCATATCAAAAAATAAATGCAAAATTGATTAAAGACTTAAATGTAAGACCTGAAACTATAAAAACACTAGAAGAAAACATAGGGGGAAAGCTTCTTGACGTCACTCAGGGCAATAATTTTTTGGGGTATGACATGGAAAGCACAAGCAACAAAAGCTAAAGTAGACAAATGGAATTGCATCAAACTAAAAAGCTTCTGCAGCTCCCAGCCTTAGCACCATCCTGTAAGAAACCACCACACCATCAGAGCCAAGGGGAGGAAGAAGCAAATAAAGTGCAAAAGAAGAAAGATGAGGCAGAGATTCAAGTAAACTTCTAGCTTGTGCAGCCATGGAAGACACAAGAGTAAAACTATGGGAAGCTGGAGGCCAGGGACCCTGGTAGAAACTGTTGGACTGCATGCTACTGTCTAGAATTTGTCTCACTGAATCCAGCACATCCACTGCCATCTGAGCCTTATGACTGCTTCAGAGAGATCCACCTTGCTCATACCAAAATAGTCCCTTTTGGTCCTTTGCCCTGGACCTGGTAACCTTCTGTTTTCTGCTGTGGCTGAATATAACATGTGTACAGTAAATAATCTCTTCTGCTGTCTTAGCTGAAGAAATAAAAACCAGCCAATCAATCAATAAATAAAAAGATTCTATACAGAAAAGGAAACAATCAACAGAGTAAAAAGTCAACCTGAAGAATGGAAGACAATATTTGTAAACCATACATCTGATAATGGATTAATATCCCAAATATGCAAGGCACTCATACAATTCAACAGCAAAAAACAAACTTAAAAGTGGCAAAGGGCCTGAATAAACATGTCTCAAAAAAAAGACATACAAATAGCCAACAGATATATGAAAAGGTGCTCAACTTCACTAATCATCAGGGAAATGCAAACCAAAAACACAATAAAATACACTTCATACCTGTTAGAAAAGCTGTTATCAGAAAGATGAAAGGTAAGTATTGGCAAAGATGTAGAGAAAGGTAATCTTTGTATGCTGTTACTGAGAATGCAAGTAGGTATGGCTATTATGAAAAACAGTGTGGAGGTTCCTCAGAAAATTAAAAATAGTACTACCATATTATCCAGAAATCCTACTTTTGGCTACACATCCAAAGGGATGAAATCAGGATCTCAAAGAGTTATCTGCACTCACATGTTCGTTTCAGCATTATTCACAATATGGAAACAACCTAAAGGTCTGTGAATAGATGAATGGATAAAGAAAATGTGGTATGTACATACAATGGAATATCATTCAGCCTTAAAAAAGAAGAAAATCCCACTATTTGTAACAACATGGATGAACCTATAGGACATCATGCTAAGTGAAATCAGCCAGATGCAGAAAGACAAATATTGCAAGATCTCACTTACATGTGGAATCTAAAATGATCACTCTCATGAAACCAGAGAGTCAAATGGTGGTTACCAGGGGCTGAGGGGAGGGGAAAATGGGGAGATGCTGATTAAGGAGTACAACGTTTCAGTTATATAAGATGAATAAATTCTGGAGATCTAATGCACAACAATGTGGCAATAGGTTATTCTATACTTGAAATTTGATAAGAGGGTAGATTTTAAGCGTTCTCACCACGCACACACAAAAGAAAATTGTAACTATCTGAAGTGACAGATGTGTTAATGATTTTGATTGTGGTGATAATTTCACAGTGTATATATTATGTATATCCAATCATCAGATGGTATACCTTATTATATATACAATTTTTAATTGTCAAATATCCCACAATTAAAAAATCAAAATGAATTCCATATCAAGGTTTTTTGGTCACCTCGTAAGCAAACCAAGAAAATTATGTACAATATGAAAGACAACGTTTTACAGTTTTTTAATATCTGAATCAATTCAACCTACTAAAAATAAAAGTTAGCAAATATTTTCCTATAAAAGCTCCTATATGGACTACATGTGTTGCAATAAATAAAATGTAATGCCCACCTAATAATTTATATTTAATGAGCACATACCATGTGCCAGGCCTAAACTGCTTGTCATGTAATAACTCAAATAATTATCATAACAATCTTCCAGGTAGGAATTATGATTTCTATTTTTCACTTAAGGAAACTGAGGCAAAGGAAGATATCATAATTTTTCATACATTTGACTCGTTAGGTTTAGAGCTACATTACAAACCCAGAACCAACACTTGCAATCACATCACCCCATTCTTCAACACTGGACTATGCTATCTCCTATACAAGGCAATTTTTTTAAAATAAATAACTGTAATTGGTGATTTTTTTCCTAATAATAAAAATGAATCATGTTCACTGTAGGGCATTTTTATAATAAAAAATAATAAAATCATATTTAAAAAGGAAACACCCAGAGAGGCTGAAATGGTACAAACTGTACCAGTGCGGCAATAGATCTAACTGTAATTTTAGGACCGACAAAGAGCAGACCTCATTATCAATTTGTGAGTCATGCTCCATTCTGTAGATGATAACTCTTCTTGATCAGAAAGCAGCCACTACCTCAATACCATGTGATGTTTTACAGATAGGCCCAGCTCCAAACACCAAAAAATAGGGCACCAGGATCAGAAACATCTCTGTAGTTACTGTTCTTTGCTATAATTCACAAGATAATAAGTACTTGCCAAAATGGAAGGTATTTTTGTGCCAACAAGTCATATAATGACTTTTTCTGGTAGGTTCCTCAATTGCTTTATTTTGTTTAAGGAAAACATGGGAGGAATTAGACTAGCCTCAAGAATGCTCAAAGTTTTTCATATAGCTTTAGAGAAGACGCGTTTTTGATTTTATGTAATGTATCTTTGAATATGAAAATTGCCAACGGAAGACTAGGAAAAAGCAGAATTGTTCTAATTATATCTTTATCTGTTTCATTCAAATATATTACGTATAAAAATCATATAGGAACTCCTAAATTTTTCCTATGAGTTCTTTATATTGGTTTTACATGAAATATAGATCTACCCTAGAATACTAGAAGGCCTCCATGAAGCACAAGAAAATCAAAAGAGCAAAGCTTTAAAATTCTAGATTACTTCATATTCACCACATTACTTATATTACAATATCAACTGTGTGTTTATAGTGACCTCAACGACTTGGGTGAGTACCTTGTGAAAAAAAAACATTATAGAAGATATATGTGTATATTATATGTGTTTCAGAATACTAAAATAGAAAAGTATAAATATGTACATTTATCCATCTAACAATATAATGTTGAAGGCAACAAGAGGCAGCCTATTAACATCTAGCAATTTATAGGTGCAAAATAAATATTACACACTGAAGGTAAGTTTTCCAAACCTGACACTCTCCTTATTCTTTATTACAAGGGTTAAAGTGAGACAACAGAAATTGTCATGTGTGATATTTTCAATAATCTGAAATAGATTAGAATTGATTGAATACACCTAAATGACATGAGGTAAAGCATCTCTGTTCCTAAACTAAATTAGGGTGAAATCTACATCTAAATCTATTTAATGCATCCTAGGCTAGAAATGAAATAGTGGACATGCAGTGATAAATCATGTCAGTATTTCTAGGCTCTATTTGAAAGAAAAAATAAAGTTCAAGTAGACCCTTTGACCAGAATCAAAGGAGACTGAAAATCATGTGATAGATTTCAGCCATTAGTCATGATTAGAGCTATTAGGATACTTAACAGAGGAGAATTCTCACATACCAAATATAATATATATATATATTATATACATATATGATTTTTATTGGTATCTTTTGATTTATCTGAAATCCATGCAGTGAGCTTCATCAATTATCTTGTTTTGCCAAAATAATTAATTGCAGAATGTGTCTCATCTTTAGAGAGCTTGACACAACTTTCTTTATCAATCTTACCACATGCATGATGGATAATGTAATTCTAGACATATTCAAAAATAGTTATATAGAAATAAGTGAGTTTTTTTTAGTTTCTACTTTCATCTTTGTATGTGTTATAAACCGATGCCAAAATATCACAGACTGTATGTTATTTCTGAGTCTTTCCTACTTATGTTTTCTGGAGTTCATGTAAAAGAAGTTCTTAATCTTTTAGGAATTATGAATCTATTCAGAGTCAGATTATAGCTATGATATTTTCCCTTTACATATTCATAGTTTGCATCCAATTTCAGATCATCTAAGGATCCAGGTTAAGAACTTGTGTTCTATAACAAATGTTTATTTTTCCAGAGGGGATGTTTGAAGTATGTTGGACTTCTCAAAAGAAAAATGGGTCAGTGAGCTTATCGAATGGAATCCTAGAAGATTTGGGGAGGTGATTATATACAGCATTGGAAGTAGAGTTTTTCTATTAAGAAACATATCTCATTTCTATAGATAAGTGATTTTTATATCAACAAAGGGGCCTCCACTGGCTTATTCATCTCTTTGGGGAAATGTCTTCTCCAGGTCTCTCATCATTGTCAATTCAAGTGACAATTCAACTTTCTAAATGGCTTCTGTTTTATTTTAATAATACACAAAAGTAGAGGAAACAGTCTTGCAGAAGAATATTGATAGGAGTGGAAAAGATTTTAAAGCAATTTTGATAAGCTCAAGATACTCATTTTTAACTTTTATACAAAATTAAGCAAGTGATACATTTTCAAAATTACTCTTCAATCTTTCGTCATAGCCAGATCTAATAAGTTACTCTAAAAAAATATAGCTAAAGTCCAAACTGTGTATTCCCTGTTCCATTAGTACAGTCCCATCTTATGAGTCCACTGATCATGAACTTGGATATTTCAGCAATGTCAAATTGCTTTAAAAACTTCCAAGCCCTTACTTCAATGTCTGTCCTTTTCACATCACAGAAGTTACACAACATTCTCAGATCCACACTCACTTGTGAACCATAGTTTGGGGATCACTATTCTAGACTACCCTTTCTATGAATGAAATAAAACTGTACATTTTCAAAATCACTAAATTCACTGAGGGAAGGATGCTTTCTACTTGTCATTGTTATAGACAGCAAATATTAGAAGTAGCAGCAATAAAACTCAGTGTTAACTTGGAGGGATTTCTCTCCAGATGAAAAAGGATTTGGGGTAATTTATGTCTCTGACTACCTGACTCGATTTCTGATGTCTGGGATTTGTTGAAACACAGTTTCCTGCAATGATCATCTACTTAGAAGTACTCAGATCACTTTCTTGCCTCATTCCTCTCAAAAACAAACAAAACAAGAAACAGGGGGGAAAAACATATATATTAAAGTAATGTAGCATATAGCAGAATCTATTAGGACTTTTTAAACTTCATTTAAAACAGTCTTATAATTTCATCTTTTATTAGGTCAAATGACTATTACAAAAATGGAATTATAATCAGTGGTTGGCTAGAGCTGGCTCATACTGGTTTGAGAAAACCAATTACATGTATCTCTTACCATTCAGCATTCAGTGACATCAGGTTGGTAGTTCAAATTTGCCTTGGTGAGAGTATTTACACCGTGGAAATCAGCAGACACTACTAGTTAAGGCTTTTTTTTTCCCCCAGAGAGCTGGTTATTAAACATATACTATGCATAACTGGTTTACTTAATGATAATCTCAAATTTCTTTAGAGTAAGAACAATTGACTAAAATAGCATTGTAAAATTTGAAATATTTTGGGTACTGTTTTCAAGATGCTCTCATTCATGGCCTTGAGCATCAGGCTAAGAACAAAAAAAGTCTTCTTGGCTTATATAAAAAATAATCTGTCACAGTATAAATTTATATCATACATACACACACAAGATCACAAGTAGGAATAGCAATAGGTACATAAGAAGAATAAAAGTATATGTGTTTTTATGCATGTAAAATTGCTTTTTAAAATGTGATTTAATAATTATCCTTATATGGGCCAGAATATACTAGAAAAACTCCATTAATTTATTCTAGACAACAGCAAAAACTAGAGCTGGAGAAAAAACTTTTTGAAACATAGGAGAAGCAAAAGTTACTGTACCAGTTTACCAGTTGAAAGTTGTACTACTGAAAATAATAATAATAACTGTATTAAAGGTAGAGCTCAGGGTTTGCATCTATAAACAAACAACAGACTACACTAAAATAACTTAAATCCATTGCTAAGAAATTGTATAAATTTAAAAAACAAAATCGTTTAAAAACAAAAGAAAAGGGCAAATGATAGATGTAAGGATCTAATAAATGTTTGGTGAATGACAATGGCTACCAAATAACACTTAAAGAAATGAACAAGTTGCCTCGCAGCTTAGTGTTTGGTTCCAGAGAAATCAAGGACGTGTTAGGTCACTGTAATCCATGATCCCAGTGAACACTTAGTTTCACTGTTGGTCTTGAAAACGAAAGCCTAAAGCCACAGGAGAAAGGCAGCAAATTCAATGAGTCACCATTACAGTGAGTAAACTATTGGTAACATACAAATGACTCTCGAGGGACAGTGGGACAGCAGCCCCAGCTTTTCATACAGAGATTGCATAAATCATTAACCTCTATCTTGCTTGTATTCATTTATTCTCCTAATCAAGCAAAAGTGTAGCAAAAACTAAACTGTAAATAAGAGCAATTCCAAACTTTAGAATAAATTGTTTTTCAAGAATTGTGAAAGATGTTTACAGCAAAAATATTTAACACATTAGCCTCATCCCTACCTTGCAACATTATCTGTTCAAAATATCCTGTCTTAAAAACAATCCTGTCTAAAGATTGCTACATTTTCCTTTGAATAATTATCTCTTTATGCTTTTTGAATCTGAGCTGATTTTTATAGCACAGCAAAAACAGGATCTTGTGGAGAGAGAAATCCTACTTAAAATAATGAAATAGAGAATTAAGAAGATATTTTTATCATAATATATCTACCCTTCCCATTTTGTAAGGATTTTCTTGTATTGAAAGATATATTTTTAGTTACTTGGAATCAAAAGCCCGCTGCTTTTTAAATTATATGAGAGATAATCTCTCTATTCTCAGTTTCTTGCTTCCTTTTCTTGTTCAGAGAGGAAAAAACCCACAACACAGTGCTGCTCACAAGCTACTTAATATTCTTCTTGTCCTAAGTGAGCTGTGTCAGGTGATTCCCTGGCACCTGCAGCCCTTTAATCACTCCCAGTCGTGGCTTAGTGCCCCATGGTTTTACCAACTATCTGTTATCTTCCTCAAACATTTCTTACTTTCAAAGACAAAGTAAGGTTTATGTCAATACTGACTTCAACAGTACTCACTTAGCAGCTACAAAAAAAATCTTAAAATTAAAATATAAAGAATGTGCCAAATTTCAATCAATATAAACATAGAAAAATAAGATTCCCTCTCCACTTCTTAATCTTTCTATTATTGATTCATAATTTTAATTGAAAATTATAATGACAAATATAATAGCATTCTTGGGATTTTCAAAAGATTGCCATTGTAGATTGTAATTATGGTCAATAGATAATAACCTCTTCACTTGAGATGGTTTTCTTGTCACAAGATTAGAACACACTTGCCACTATGTGATAGCAGTCAGTAAGATCAAAGATTAATAAAAATCCTTTGTGTTCAAGTTTTAAGAGGCACGCCTTTAAAGCATAATTATATATACATAAGTCATAAACTTAACTTCATCTATTTCTTTACATTTTGGGAGATAACAAAAGAAATATCACACTTAGTTTAAAAATGGCTCCATTTTTCCTGCATTGTCACATATAATGCTCACATGAAGAAAGAACTATTATTATGTCCATTTTATGGATGAAGCAATGCAGGCAGGATAGGGAGGAAATTAAATGATACTTATCCATGGCCACACAGCTTACATATGGTGGAGATTTCAAATCAAACCTGACTCAAAAACCCATGTTCTTCATCACCAGGCTATACTGCCTCCTTTAGATAACTGTCAAAGACCTTTGAAAGTAATTCTTTTCCTCAAGTGTTTTAAGGATCAATATAAATATAGTTTTTTAGAACACACAGGGGAAAAAATCATGGCTCACATGAAGAATGATAATTTCCATATAGTCATTCATAAAATCTTTCTTGCACATTCTTTATTTATAAAATCTGAGTTTCCAATCTGAGTGCTATTTTAAAATTTCCTTGAAGATAACAAATACACCAAGAACAATATTTAGGTTAAATTCCACAGTGAAAGTCCATGACCTCTTGCTAGGAAATTACATTTCCCTAACAGTATGCACTTCATACAACTCCAACCAGTGATCATCCACAATCATGAGGATAATCTTGAAAGACTATTCAGCAAATTCCAATTTTAAGCTCTAAGACAAGGAGCTGTGAAAGTTTATCATGACCTCATTCTTCAACTTCTAAGATTTCATAAGCTTTTTTGGGTAATTGCCAGCACAATACTGTATTCTATTATATGAATTTGGCCACTTCTAGAATAGGAAGAAAGACCAAAAACTCTACAAAAGGGTCAGGAAAGTTCAGGCATTCATCCTTACATTCCATATTCAACAAATCTATATATAACCTTACTTTTCCTTGCAAATAGGAGAAAGAAGTCATCTCAACATTATCCTTTGTGTATAAGGAAAAGTAAATAATTAGAGGGAGATATCAGTTTGATACACCAGTCTTACTTGAATAAGTATCAACTAAATCTTTACGACTGTATTTTCTTGGTGTACTTGCTATTTCATACCCTATATGTAATATATTATAACAAAATAACCCAGATCAATCTTCAAGGTCAGCCTTAAATGATTAGCAGTACAAATTACATGCATGGAGGTCTATCACAAAGAATTGATTGAGCCATCCATTTACATGAACAGACCTCATTTTATTGCACTTCACTTTATTGCAATTTGCAGATAGCACTTTTTCCTCCTCTACAAACTGCAGGTTTGTGGCAACTCTCCATTGCCCAAGTCTATTCGCACCATTTTTCCTACAGCATTCATGCCATGTGTCTGCCAAGTTTTGGAAATTCTCACATTATTTCAAACTTTTTCATTATTATTATGTTTGTTAGGGTGATCTGTGATCAGTGATCTTTGATGTTACTACAATAATTGCTTTGGGGCTCCTTGAACCACACCTATACAAAATGGTAAACTCAACCAGTAAATGTTATATGTACTCTGACTGCTCCACTGACCAGCTGTTCCTCCATCTCTCTCCGTATTCCCTGAGAGACAATTATATTGAAATTAGGCCAATTAATAACCCTACAATGGCCTCTAAGTGTTCAAGTGAAAGGAAGAGTAGCATATCTTTCACTTTAAATCAAAAGCTAGGAATGATTAAGCTTAGTGAGGAAAGCATGCTGAAAGCTGATATAGACTGAAAGCTAGGTCTTTTGAGCCAAACAGCCAAGTTGTGAAAGCGAAGGAAAAGTTCTTGAAGGAATTTAAAGTGCTACTCCAGTAAACACCCAAATGAATATTAAGGAAGTGAAACAGCCTTGCTGCTGATATGGAGAAAGTTTTAGTGGTCTGGATAGAAGATCAAATCAGCCACAACATTCCCTTTAGCCAAAGCCTAATCCAGAGCAAGGCCCTAACCCTCTTCAGCTCTGTGAAGGCTGAGAAAAGTGAGGAAGCTGCAGAAGAAAAGTTTGAAGCTGGTGGAGACTGATTTATGAGGTTCAAGGAAAGAGGCCATCTCCATAAGATAAAAGCACAAGGTGAAGCAGCAAGTGCTGATGTAGAAGCTGCAGCAAGTTATCCAGAAGACCTAGCTAAGATCATTTATGAAGGTGACTATACCAAACAAATGATTTTTTATGGAGATAAAACAGCCTTCTATTGGAAGAAGATGCCATCTAGGCCTTTCATAGCTAGGGAGGAGAAGTCAATGACTGGCTTCAAGTCTTCAAAGATCAGGCTGTCTCTCTTGTTATGGGTTAATGCAGCTGGTGACTTTAAGTTGAAACCAATGCTCATTTACCAGTCCAAAAATCCTAGGTCCCTTAAGAATTATGCTAAATATACTTTGTCTCTGTTCTATAAATGGAACAGGCCTGGATGACAGCACATCTATTTACAAGATGATTTACTGAGTATTTTAAGGCCACTGTTGAGATTCACTGCTCAGAAAAAAAGATTACTGCTCGTTAACAATGCACCTGACCATCTAAGAACTCTGACAGAGATGTACCTCAAGATTAATGCTGTTATCATGCCTGCTAACACAGTGTTTGTTCTGCAGCCCATGGATCACAGAGTCATTCTGATTTTCACGTCTTAGTATTTAAGAAATACATTTTATAAGGCTATAGCTACTATAGATAGAGATTCCTCTGATGGATCTGCAAAAAGTCAATTGAAAACCTCTGGAAAGGATTCACAATTCTAATGTTATTAAAAACATTCACAATACATGGGAAGAGATCAAAATATCAACATTAACAGGTGTTTGGAAGAAGTCATCACGGATGACTTTGAGGGGTTCAGGACTTCAGTGGGTGAAGTAACTACAGCTGTGGTGGAAATAGCAAGAGAACTAGAATTAGAAGTGGAGCCTGAACATGTTACTGAATTGCTGCAATCTCATGATGAAACTTTAATGAATGAGGTGTAGCTTCTTATGGATGAGCAAAGAAAGTAATTTCTTGAGGATCGACTCCTGGTGAAGACTGTTAAAATGAGAACAAGTGATTTAGAATATTATTTACACAAAATTAGTTGAAAAGCAGTGGCAGGGCTTAAGAAGATTTGCTCCAATTTTGAAGGAAGTTCTATGTGGGTAAAAGTGCTATCAAACAGCATTTGCATGCTACAGAGAAATCATTCATAAAAGGAGTCAATTGATGCAGCAAACTCTATTGTCTTATTTTAAGAAATTGCCACAGTCACCCCAACCTTTGGCCACCACACTCCTGATTAGTCAGCAGCTATTGACATCAAGGCAAGACCCTCCATCAGAGAAAAGATTACGACTTGCTATAGGCTCAGATGATGGTTAGCATTTTTAAGCACTAAAGTATTTTTTAACTAAGGTATGCACGTTGTTGTTTGAGACATCATGCTATTGCACAATTTTAATAGACCACAGTATAGTATAAACCTACCTTTTATATGCACTGGGAAACCAAAAAATTTGTGTGACTCACTTTATTGCAATATTTGCTTTATTGCAGTGGTCTGGAACCAAACACACAATATGTCCAAGGTATACCTGTAATCTAATTGACTGCATTGTGCTTGACCATATCTGAAGTAGCCAATATAATACACAACTAGTCATATCAGTAATTCAGTACTTATTAGGTTACCAAAGATAAAAACCAGATCTTTTTTGTCATGTTAAAGTTACTTGCTTGTTGCAACTAGATTTTTTTTTTATTTGAAACATTTTTTTACCTAAAAGAAATGTATTTTCTATTTTGAAGTAATTCATGCATCTTGTAAAAAATTCAGACAATACAGAAGTACATAAAGTACAAAATTAAAGTCACCTAATAATATTAATCTTGTTTCTAGTTTTCTAGGCAAATCTTACTTTGCCCTTGTAAAGTATGCATTTTTAGAGCATCTTCTAAGTTCCTAAGCAATCATGTAATCTCAAAATTGTAAATGGAAAAGTCAATAAATTGTGATCTTTAGGCAAAAGCAATGCTTGTGGACAGAGAGAAAAATCAAATTCCCCTGCCACTTAACAGAAAGTATGTATTGTTTAGTCTTATTTCTCTTAACACATCTGTTTGTTATTTCTAAATCCAACTACTTTAATCTATGACTATTTGGTGTTATAAAAAGCTGCATATTTCTATGATCTGATTAATTTAATTTTTAAATTTAATTTACCCATAAGAAAATAACTATTACAACAAAACACAGAAAGCACATAGTCCAATCTGCATAAGCTGCTGGACTTAGTTTCACGAGACCATATATTAGATCTCTGCCAATGGTTCTCCAACTTTAAGCGTGTATCAGAATCATTTGAAGGCTTGTCAAAACACAGATTGCTGGACCCCATGTCTAGACCTTCTAAATCAATAGATCTGGATTGAAACAGAAGAATTTATATTTTGAACAAATTCCCAGGCAATAGTGGTAGAGCTGGCAGAGACCACGTTTTGAGAACTAGTGATCTATATAAAAGGCATTAAACATTATTTCAGAGGTCATCTTTTAAGATTTATTGTCACTGGATCTTGATTTTAATGGACAGTTTAGTGCTCTATATATGATAGGTTTCAGTAAATGCTGTTGACTGATAAATTCTAAAATTAGATATAAAATAAATTGGGTTGCAAATCTACCAGCTATTAAATAACCCATTTTCCTCCTTAGTTTACCAATTGAGAAAATCTTGGCCTAGTTTTCAGCGAGCATAGGTACATAAAATGGTCTTTGGATATTGAATCTTTCTACCTATTATGTTTGCTTTCAATGCACTTTTATTTTAGTCACTGACAATAACAATCACAGTCATCCTGGTACAGGCAATATAATGGTAAAATAAAATGTGCTTAATGAAACATTGATAACATTGTTGATTAGATCATTGATTCCAGGAATTTTTTTTTAAAAACTGTGTTTTGGTATTAGTACAGAATTATTTTTGGAATGAAGGAGATCACAGCTTGATTATTTTAGTTTCAGTATTATATTAAGCTCATGTCACTAAAACCTGGAATATGTCTATTAGTTTGTTTTGATGTTTTCACCCTGCATGGCTAACTTAAGCAAGATATTTCTTCTGTTTCCAACCCACAGTGAGATATTTAAGTGCTTTCCCAGAGCTGCAACAGTTCTACCAAATTCTGAATGCTGGTTGAAATGTCAATGGAACTGGGAGAAAATATGTAATAATTTTTCCTTTTCCTTTGTCAATATATGTTATGGTATTCATATGACTCCCTCTGGTGGCAAATGCAGCATGGAATGCTACTCTTTTTCAAAAAATATACATGTATACATTTCTCTTCATATAAAGTCAATGATTTTTTTCCACCTCCTACCTGAAGTTTTCTTCTCTACCTTACTTAATGCCCCCCACAGTCTAATGGGACGACTAGAGACTGCCAAAAAAGATTAGTTTAATAAATACAAAAATAGACTGAATCTCTTTGTGAAAACTCAGCCCGGAAAATGGTGTCGCAAGTAGGTTTTGCAGCCTTTTAATAATCACACCAGAATATTAAAATACTAAAACAATTAAAGAAAATGACTCCCCAAAACTCAATCTCAGTTCCTCTAAATATAGTCCATTCAGAGTCAGATATAAACTTAGTCCAAGAAGCCTAAGTATCTGCATCTGGAAAATACCCTCAGGAACTGCATACAAATATAACACAGAGTCACTCAGAGATGAATCTGAATTCCACCTATGCCATCTAGGATAGATAATAAGTAATCTACAGCAGATTACATAACTTCTGTGAGACTTGATTTGCACATCCATAAGATGGAATAAAGCCTACTTTATGAACTTTATAAGAATTAAACAAAACAATGTATTTAAAGACCCTGCACCGTGCCTAATGTTTAGTAAGACACTGGCTTTTATTATGGTTATTCTTTTTACTTAAACTGAAACAAACTCCTTACAAGTGTATTACCTATAAGAGTTAATATCAACAGCCCCCTCTCCTGCACTTTGTCTCACACAGGATACTTTCAATTTACACCATTTTACAATGTCCCACGTCTATCCACTCTCCCTGTCCTCTTGTGCATCAGTCAGGGCTCCAACAGAAAAGAGATGGTACATTAAGCTACATAATTGGAGAAGAGCTTAACAATGAAAGTGTTTGCAAAGGTATGATCAGGTCTGAAAGAAACCACAAGGGTAACACAGCACGTTGGGAGCCATTACACCTAGGCCAGAATGGGCAAGAGTAGTGAGTGGCCACCTGACCGAGAGAGGAGAGCTATATGGACAGGGCTGCCAGACAACAGCTCTAGGCTTTGCTGGAGGGAAGCCCCCAACCCAAAGTGATCAAACTGGGAGGGAGTCTGGGGGGAATCACTATCTCACCCTTACTCTTCTCCTTCCCTTTGATCACGTACAGATATCTCCCACTGGCCACATCTACTTGGAAGCTAGAGGGCAAAGCTGATGTAACTCACAGAGGGCAGATTCACAAGGCCCAGTGTAGTAGCAAGAAAGGTAGAGGTGGGATCTGGAGATGCAACAAAAGAATTCAGGCACATCCTGCAAACTCATAATTTTATTACAGTGGTCATCATCTCCTGCCTGGATTATTTCAGTATCCTCCTCACTGGTCTTCTTGCCTCTAATCTTGCCTTATTCCAGTACATTCTCTGCACTAGACAGAGTAATCTTTCTAAAAGTGTATGTCTGCTTATGTCACTTCCTTAACTAAAGCCATCCAATGGCTGGCTCCCATTGTTCTTGAAACAAATTTTGAACCCTTCAACATGTGTTTTATGAGGCCTTTGACAATCCAGCCTTGAAGATTTCTCCAGTCTCATTACTCACTGTCTTCCTGGACACTCCACACAAGCTGAAGGCAACGCAGGTCTTCTAATAAGTCATGCTCACTTTCTGATCTATCTGCATGAGGCTCCTTTTGCCTGAATGCTCTTTGCCACCCTCTCTGCAGGTTTAGCAACTTAAGACTAATTCCCAAATGTCCTCCTCTTAGGAGCTTTCTCCAGTCTCCCAGAATTAAATCATGTATCTTTCTGGCACAGCTCCATCTGCTCCAGACACAGCACTAATACATTATTTTAATTGCCTCTTTACTTACCTATTTCCCCCTAGAGAGTCTAGGTTCCTTGAGCACAAAAGATTATATTGTTCATCATTGTCACCCCAACTCCAACCCAGACCTGGCATCATGTGGGCGCCTAGGGAATTTTTAATGACTGATTAAATAAACTAAAAGAAAAAAGTCCAATCTCTTTGTCATGACTTCCAGACTCTCCATAATCTACCTGACATTACCTAATCACCCCTACGTCATATTATCCTATCTCCAACATCTGTTCCCCAAGACCCACCTCCATCATGAACTCATCTGTCCAACCATTTTTCCTCCCTAGGGAGGAAATTAAAGATCCCCTTTCCTTCTTTACCCCCTCTCATAAAAATGGGTTAGAATGCAGGCATCCCATTGTATCTCCAAGGAGGAGGAAATGTGTCCCTCAATTAGACTGCAGTACAAGAAGCTAGAGTATTAAAAATGATTGAAAGATGACACAAATGTTAAAATGGTTCTTTGGGACTGTTTCCTTCCAGGAGACTAGAAAGGTAAGGCAGGGCTCCATGCAGCTGGGAAGATAGAACTAAGTCTTTCCTTTCCCCCATATCACACCTGGGCATTGAGACAAATCCTCTATCTCTTATACATTCTTCTGTGTCTTGCTATCATATTGGCTCACAAGCTCACACTGGAGTTGTAAATAATCTTAGAGTCCAACTTCCCAGTGTCTAGTTCACTAGATAGTGAGATTTAATGCTAAAACCTCAGCTTACAATCAGGAGTTATCTTACCTGGATTCCTTTGCGTGAATTGCTTTCTTGGGGAACTCTAGCATCAGGTACTTCATTTGAGGCAAGGTTCAAATATTTCTGTGAACTGAAAAAAATACCATCATTTTAGTTTTTAAAGTTATTAGTTTCAGTTTTTTTATTTTTAAATTATTTATTAAATACAATAAGTACATGGTAAAAAATTCAAAAACTCTACAGTGAGATAAGTAAGTGTCCTTCCTTCCCAGGTTCTGTCTCCTTGGAATTAGGAGAAGTGTCTGCTAATTATATTTTACTATTATAATAATATCACCTTCAATCTCAGAATAAGGCTGCTATTACAGAGTATTCTGATAGCAGACAATAGGTGGGAAAACAGACAGCTTGCCTCAGCAGATGCTCACAGGTAGCAAATGTTCAGCTTTCATTTGGGGGAGGAGTTTAACCTCTTTAACCTTGAAGTATGAGACTGACAGAGCACAGGACAATCAGGATGAAGGAGAGTATGGTCAGTGCCAAAGCAAAAGGCAGATCCAATCATTAGAAAAAGGATATGAGGCCAAAGTTAGATCAACGACACAGATGAGCTGACCCTGAATCCCACCACTACCAGCCAACTACCCCTTATATTCCTCTAGATCAGGAATATGACTGGTTCTAAACCAGGGATTGGGGCTAAGATTGCTGAGACAAGTTTCAGAGGCTAGAAAATCATGGTGAGGGAAGGCAGACAGAGCATTATGGAAACAGTCATTTTTGCACTGACATACGATTTCTACAGTATTTCCTTTTTCATGTGTATTTGTCTTATCTATCAATTAAATCATGAACACCTTGAAACTAGGCACCATCTTCCCTATATTTATAATCTGTAATAAATTATAAATTTACCTGATTTCTATGTACCCACCACTCTATTGAACTATGGGATAATTTTACATATCAAAAACAAGTTTACCTTTGAAAGTAGAATAATTCCCTAAAAACTTAAGTGTTTCTGAAAACTAAAACAAAAACTGTTTTCTGGTATACACACAGGTCTACCTACAATTTGCCAAAAGCAATCAGATTACTTTAGACTCTAGCATCAGAATGAAACTAAACTGCCCCATTTGACCTTGGATCAAAATGCCAGCAGTATAATTGACTGTTTAGAGTAAATAATCAATTCTGGGAGGTCAGTATGATTAAGATCTGATTGTTCTTTGCAATTTTGCATTCTTTCCTGGGGTTTTTATGTGTATTGTGACCGAATATACCAGAACGATCTAGTATCATACAGTGATATCAACCTCAACGGAACCAATTAGACT